>NC_134852.1:70448054-70773887 GCF_049852395.1 Peromyscus maniculatus bairdii | reverse complement strand
TGAATATATTGGTGAAAGATTATTTTCAATAGTATATTTATATATATGTATATATACATACATATGTATGTATATACATATATACATATGTATGTATATACATATATACATATGCATGTATATACATATATACATATGTATGTATATAAGGTATCTGAATTACTTCAAGCCTGGATTATAAAAGGTTCTTCTGTCTGTCTGCTCTTATGACTCACAAGAGGAAAGGAAAAAAAATCTTTAGATTTATATTTTTATATTTCCATCTTTTATCACCTTCTGAAAACATACCCATGACTCAACATCAACTACAAATACAACTGAGTTGTCCTAGTAACAGCACACAGTACTCTGACAATGTTTCTAATACATATCACTTTTTGTAGCATTGTTTCTTTAATTTATATTGAGGTATTTTTCATTCTGAAAAATATTTTGAAATGACTCTGTATACATTTTTAAATAGTAAAAATAATCCTAATCTAGAAATAGGCATATTATAGCCTCTCATTAAACATCTTTCTCTTCTGAATGCACCAAGAGTAGATCTCCAAATTTACTTAGATGAACTCATCATGTATTACAAGAGTCAAATATATTCACAACCTTCATAAAAATATTGTTTTTCAAATTATAAAAAGTTGCAGTTTTTTTTAAATCAGCAGAGACTCATTTATTATATTCCCAGAGAAATCCATTTGTCAGTACCTGCATTTTAAACCAAAACTTCAGGCAACAAAACAATAAAATATTTAAGTTTTTAAAGAAACAAATAATTTACTGAGTTCAACTAATTATATTACTCGTTGCCATTGACAGTAATATGTTAAGATAGAATTTATTATTTTGTGAATCTTTATGGTATACTCAAAATTGTGCATACTTTAGAGTAACATTGATACTCTTTAGAATTATTCATTTTAATCTGTGTGTATGAGTGTGTTGTTGACATGTATCTTGTGTACCTTATGTATGCTAGGTTAACACCAAGTTCCTTTTTTATCACTCTTTTATTTATTTATTTATTTTGTCTTTCATATCATGCATCCAAATCCCACAAATCTCTTATCTCCTCTCATCATCAGCCTTCTGCCATGCAACCTCTCCCCTCAAAAATAAGACAAGAAATAATTTAAGATAAAAAAGGAAAACAGGGAAGGAAGGGAAAAGCCAAATGTGGAAGCTGCAGTGTGACACAGGGAGTGACACAGTAAACCCCTTTATTCATATGTGTTTACATGCAATACTTCATTGCAAAGAATTATTGGTTTGGTTCAAGTCCCCTAGTCTCCGCTACTCTATCAACACTGGGCTGTCACTGGGACTCTTCCTGAGCATTCTGTTGCTATCCTGTGTCATGGTGATCTTTAGCCCTGGTTAGGCAGGACTGTCCCACCACTCCTTGTGCTCCAGCAGATCACCAATGGGACGCACATTAGGGAGGCCCAACAATTAAACCTACGTCTGAACTTGCTTAGTTAAGGGTTGGTCAGGCTGCCAGCTCTCTCTTGTCTTCACCACCAAGGTGAGTTCTCCAGCATTGCCCTGGCTAGTTCACTCCTTGTAGTGATGAGCAAGGAGTGGCGTCAGTTCTCCCACTTTCACATCCTCAGGTTAGGTTCTCCCACAACTACACCTTCAGCAACAGCTCTACTGTGTTGCCCAGTCAAGGTGTAGGGGCCTCTCTGGAGTGCTGCAGCTGATTGGGAGCAGAAACTCCTCTCCTGCTCTTATAACCTTAGTGCCAGCTATTCCACCTGAGGCAGAAGATGGTGTTGGGATTTTCCCTACCTTCCCTGTTTTTCTTTTTTTGTCTTAAACTCTTTCTTATCTTATTTTTGAGGGGAGAGGTTGCATGGCAGAAGGCTGATGATGAGAGGAGATAGGAGGTTTGTGGGATTGGGATGTATATGTGGTACATCTCCCCCATCCATACCACCACACGATAGATGAGTAATGGGGACAGTTCTCTCATCTGCCTCACACATTGAATGGGGGCAGGGAGAGGGGGGAGGTCTCTTCCCTACCCATGCTGCCAAATGACAGATGAGTAATGGGGACAGTTCTTCATTATTCACAAGGTAATGGCTGGATCACCCACAACTCTGACCAACCGGGTTGGCTCTATTGACACACAGAGGTTTTTTGTTTGAATGGTTGGTTTTGTTTTTTGAGATAGGATTTCTTTATGTAATTTTGGTGCCTGTCTTGGATCTCACTCTGTAGACCAGGGTGGCCTCAAACTCACAGAGCCCCGCTTGGCTCTGCCTCCCAAGTGCTGGGATTAAAAGGATGCAAAAACACCACCTGGCTGTGACACAGAGATTTTAAGAAGCACCAAGTCCTCTGGAACTGATGCACTGAAAACCTGTACCGAAGTGCTAAAAACCAAAGCTGGGACCTCTGTAAGAGAAACAAGTACTACTTACTATCAAGCCATCTCTCCATACAGAGAAACCTATATATTCTTGATTCCTGCTGAAAATACACAAAATTTGGGGAATATACATATTACAACAAAATGATGCAAAAACAGACAGTAGAGCTCATACTAAAACTAAAATAATAATACATGATTTTGAATGCCCTGAACATCTACTATTTCATAAATACAAATTGCTATATAAAATGGGAAGACTATAGTAAGTTTGTCTAAGAAGTGTTATGTGACACAGCATGATAATTTTGATTGGTTGGGGTGTTTGCTTCTTCAACCAGCCATTTTTACTCCTCTAGTCCATACAAATTTCTTTTTTAAAATAACCCAGTGGCTGTTTCCCCTGTGTCCTCTCCTCTCAGTTCCTCATGAGACTGTTCCCACACCCCAATCCACTCCTCCTTTTCTGTCCAAGAAAGGGCATGATGTTTCTTTTCAATATCAACAAAACATGGTATATCAAATGCAGTAAGACTAAGCATCTCCCCATATATTAAGGCTGGACTGGGTGACCCAGTGTGAGGAATAGGGTTCCAAAAGCCAATAAAACAGGCAGGCTCCCACTGTTCGGAATCCCACAAGAGGACCACACTACTCAACTCTAATGTATGTGCAGATTGCATAGCTCACTCCCATGCAGGCCCCCTGGTTGTGGGATCAGTCTCTGTGAGCTACTATAAGCTTCTATGGGTTTTAATTGTGGTGTTCTTGACCCCTCTGGCTCCTGCAATTCTTTCTCTCCTCTCTTCTGCAGGATTCCCCAAGCTCTGCCTAATGTTTGCCTCTGAGTCTGCATCTGTTTCTATCAGTTGCTGGATGAAGCTTCTCTGATGACAAATAGACTGGGCACCAATCTATGAGTATAGCAGAATATTGTTAGGCATGATTACACTGTCATTTTTTTTCCAGTCCTCTTTGATTCTATCCTAGGTCTCTGAGTCATCCTGTCTGTGGTTCCTGGTTCTCCTTGCAGTGACAGGGGTGAGTTTACTTTCCTGGTATGGCTTGTAGGCCTGACCAGTCATTGGTTGACCACTCCCTCAACCTCTAGGCCAGCCTTACTGCAACACATCCCATAGACAGAACAGACTGTAGGTTGAATGTTATGTGGATGGGTTGGAGTTCCACTATCCTCCACTTAAGGCTTTGCCGGGTCACAGGACATGTCCCTTTCATACTACCTATCTGTTATTGCTCAGAGTTTTAAATGGGTCATCCTTGTAGTTTTCTGGGAGATTCCCTTTGCCAGGTTTTTTTTAAGTATGGAGGGTTAATATTAAGATTTTAAAGGACTTTAAAAGTAGAGAATAATGGCAAAGTCCTGAAAACCATCCCAATAAAGAGGCATGAAGCCCAGAGGCAGAGAACTTAATATATATATATATATATATATATATATATATATATATATATATATATGTTAAGTCCCTAGAAACAGGAAATAAAATAAAAACTCCTGAAATTTTTAGGAAAAACCTACTCATACCATTCCTTCTGTTTAACACACACACACACACACACACACACACATGCAAACACACAAAATTTATTTATTTCTGGTTGTCTTGGAGTGTACAGTCTAATTTTTCTGAAAAATAATTCATGAAAAATGCTTTCCAGCACTTCTCATATGTGTAGTTAGTATGTAACCCCATACCAATTAGTGTCTTTTCATCCAAATTTAAACTTTAAATTGTACATGTTTTTGGAAGTATATTTCAGGGGCAGACCAATGGCCTCTCTTGAATGAAGACATGACTATACATTACATGACAAAGGAATTTTTTCCTTTATAAAATTCATTTTATTTTCTGTATGAATTATGTAGAGTGTGTAACTGTAAAGAATTAAATCAAGCAGCCATGCAGCAGTATTTGTTAAAAGAGAAAGTATTAGCAAATATTGAGTTAATTATTTAGAATATTCATGGTCTCTGTTAAGTTGAAATATCAAAATTAGTAAACATTCATTAAAACTTCTGTTATATTTTATATGTCATTTTTTTTTACTCCACCGGTGATTTTTAAAGAATTTTTAAGTTCATTTTACATGCCAATCACACATCCCCCTCTTCCCTGCTCTTGTACTCGCCTCCCAGCATCCCCCCCACCCCGCCCGAAACATACCACCCATCCCCTCCTCCAAAGGGGTAAGACCACTCTTGGGGAGTCAGCAGAGCATGGTACATTCTGTTGAGTCAGGTCCCAGGCCCTCCCCCTGTAATGTAATTGTTTCTGGATGAACTACTTCTTGAAGGAGTGCTTTACAGTAGCTGGTATATTTAACAATTATTTTTAAATTTCTGATGACTAGATTTAGAAATCCAGCGAATCGCAGAAGATTCTTCCTAGGCAATATCGACAGGGAAACATCGACATTAAAGCGGAGCACAACCTGGTCCCTTCAGTTTTCTCTACTGTCCTTAAATGCCTATCACCCTTTCAAGCTCCCTAGCAAACACCAGCGACAGGAAATATGTCACTCACCCTAGCTGTGGACCAGCCTCTGGTGTAACGAAACCTAACAAAACTACAAGGACCAAAGTTCATTTCCATTTTCAACTTCCTCTAACGCCAAACACCAGCTTGCATTAAATTTTTCTATTTGCAGAAGAGTAACTTTGATCGCATTTCTTCTTTCTGTTTTCAAGGAATTCATTGTCTTAATCATTAATTTGCAGTTATACAGATTTTATGACCTCCTTGTTCTCTTAAGTGTTTTTTTAGCTATAGATTGACAAATACATCCTAAAGTTTTGATTTTTTAAGTAATGAAACGAAGCATTCGGTGTTAATTCTGGGTTTAGAGAGGTCATTCTATGTGTCAGTCAGCCTTCTAGTTTTAATATAAAATTGTTGCATGGAATTTTCAGCAATTTTGTGAACTTCTTCTTTTCTTCCTTCCCTCCCTCCTTCCTTCCTTCCTTCATATCTTTCTTCCTTCTTTGTATTCTTAATTTTACATTAATTTAGATGTGATTCCTTAAATACAATGTGGATGTTTAATACACAAATTGATTTTAATTCTACTGTTCTGTAATAATTCTACCAATATACCTCTAAATAAAAAAGTGAGAGACAAAGTTTTACAGGAGATATTTTCATCAGTTTCACATAATTCAGATTCACATTTAAGCCATTGAGTGTGTGTGTGTGTGTGTGTGTGTGTGTGTGTTTGTGTGTGTGTGTTTAGTCTTAGTTACTTTCAGCAATTGTTTTATTTTTAAAAAAAATTAATATTTTTTCTTAAATCAAAGTAAGTTGATTGGGATTTTAAGGTCTATTTATAAAACAAAAAGTTTCAGGAATTAAAATAAAAAACTCTAGGGCTGAGAGTAGAGGATTATAAATTCAGTGCCATCATGAGCTACATAACATGTCTAAGGCTAGCCCAGACTCCATACAAGTTCAATAGCTATCTAATATTTGTAGTAACATTTGAACCTATTTCGAATGTTAATAAACATCTACACAGATTGTGATATATGATACAGGCCCAGGCTGAAACTGAAGTACGGACATCAAAGAACAGAAGGACCACTTTTCCTGTATTATTTTACAACAAAGAAGTCTGGCTATCTTCTGCAAAACTGGAGGATTTTGCTTTCTAACATCTGTACCTTGTGTCCATCATTGACTAGAACCCTATAGGTCACTCTTTGGCCTTTGCCTGGAGAGGTGATCATTTCGCTTATGTCTGTGTTGCTAGCTGGGGCATTTGGCATTGTACCCACTTCCAGTCTCCTGTTTTGAGAATCCCTGTCTGAAAGCAGGGTGTGTGTGTGTGTTCTGGAGCTGTTGGCCAAGGGTTAGCTGGGAGTTGACTTCTGTTCCTTGCATTTGCACTTTTGTTGGCAGGAGTATCTGACCACAGCCCCAAAACAGTTAAGACTTTCTGGAATTATTTCAGGCCCATCTTCAGAGTAAAATTCTCATTTGCTGCTGAACTTTAAACACAATGAGCTGTTTCCTGTCAGTCAATGGTGCGGAGGGGGTACAGTGGACGGATGGGCTGTCCCCACCTGCTGCTCTTCTTGTTTCTGGGCAGGGACTGACCACTTCGTGCAGAGCACTGTGTGTTGACCTGTGACCTTCTGAGGCTTCCTGCAGGTTCTGGTGTTAGGTCAGTGGCTGCACATGCAATAGCAACATCCCTGCAACTTGGTCTATGAACATCTATCACCAGGCAACTAATTACCTAATTAATTGCTCAAACCTTGTCAAAACAGATTTAAAAATTAATACTTTTTAAACTCTTTAAAAATGTTCATTGTGGTAGGAAAAGAAACTTCAATATAGTCTTCTAATTACGAAGATGGAGGTTATATCAGAGTACATCTGAAATTTTTGAAATTCATTTGCAGCCAAAAAGCAGATCAAGGACCAGTGGGTGGAAAAGTGTTAAGTACTGAGTAAGACTCTGGCTCACGAAGGATCAGAGTGATAAGACATCATCTTGAAATGGGGAGGGATGAGAAACATACTAGGCTGTAGAGGCTGGTGGATTCTTGACCATGAAAAATGTCTCTTGATAAGATAGAATTTTATGTGAATGTGTACAGATATTCTAAAATAAGTATCTACAATCCTGAATGAAATTTAACTAAGGGAAGAAAGAATGCCATTTTTAGGAGGCTTAAGTGGTTTGTTGTTATTTTTGCAGGTTTTGTTGTAGCTGTTTTCCCTTATACTTTCAGATATTGTCTCCAGAGCTGTATGCATGCTTGCCAAATGCTCTACTGGTGTTTGACAATATCATTCCAATAATTCAAGTAATTTTTATCAAAATGTTCCCCTGTGACCTACACCATCCTGTTCCAATAATCAGCAGTCATATTTTTCAGAACTTTTGACGAGTTAGATTAATATTTGTATGAAAAAACATGTTCAATTGTTTCATATCAGGCTTTACACAAGTATCACAACTTTCTGATGCTCTCATGCTGAGATGAATTTTGAAATAGAGTAATATGAATATCTTCCTTTTCTCAAGATAGGTTTATGCTTTCTAGATTCACATGTTCCCATATAAATTTCTGTGTTAATTTGTCAATCATTCCTAACATTATTGCCAAATATCATCATGGATTTCCTTGCCTCATATCATAACATGGAAGCTTTATGCAGTGACTACATCTACCGTCCTCTATGACATGAGATGGCCTTTCACACTGAGGATAGACACTATGTCATGAATCTTCTGTGACATGTGATTTAGTGTCATGGGAATATATTCCTCATCACATTAAAAGTAACAATGACACAATGAAATAAGCTTGGTCATGACACTTGGAGTGAGCAACATAACTGATTCTTAACCAATCATAACTTCTCAAACTAGAATCTGTAACTGCTTGTTTAGAAAGTGTAATTTTATGCTATTCTTACCCTTCCAGGCTAACACTTCACTTGTTGAGAAAATACCAGCTTATGTTAAACCCTCTTATTCTGCATAAAATAAAGTTATAATGATTAAAATAGACTAGGTAATTCTGGTAGAACTTCAAGCCTCTTCCACATTTCAGAATTTCATGGCCCATTAAACTCAAGGGTTCAATGACACCTGTGTTCAAAGTTCCACCTACCAACAAAATGAAAAAGTTTAGGGAAAGGACATTTAAGTTATGAAAAGGAGCTTAAGGAAAAAATTACTGTGCTCAGTAGAGAAGAAGTTTTCAATTTTTATTTCAGTATTAAATATAATAGGTAATTGCTAGAGTAGAAGGATCCTACTCAGGCCTCCTTATAAAGAAAGATGTAATACTTGACAATGTCATCTTTTCCTGCCTTTTCCTACACATACAGGGAGTGCTAAAATGCAAATGAAGACTATTAGACTGTGTTTATTTTATTTACATATATGGAGGAACAAAAGAATATTAACAAAGGCACACGTATTGTTCATAATTGTTAGTGAAATATATTCAGATGACCTTGCACTGTCATATTTATTCTTGATCAAGTATATGCTATGTTTCTATAAATATCATTTATCTCTTCAGTTGCTCTATGGTTTACAAGACTATGAAGATCTCTTAAGTTAAAGCTTTCATGGGTTTTCAAGTGTGATGGATGTCACAGAGTGGTCTGAATATTCAGTGAAGTCTCTTGGCCCTTTTACTCTGTTGAAATCTGCACTGCAATAGAGGTGGATAGCACCATTTTTAATGTTTCTGCAATCCTGCTAGGAAACTGAAGGTTTGGGGGTCTGGTGGTCAGGTGATAAAGCTGGAAAGAAGGTTCAATCTTTGGTTTTCCACTGTGAGGAATGATGAGAATAGTAGTGGTGACCCTCTCCATCTGATTTCCATTGGCTCATCTTGAGTCTATTTAAACAAGCTTCAGGAAATTTTCCTCAGGTCTCAAACATACTACCAAGTCTTTCAACATGTAACCTACAGTGAAAATGTTCACAACTTTTTCTTCCTGGCCGTATCAATCTTTTGTTACTTAATATTTTCTCAATTTAATATTGGTTACATTTTTCCCTGAAAAAAATATGTAGTATTTGGTGGGTAAAGCACTACTAATTTCTGGAGAATTATAACATAATGAGGTAATTTCCTATCCTACATCTTTAATATTGAAGATTTTCATGTATCTATATTGTCTTAATCTGAAAACCCATAATGTTATAACATTATGAGTATATCATTGTTCTTTTTTTAGATATTGTATTGTGCTTTTTAAAATTGTTCTTTTAATTTGTAATTTTTAAACAAACTAGTTCTATATAAGATTTGTTTGTTCAACGTCAAACATTCTTCATGGTCTCAAACATTCGTTATAAAACAACATTTAGATATATCTTAGTTTCAAAGTACTTTTTTCCTTTTTCTGAAACAATTACTGAAGGATCAGAGGTTCATATCCTGACTTAATGAAGTCTATCCTTTTGAAATTTTTCTGGATCTTGATCCTTAATTGGTTCTTTCATTTTTCCATTTCCATTATACTAAAACTTTGGATATTTTTAAATCTTTTAAATGTACAAACTAAACATTATCATCTGGAGTTCAACATGTTTTTAGTTACAAAGGGTCACTTAATAAGTAGTTAAATCAATGTGAGAAATCGATCATTGTGAGCTAGATGAGGAAAACAATGTGAGATAACACCTGTGTGGAGCAGAGAAAGGCTGAATGATTCCGATTATAGTGTTATTTACCAGTAAAGGCATTGAAGATACAAGTTAATATTTAATCTTGCAGAAACTTTCGCATAGAAAACAGATGATAGAATAAGTAAACCCAAAGTAATGAATGATGTAATATTTTTAAGAGATTTCATTTTACCTCAAATATTTATTTAGGAATGGAAATGTTACAGTATTGGAGAAAGCAAGATAAAAGAGCAGAAGTTAAGAAATGAATCCTTAAGACCTGATACCCTGATTATCTGTTCTATTATTTGTCTATAAATTTTCAAATGTTTATCAATGTAAACTATCCAATCTTTATAAAAGAAAAATGAGCTAATGATGAAAGAAAAGAAAGATAGATGGAAAGACAGTAATAGACACTCTCTCTGTGTTTATGATTCTTAATATGGGAAAGCCAGTGCATTATTACCCACATTAAATTCCTGCTGCTTTCTTCTCATAAGAATGCTTTTATTATGGTGTACCATTTTGTACTGTTCTATGAGTGCTATATTTTTTAATTAAAATTCTGAATTCATTTACTTTGATACTTGTCAGTATTTCCATATCTGACCACAGTTGTTACTATGTGCTGACTAGCATTCTATACATATGTGAAAAAGAAAAAGAAAAGAGTAGAGCTCCACTTTTAAAAACAAAGCAGGAATTTTAGGGACCACATTCTTGGTAATGAATATAAACAGATTTACCAAACACAGATAGGGAACACTACACTCATAAGACAAAATAAATTAATCTGAATAAGATTTTAGATAAAAAAAATTGGTGAAGTAAAAATAGTTTGTCTTCCTTCATTTCTTCAACAGTGGGTAATTGGTTGTCCTTTCTATAATACAAGATGCCAACAGCAAGTAAGTCTAAATGGAGAGGAAAGATAGAAGATTCTGCCAGCTACTGGAGTCAGTTTACACAAGGAACAATTTTCTTTCATTCCACTTACCTGATTTTAAATTTCTTCTTGTTGAAACAGAAAATGAGTGTTTGGATTATGTTTAAATCTTCTGGTGTCTTTGTTAGGGTTTCTATTGCTATAAGAAGACACTATGACCATGGGAACACTTATAAGGAAAACATTTAACTGAGGTGGCTCACTGAAAATCATCTGCACAAATTCCAAACTCTGCTTCTTCATGTCTGATGTCAAAACCCTCTTAGATCTGCAGCTCCATTTAGCTTTGTTGACTGCAACACACTTGTTCTGTTGGGCTTCTTCTATTCCCAGTTATCAGTGCTCCTCAGCAGGTATCATATAACTGGCATTTCTAACATGGGTTTTCCAAGGCAATACAGACTTCAATTCCAAAGCTTCACCAAATGATATCTCCTGGCCTCCATTCAGGGACACCACTGAAACATGCCTGACCTCAGTATTTTCTTATGTGTGCAGGCAAACTCCATAACCACTTTCATCTATGCTTAACTCTAAAGCCAGAACCACATGCCCAAAGATGCCAAGTTATGCTGCTTGTTGAGGATGGAACATGGCCCCCTCATTCAATTACATCTTCACCAGATCTCTGTTTTCCATTGTTTTCTTCATTGCCTAAGTTTGGCTGTCCTGAAACTTGCTCTGTAGACCACTCTGGCCTCAAACTCAGATATCCACAAGCCTCTGCATTCACAGTGCTAGGATAAAAGGTATGAACTTCCTCACATGTCTCTAAGCTTTTCTTTAGTTCCTTTTCACAATTAGGAGACTTAGCTGGCTGAGATGTTGCTTGGAGGTGATCACTATCTATATTCCATTTCTTATTTTTTCTTTATTAAGAAATTTTAATTCATTTTACATATCAATCACAGATCCCTCACTCTTACCTCTTCATGCCTCCCTCCCCCAGTCTATACCCTCCAACTTAATCTCCATTGCTCCTCCAAAAAGGAAAGGCCACCCATGAGGACTTAGTAAAGCCTGATACTTTCAGTTGAGGCAGGTCCAAGCCTTCCCCCACCCCATATCAAGTCTATATAAGATATCTCATCATAGGTAATGGGCTCCAAAAAACCAGCTCATACACCAAGGATAGATCCTGATCATACTGCCAGGGGCCCCTTAATCACACCAAGCTACACAACTGTCTCAGCTATGCAGAGGGCCTTGTCCAGTCTCATATAGGCTCTTCACCTCTTGGTGTAAAGTTCATGAGTTCCCACTAGCTTGGTCTGTTTGTCTCTGTAGGTTTCCACATCATAATCTTGATGCCCCTTGCTTACAGAATTCCTCTTATCTCTCTTTGACTAGGCTCCTGGAGTTGATCCTTTTGCTTTTCTGTAGATCTCTGCATCTGCTTCCATTGGGTACTAGATTAAGGCTCTATGATGACAGGGTATTCAACAATCTGATTACCAGGGTACTCCAGCTCAGTCACCCTCTCCACTATTGCTAGTAGTCTAAGATCAAATACATCTAAAAGGCATATTCCATTCCTTAATCCCTTTATCTCCTAGAACACAGAATTTAACACCATTTCACTTCCTGATGCTTTTTCACCTCAAAATTTACATTTTGTAATTTACCTTGCTCTGCTTGCTCCTGTTCATCATAAATCTTCATTAGAGTTATCACTAATAACTACACTGACCCATCCAGCAGGTCAGGTTATTATTAGGTAGGGGACCCGAGGAGGCACCTCCTGAAATTCCAATGAGGGCGAGAGAGAAAGGAGACCAGGCACATAAAGAAAAATAGAGTCAGTCTGAGTCGCGTCAAGGTCTCGTTTATTGCAAGGGAAGGCAGGCTTATATATACTTGGGGATAGGAGAAGTGAATAGGGGAAGGGGGGTGATGGAAAATTTCTGAAGAATAGGATCAGGGTGAGATCTCTTTCGTCCAAAGCTTGTGCAACCGAAATGTTCCATGAAGTTATTCTAAAAGTACATTTTGTGGTTTTTCCAGGAACGAGTGTTTTTGTAAGTTAGTGACAATTATCAAGGGTGTAGTCATACCAGATCATCCAGGCAAGAAAGGTCAAGGTACAGTCATCCATATTTTGGTTCCCAACACTACAGTGTTTATAGTAGAGTGTTTTGAGATTTCCTCTGTCCACAGAGTTAATACAAAGCATTTTCCTTTAGCCTCAGGCAGATTCTTTGAACAAGGGCAAAAACAGACACTTTGTTCACGAAAATATTACAAGACCAGTCTCTAAGACATACTAACATTCTTCTCCTTCAAAACCTCTTGGTGCTCCGAGTTCAAGAAGCATATTCAGTACCTCGGTCTTCCACACTCCTGCTAGGATGGCCCTTTATGCAGCACTGAAAGTATTCAACTGCTTTCTTAACCCAAATTCAAAGTCTATATTACCCTAAAGAAAAGCATGATCAGACCTGTAGACAAAATTCTAAATGGTCTTATGAAATAAGAAACACAGAGCCAAATACAGAGTTAAAGCCAAGAGATCAGAGCAAGAGCCATTACCACCTTATCTGACCACCTTGTGCCATTGCGTCCCCCAGAGAGATAGATCTTCTTCCTGTGTGATTGTCTTTTTGATACCTTTCTGTTCTGCCTTTTCATTGGCTCTAACCCAGCCACATGACTTCCTCGTCACTGCCCATCTATACAGACCTCCACTTTTCTATGGGATTAAAAATTCAGGTCACCTAGCTTGGCTATATCCTTGACCTCACAGAGACTCTGCCAGATATGTGAGTAGGTTAAGGGTGTGTGCTACCACTGCTGGACTTCTGCTTAATGGCTATGACCTCTGATCTCCAGGCAAGTTTATTAGCACACAAATAAAATCACAATATCACCATACAGGCCTATCTCAACAATACCCCAGTCCCTGGTAGCAATGCTTATCATAATTTCTATTGCTATGAAGAGACACTATGACTACATCCAATCTTCTAAGGAAAGCACTTAAGTCTGTGAAGCTGGATATCTCAGCTTGCCTTCAGTATATGTAAGAATCTCACAAGAGTAGGCTCTAATTCCAGTAAAGGAGTAAACTTGTCAGTAAGGACAAGCAGGCAAAGAACAAGAGCTTCATTATTCCATGTCCTTTAGATAAGCTGCCACCAGCAGTTATCACCTGTTCTTAAAGTGGATACCCCATCTCAAAAGTTTTAGATTTAAGTTGGGTCTTTTCGCTTCAAATGACTCAAACAAGAAAATAAGCCTACACAAGTGTGTCCCACAATTAAGTTTTAGTTAATTCCAGACATAGTCAAGTTTCCACCCCAAATAGGTGATGCTAATTCAATCTTATTCAATAACAAGTAGTTGCACCACTAAACTTCTTATAAAAAGACAGTATTACTTTACTTCCAAAAGTAGGGACCTATAAAACAAAAAGGAAATCTGTAGGCGAACATTTCTGACATCTATAGAAGCAAAAAAAATTCTCAACAAATAATTTCAAAGCAAATAAAATTGTTTAAACAAATTATGTTGCTAATGGAAATGTAGCACTGGAATTGAAGCAATGATTGCTGTTTCAGGGTACCTAGGTTCAGGTTCCAGCACTCACATGGAAAGTAATAACCCTTAACCTGAGTTCCAAAACCTCAATGGATCAAAGCTCTCAATGCCTTACCTGAAATGCCAAAGCTGTTAGTAGAAAATATACTTAATACTCTAAAAGACATAGCTGTTGAGATGAACTTTTTGAATAGGACTTCATTAGCTCAGGTATAAACACCAGCAGTGAACAAATGGCACCACATAGAATGTTCAGTACAGTAAAGGAACAAATATCTATTGAAGAGGAAGCACAAGGAGGAGAGAAAACCTTTGTCAACAAGTCATTGAATCTGATAGAGAATTACATAGAGGAAAATGCTGGGTTCCAAGAAATGATTTCTGACTACCCTCTCAATCATTATCTTGTATACAGTGATTTTCAGAGCCAGATTGTCCTGGAACTCACAAAGTCAATTCTGCCCAAGCCTTTTGATTGCTGGGATTAAGATCTGTCTTTGTGGACACTAAGATGATCCAGTGCATAAAGTGCTTCTTATAGAAGCTTGACCACCTCAGTTTGGTTTCAGGACTCATGTAGCTTTTGAAAGAAAAATTAATTCCACAAGGTTTCCTCTGTCATCCATATTCACATTGTGACATGTGCATACCCACACTTGTACTCCACTACATCATGCATACACAATAATCATAAATAATTTTTTCTTTGAAAGGGTTAATAGGTATTTTTATCAAATTATTGAGAAGTACATACTTTGCTGGATAGACTCAGGTCAACCCAAAACCTAAAGTCATCATGAGGAAGAAATCTCTATTTTAAAGAAATGTCACCATTATTGGGCTATAGGCAATAGCCTACTATGACAAGTTTGTACCAGGATAGTGTACTAATGCTGTGACAGACCAGACCATGTGTTTGGGGAAGTGTTTAGAAGGATTTTTTAACTTGGCTATAAAAGATATTGGTTTTAAGAGCTCAGCGAACTGTTCTATTAGAACTTGGGATATAAGAATATTGACAGCAGTGAAGAAAATGATGTCCTGGCTTGTGAAGTGTCAGATGGAAGCAAAGACAATACCCAGCCATTTGCTTAAAGAATTAGTTGAGGATGAAGAATCAGCTGTGATTAATGAGATGTCAGAAGTACTAAAGTGAATCCTTTGCTTTGGTGAATAATGGATGCTCACTACCTGGGGCTAAACAAGCAGTTTTGATCAATGATTGACCTGCAGAATCATAAAAGTGAAGTCTTCTGGGAAGTGTTTCCTCCTGGTCAGCAGACAAATGCTGTGCTCCAGAACTGAACATGTTTGAACCTCCTGTTGTCTACTGATCTTAATAACTTAAGAGTCACCAAGGTGGCACTGGTTTTAGATGCATGGAGGAGTCATGGAGAGTAGCTGTGACTTGGATTTTGGCGAAAATGAGTCTAAACAAATAACACTTCTGTCAGGAATGACAAAAAGAGTAACTATGGATTTCTTTATATTCCCAGGTAGTGTACACTGTCCTTGGTTGAATTTTAAGATCTGTTAATTTCATATTGCAAGGACTATTCTAAATATCCATGTTAACTAACAAATGAATTAGGTCAGCATAAACATTCTTCATTATACAGATGTGATGAGCAGTACACAGCAAGTTAAGTAACTCACTGAGCTAAAATAATTGACAATCGTAGAACTGAAATCAAAGGCACACATTACAAAGGCATGGTTTTTACCAATAGAGTTTCATATTATAGATTCATTCGCACACATCATACAGTTAATTTTATTCTTAGATACTGTTGAGATGGCTATTCTCTATTTCCAACTTGATGAGATCTAGAATTACATGGAAGATAAGCCTATGCCATGCTTGAGCAGGATTATCTGAATTAATTTAACTGAGGTGGAAAGACCTGTCCAGGACTCTGCAATAATGGCAAATGGTAGCTGGGTTGTATCTTTCATTGCTGTCTACTTCTTGATCATGACTGACCACCAGCCTCCAGTTTTTGCCACTGTGACTTTTTTCCACAAGGATGGGATCTGTGAGCCAAACTTAACCCTTCCTACATAAAGGGTAGGGTATTTTATCATAGAACAGGAAATGTAACTAAGACAGATGTTTACTTACAAGACAAGAAAAATGTTCCCATTCATGCAGTGTTGGAAAATTTCTTAAATCCCAGCACACCTGTGGCAAAGGCAGGTGGACCTCTCTGAGTTAAAGGCCAACCTGGTCTATAAAGATAGTACTGGGACAGCTGATGCTACCCAGTGAAACTATATATATATAGAGAGAGGAAAATAATTTGGTTTTCTGTTTTGCTAACTTATATCTAATCCTTGACTATTGTATAAAATATATGAATCAGATTAGTCATAATAGAACAACTTTTAATGTCAGTGTTAGGAGGCAGATGCAGGGGGCATGCTGTAAATTCAAGGCCATCCTATTCTACAAAGCCACTTCCTGGGCAGATAGTGCCATTGAAGGCAACACTCTCTTTAGTAATAACAGAACAGCTAAGTCTTAGTGAAAACTTGCTGCCAGGCATCCTCTCAAATTTTAAAATAGAAAGCTCTAATGCATAGTAGTTTCCCTGACTTTTCTCTTGTTAGGAATCAATATTTGATAGGTTTATTGTATATTTACAATGCAAGATGACAGGAGTATCTTTTCAGCATATTTTAAACTTCTCAAAATTGACTCCAGCTGCAGAAGGACTGACTGTTCAGAGCATGGTGGTTTCAGGATGGCCATCCCCTCCTCACAGTATTGCAAACGTCCTTATCTGTTCATTCCTACATTGCAGCAAATTCAGCCACACCAGGAGAACTCCTAAAAGTGCTGCCATCGGACAGGAAGCAGGTATGTATGCACAGGATTTGAGACAGCCCCCCTTCCTGTTGTAAGAGTAGATTGTAAGAGGCAGTGCACCTCTGACCTAGGAGAATGGCAGCTATTTTTCACTTGGCTGCTACAGCAGCTGCTCTTTGTCTCTTTCCCCTATTTCCACAGGCACAACTTAATGAGGTTCTTAAAGGCACTCTCCCTACAATGACTACGTGGAGGAGGGAGCTGAATAAGGCCAACACTAGGGCTCTGTTTACCCATGTATCAGCAATGAAAGATTCCTTAGAAGAATCCCTGTGTTCTTCTTTACTCTTCCTCTTCAAACTGGAGTGGAAAACCTTAAGAGGGACAGTACTTCCAAAGGAGTACCTTATGTCTATTTGGAGTAGCCAACTTTACTGATGGAAAACATAAATTTCCTTTCAAAGCCACATTTGTATTTTTGCCGATTTTCCCTTTCATTATTTAATAGTGCACAGATCACGTTTTCCAATTTCAAAGGTCATTCAGTATTTCCTTAAGAATTTCTTTTTCCCATGTAGTCTTTGATCATGTAGTATTAGGTCAATATTATGTTACAGTGATTTGAAAAAAGGTAAATGTACATGTTTAAAATTCAGGAGTTTATCTAGATTTTGTTCGTTTGTTTCATTTTCAGAAGGGATCTGACTTACCAAGGTATAAAATGAATAGTAGAGCTGAAAAATGATTCAGCTGTTAAAAGGAGCTCATACTCTGCAAGAGGGCCAGAGTCCAGTCCCAGCTCCATGTCAGGAATCTCATCATAACTCTAGCTCTGGGAGCATACAGAGCCACTGCACTCCATTAACACCTCTACATGTGTGTTTACTTCACACACACACACACACACACACACACACACACACACACACAGAGAGAGAGAGAGAGAGAGAGAGAGAGAGAGAGAGAGAGAGAGAGAGAGAGAGAACACATACATAATTAATAATAATAAAATCCAGCTAATCCTGATGGCACATGCCTTTACTTTCAGCCTTCAAGAGGCAGAAGCTGGTAGATCTCTTGGAGTATAACCCCAGCTTGGTACACAAACTGCATCCCAAAGCCAGCAAGCTATAACCAGTGAAACTTTCTCAAAAAATAAATAATTAGATTCCATTGGACCACATGTCCATTTTTATGCCAATACCAAGCTGTTTATATTACTGTAGCTCTGTAGTAGGGCTTGAAGTCAGGGATTATAATGCCTCCAGAGGTTGTTTTATTGTACAGGATTCTTTTGGCTATCCTGGGTCTTTTGTTTTTCCATATGAAGTTGAGTATTATTCTTTAGAAGTCTGTGAAGAATTGTGTTGCTATTTTGACGGGGATTGCATTGCATCTGTAGATTGCTTTTGGTAAAATTGCCATTTTTACTATGTTGGTCTTGCCTATCCATGAGTATGGGAGATCTTTCCATTTTTTGGACATCGTCTTCAATTTCTTTTTTCAGGGACTTAAAGTTCTTGTCATATAGGTCCTTCACTTGCTTAGTTAATGTTATCCCAAGTATTTTATGTCATTTGTGGCTATTAAAAAGGGTGATGTATCTCTGAATTCCTTCTCAGCTTCTTTGTCCATTGTATATAGGAGGGCTACTGAATTTTTTTTTTTGAGTTGATCTTGTATCCTGCTATGTGCTGAAGGTGTTTATAAGCTTTATCAGTTCCTGGGTGGAATCTTTGGGGTCACTCAAGTATACTATCATGCCATCTGCAAATAGGGAAAGCTTGACTTCTTCCTTTACAATTTGTATCCCCTTAATCTCCTTATGTTGTCTTATTGCTCTGGCTAGAACATCAAGTACTATATTGAATAAATATGGGGAGAGCAGACAGCCTTGCCTCCTTCCTGATTTTAGTGGAATTGCTTTGAGTTTCTCTCCATTTAATTTGATGTTGGCTGTTGGCTTGCAGTAAATTGCCTTTATTATGTTTAGTTATGTTCCCTGTATTCCTGATCGCTCTAATACTTTTATCATGAAGGGGTGTTGGATTTTGTCAAATGCCTTTTCTGCATCTTGTGAGATGATCATGTGGTTTTTTTCTTTGAGTTTTTTTATATGGTGTTTTACATTGATGGACTTTCGTATGTTGAATGACCCTTGCATCCCTGGGATGAAGCCTACTTGATCATGTTCGATAATTGTTCTGATGTGTTCTTGGAGTCTGTTTGCCAGTATTTTATCAATTATATTTGCATCAATGTTCATGAGGGAGATTGGTCTATAGTTCTCTTTCTTTGTTGCATCCTTGTTTGGTTTAGGAATCAGGGTAATTGTAGCCTCATAGAACGAGTTTGGTAATGTTCCTTCTGTTTCTATTATTGGGAACAATTTAGATAGTATTGGTATTAACTCTTCTTTGAAGATCTGGTAGAATTCTGTGCTGAAACCATCTTGTCCTGGGCTTTTTTTTGGGTTGGGAGACTTTTAATGACTGTTTCTATTTCCTTAGGGGTTATTGGACTATATAAATAGTTTATCTGGTCTTGATTTAACTTAGGTATGTGGTACCTATCCAGAAAATTGTCCATTTCTTTTATGTTTTCCAGTTTTGTTTAGTAGAGGTTTTTGAAATATGACCTGATAATTCTCTGGATTTCCTCAATGTCTGTTGTTATGTCCCCCTTTTCATTTCTAATTTTGTTGATTTGGACTCTCTCTCTCTGTCTTTTGGTTAGTTTGGATAAGAGCTTGTCTATCTTGTTGATTTTCTGAAAGAACCAGCTCTTTGTTTCATTAATTTTTTGTAATATTCTCGTAGTTTCTAATTTATTAATTTCACCTCTCACTTTGATAATTTCCTGGTGTCTCTTCTTCCTGGGAGACTTTGCTTCTTCTTGTTCTAGAGCTTTCAGGTATGCTGCTAAGTCACTAGTGTGAGATTTCTCCAAGTCCTTTATGTGGGCATTTAGTGCTATGATTTTCCCTCTTAGCACTGCTTTCATAATGTCCCATAAGTTTGGACATGTGGTGTCTTCATTTTCGTTGATCTCTAGGAAGTCTTTAATTTCTTTCTTTATTTCTTCCTTAACCCATTGGTAATTCAGTTGAGCATTATTCAGTTTTCATGAGATTGTAGGTTTTCTGTAGTTTTGTGGTTGTTGACATCTAACTTTAACATGGTGGTCTGATAGAACACAAGAGGTTATTCCATTTGTTTTGTATCTGTTGAGATTTGCTTTGTGGCCAAGTATGTGGTCAATTTTAGAGAAAGTTCCATGGGGTGCTGAGATGAAGGTATATTCTTTCTTGTTAGGATGGAATGTTCTGTAGATATCTATTAGGTCCAATTGGGTCATGACATCAGTTAAGTCCTTTATTTCTCTGTTAAGTTTCGATTTAGGAGATATGTCCAGTGGTGAAAGTGGGGTGGTGAGGAAGTAGTCTTGAAGGCATTGGCATAGGAGATCACTTCCTAAATAAAACACCAGTATCACACACAGAGAGAGAAACAATCAATCAATGGGACCTCTTGAAACTGAGAAGCTTTTGTACAGCAAAGGATATGGTCAACAAGGCAAAGCGACAGCCTACAGAATGGGAAAAGGTCTTCACCAACCCCACATCTGACAGAGTACTGATATCCAGAATATATAAGGAACTCAAGAATTTAGACATCAATACGACCAACAGTCCAATTGAGAAATGGGCTTTAGAACTAAACAGAGAATTCTCAACAGAGGAAACTCAAATGGCTGAAAGACATTTAAGGAATGGCTCAACATCCCTAATCATCAGGGAAATGCAAATCAAAACAACTCTGAGATACCACCTTATGCCTGTCAGAATGGCTAAGATCAAAAACACTGAAGACACTTTATGCTGGAGAGGATGTGGAACTAGGGGAACTCTCCTCCACTGCTAGTGGGAATGCAAGCTTGTACAACCACTTTGGAAATCAATATGGCGCTTTCTTAGAAAATTGGGAATCAATCTCCCCCAAGATACAGCTATACCACTCTTGGGCATATACCCAAGAAATACTCAATCATACCACAAGAGCACTTGCTCAGCTATGTTCATATCAGCATTGTTTGTAATAGCCAAAACCTAGAAAAAACCTAGATGCCCTTCAACTGAAGAATGGATAAATAAATTGTGGCACATATACACAATGGAATAATACTCAGCAGAGAAAAACAATGATATCATGAGGTTTGCAGACAAATGGATGGATCTAGGAAAAATCATCCTGAGTGAGGTAACCCAGACTCAGAAAGACAAATAAGGTGTGTACTCACTCATAGGAGGATACTAGATGTGGAACAAGGATTAGTGGACTGCTACTCATATCACCAGTGCTACTACCTGGAAAATGAGACCCCAAGAAAGACACGGAGAAATGGATGAGATCTACATGAACAGCCTGGACATGAGTGGGAACAATGAAGGGCAAGGGTCAAGGGAAAGAGAGCAGGAGATCCCAGCTGGATCAAGAAAAGAGGGAGAACAAGGAATATGAGACCATGGTAAATGAAGACCACATTAGAAAAGGAAGAAACAAAGAGCTAAAGAGGCCCACAGAAATCCACAAAGATACCCCCACAAAACACTGCTGGTAATGGTCAAGAGACAGCCGGGACAGACCTACTCTGGTGACGGGATGGCCAAACACCCTAATAGTTATGCCAGAAACCCCATCCAAGGACTGAGGAATCCAGATGCAGAGATCTAGCACTAGGTGCTGGGTGTAGTGCCGGGAGTCTAATTAGTGAGAAAGAGGAGGTTTTATATGAGTGAGAATTGTTGAAACCAAGGTTGGATAAAGCACAGGGACAAATAACCAAATGAATGGTAACACATGAATTATGAACCAAAGGCTGAGGGGGCCCCAACTGGAACAGACCTTCTGAATAGTTGAGACAGCCAATTGGCTTGTACTGTTTGGGATGCATCTAGGCAGTGGTGCCAGGTTCTGGGCTCGTTACATGTGTTAGCTGTTTGAAACCTGGGACTTATACAGGGATGCCTGGCTCAATCTGGGAGGAAGGGACTGGACTTGCCTGTACTGAGTCTATCAGGTTGATCTCAGTCCTCGGGGGAAACCTTAATCTGGTGGAGGTGCGAATGGGGAGTGGGCTGGTGGGAAGGGGAGGGGGGCAGAAAGGGAGAAAACAAGGGAATCTGTGGCTGTTATGTAGAACTGAATAGTATTGTAAAATAAAAATTAAAAAAATAAAAATAAACATAAAGATACAAGTAATAAATAAATAAATAAATAAATAAATAACATAAAATCTACATCGCAGCAAGGATTTTTTTTTTAAAGTGAGTAAATTGGTACTTTTTAAAAAGTACCAATCATTGAATGGTAACCCAACACTGTAATGAAAACAAAATTTATTATGTCCATGGTAAGGATTTCACTTAACCTGAACAACTTAAAACCTTAAAAATTTAAAAAAAAAGTTGAATCTGACTAATGCAGAATGTTTAAAATGTAGCATCTTTTATTTGTTAGTGATTTCTCCTGCCAGTGCTTCAAGTGTCTAGAATTTTGTACCTTCTCTAGTTTGAGTTACATTTTTCCTAATCAGCCTTTCCTAAGCAGATCTAAAGTGGGATATAAATTAAGATTATGTAGTCCATATTGCCCAGAAAACATCTTGAAATTGATCCTGATCAATTTATACAGGTGTTTATGAAGACCCTCCTTTTCCATACTAGCAAAGGAAAGCTTAAAGCTCATGGATGCCTGCCTAATGTCATTAAGTTCAGAAAAGATTATTGAGAACCTTCAGCCTGGCAAATATGCACACATGTGTGATTGCAGGGAGCTTCTGCCTCACTAGCACAGGGTGGGGGTTGGGAATGTGATGAGTCAAGTCAGTGCAGCAGCAGGTCCAGCTCAGAAGAGAGGGAGCCAAAGATGCCTGTCACATCCACCTGAGGAATGGTCAGCAGGACAATGCAGCAACCAAGGTCAGCTCCCTCTGGGCCCTGTTGTGTGTTTCATAGACAGACATCATCTTTCCCCATTAATTATTGCAAATCTGTATGGATTAGACCATTGTTATATGGGTCTATAGTCTTTGGCTCTGAGGAGTCAGATCAGAAAGCTATCAGATCAAGACCATCCTTCCTTTGTTCTACCCTGTATCGTCCTGGCCACACAGTGCCCCTCCTCTTGTTCCCTCAATCTGTCCTGCCACTTTATCTTTGTACTCTTCCAGGGTGAACATTAACACTTCAAAGCCCAGGCACTGTTGTGGATTGTTGCTCTTTGGGAGTTCGGGTTATTGACCAAACAGAAATGAGTATTTGTTCTGGTACAGGGATGTTGCACAAAGTCACCATTCAGAAGAGGAATTAATTTTGGTGTCTATCATGCAATGAAGGATGTGAAGGGATGAAATACTTGAGAGTTAACAAACACATTAACAGCAGAGTGGCAACACCACAGACCATGGTATTTTCCAACTGCAACTTTCTGAATGGTTAGAAGGATGATGTAAGTATGATTTCTGATGCTAGCATAGTTATAATAAAGGAAAGGGGTTTCCAAAGTTACTGTAAATTAGTTGGTGGACAGAGTGAATTGTGGTGTGTGTGCTCTGGACTGTATGTCTGTCTGTCTGTGTGTTACACTTGAGGATCACAAGTGAAAAGTGGGCATGTCCCCAGAATGGCCAGTGTGAGGAAAAGAAGAGTGTCTTTTGCATTCAGAGCTATAGTATACAGTGGTACAAAATAATAACTTTTTTCATGAACTTGTCAGGTGATCTATTTTGAACATTGGGAACAAGCTTTGGTGTCTTTATGTATTGTTTTTATTAATTGGTATATTCATTTTTTGAAATGTTATCCTGATATGATAATAAACTGATGCTTTGAAAATACATAGTTTTCATATATCATCTATTTCATGTTAATAAGATATGCAAATGGTATGGAGAATTTGTCTTTAGGCACCCTCTGACAGAGAAGTCCACAAGGACATGTACCTTCTTTGTTTGTTCATTGGAGGTTTGGGGTGTTTTTTGTAATTGTATATTTTTTTTTTCATTTCAAAATGGTCTTTGTATTTAAGTTTTTTCCCTTTTAATGATAATTGATCCTTTTATAATATAATATATCATGATAACATGTTTCCTTCCTTCTAATCCTCCAACTTCTTTCCCACCTGTCCATGTCTGGGTCCATGTTCATGCTGTAATTGGAGTCTGTATTGATATCCATGGCCCAAATTACTACAGGGGCTCATAGGATTTATGGGTGTTGAAATCTGAGGGCTGTCCTAAGACAGCCCCATTATTCATTGTCCCTGAGATATCTGGCCCTGTCCTTGACTAGGCTCTACAGCACAAGAGTTGGCCCCAACTGTCATGGGAAAGCTGGCCCCCACACTCAGTAGATATGTTTTTACCCCTCACCTGTTTGGGGGAGTCCCAGTGGTCAAGGCAAACCAGCTCAGATATCACCCAGGCCTTGGGTTGGCCCACCCTAACATCTACAACATCCACATCCCAGGCCTTGGGTTGGCCCACCCTAACATCTACCTCATCCATGACCTGAAGGAGCATGTGAAGGTCCTGCAGTATGATAGGCATAGGATCTCCATGGCACTGTGCAACAGCATATCCAAGAGGAGTTTTGGCGAGGTGGGCCCAGTGATGATTGTGTGCCAGAGGGCAGAAGACTTAAACCAGACCATTGATCTCCATGACTTTTAGGCCACCCTGGTCTGCATTGCAAATTACAGACCAGCCAGATTTACATAATGATTTCCTGTTTCAAAACAACAATAAAAACAATATCAACGCAAAAATTTTGGCAATTTAAGCAATTCTGATACAGAATGTTCACTAATTATTATACTTTCCTCTATTGGGCCATCATTAGGGTCCCTGACTGTGTAATGAATCATATGTTTTCACTTTCTGTATATTAATAGTTAAACCCTAGTAAAATATTTTATCATTTCTAACTCACCATATCCCTCTTTACTGTATGATTCTTTGTATGGGTTGCAAGTTTTTGGCTCCAAGAAAGTGATCTTTAGTAAAATTAGAATGTTATTCTCTTTTCCCTGTATACCCAAGGCTATTAAAAATGACCCATTGTGGTCACACACATTCCTTTATTCCCAGGATTCAAAGAGACAAGCAGTTGGTATATTCATTTTTTTGAAATAATGTCCTGATATGACAATAGACTGATGCACTGAGAAATATATGGTTTTTATATGTCATCTATTTCATGTTTATAAGATATGCAGATGGTATGGAGAATTTGTCTTTAGTCACCTTCTGACAGAGAAATCCACACGGATATGTACCGTTTTTGTTTGTTTGTTGGAGGCTTGGGGTATTTTTTGTAACTGTATTTTTTTTTCATTTTAAAATTGTCTTTGTATTTTTTTTCCTTTTAGTGATAACTGATGATTTCTAGTACAACATATCATGATAAAAATTTTCCTTCCTTCTACTCCAAGTTTTTTCCACCTCTCCATGTCTGGGTCCCTGTTCATGCTGTAATTGGAGTTTGTGTTGATATCCATGGCCCAAATTACTAAAGGGGCTCATAGGATGTATGGGTGTTGAAATCTGAGGGCTGTGCTCAGACAGCCCCATCATTCATTGACCCTGAGATACCTGGCCCTGCCCTCGACTAGGCTCTACAGCACAAGAGTTGGCCCCACCTATCATAGGAAAGATGACCCCCACACTCAAGAGATGTGTTTCCACCATTCACCATGGGAATGTGATAGCCGGGTCTACCCCTCACCTGTAGGGGGCAGCCCCAGGGGCCAAGCCTAAACAGCTCAGATATCACCCAGGCCTTGTGGGTCCCACCCTAAAGTCTACCTCATCCACATTCCAGACCTTAGGTTGGCCCACCCTAACATCTACCTCATCTATGACCTGAAGGAGCATGTGAAGGTCCTGCAGAAGATAGCTGCAGAGTCTTCATGGCACTGTGCAACAGCATATCCAAGAGGAGTTTTGGCGAGGTGGGTCCAGTGATGATGGTGTGCTAGAGGCCAGAGTAAAATATTTTGTCATTTCTAACTCACTGTATCCCTCTTCACTGTATGATTATTTGTATGGGTTGCAAGTCTTTGGCTCTAAGAAAGTGATTTTTAGTAAAATTAGAATGTTATTCTCTTTTCCCTGTCTACTTAAGGCTATTAAAAATGACCCATTGTGGTCACATACACACTCCTTTATTCCCAGGATTCAAAGAGAAAAGCAGTTGATCTCTCTACATTTGAGGCCAGCCTTAAATCCATTCAAATAATGATTCTTGACCCCATCAACATTTGTGCCAGTATTGCAACAATGTATCATGTAGGCAAGTCCATATTGTACATCAAACGTTTGGAAGCTGGTTTGTTGTTTAAATGTCTCCTCAGGAGCATTCATAATACCTTGCAGTATTAGAAACACTATTCAGTAACAGTGAAGAAACAAACACGAATTGTCGCTGTTCTGTGAGATATGTAGGTACTGGCCCTTAGAAATAGGACCTTACCATTTGTGTAAAACAAGCAATAGCCTGGAAATTGGTATTAGTTGTTTGGAGGATCCCATGGTGACACTTTGACAACAAATTTATTAAATATAATCCATACCTGGCCCTGGAGGTTTCATTTTGTAGCAAGAGATATCTAGGTGGAGCTTTCTCTTCCTGTTACATGGTGATTTCATTTACATTTCTCTTTTATTTAATATTTTTATTTTATAATTAACTTAATTTTACATATCAGCCATGGATTCTCTCGCCCTCCCTCCTCCCACCCCCCGGCACTCCCCCTCAATCTACCCCCATTCCCAACTCCTCCAAGGCAAGGTCTCCCCTGGGGAGTCAGCCCAGCCTGGTAGACTCAGCCCAGGCAGGTCCAGTCTCCACCTCCCTACACCAAGGCTGAGCAAAGTGTCCCAGGATACGGCCCAAGCCCTCAAAACCCAGCCTGTGCACCAAGGACAGTTCCCAGCTTCACTGCCTGGGTGCCTCCTAAACAGTTCAAGCTAATCAACATTTCTTTTATTGATATATTATACATTAAGAAGTCTACTGGTATAGGTTTCTGTAACGTCTTGCATATGGTCCATAGTTTTAGCAATCTCTCTTTCAATATTATACCTTCCATGCTCTTCTCTCCCCATCTATATTTAATATCCCATTCTACTATCACTCCACTCTTTGTCTCCAGAATTACTTATTCTATTTCCATTTCCTCCAGGAAATATTCCCTAAATCCTAGTCTCTTACTCCACACCCTATTTCTGTGGATTTTAAGATTCTTTTTTTTCTCTTATTTTAATTTACAATACCATTCAGTTCTATATATCAGCCACAGATTCCCTTGTTCTCCCCCCTCCTGAGCCCCCCCCCTTCCCCGCAGCTCACCCCCTATTCCCACCTCCTCCAGGGCAAAGCCTCCCCTGAGGACTGAGATCAACCTGGCAGACTCAGTCCAGACAGGTCCAGTCCCCTCCTCCCAGAATCAGCCCTGCATAAACCCCAGGTTTCAAACAGGTAAACCATGCAATGAGCACAGGACCTGGTACCACTGCCTAGATGCATCCCAAACAGATCAAGCCAATCAACTGTCTCACCTATTCAGAGGGCCTGATCCAGTTGGGGGTCCCTCAGCCATTGGTTCATATTTCATGTGTTTCCATTCATTTGGTTATTTGTCCCTGTGCTTTATCCAACCTTGATTTCAACAATTCTTGCTCATATAAACCCTCCTGTTTCTCTCTAATTAGGTTCCCGGAGCTCCACCCAGGGCCTAGCTATGGATCTCTGCATCCGGATTCCTCAGTCCTTGGATGGGGTTTCTGGCATAACTATTAGGGTGTTTGGCCATCCCATCACCAGAGTAGGTCAGTTTCAGCTGTCTTTCAACCATTGCCTAGAGGAACTCTTCTCCACTGCTGGTGGGAATGCAAGCTTGTACAACCACTTTGGTAATCTATATGGTGCTTTCTTAGAAAATTGGGAATCAATCTCACCCAAGATCAAGCTATAACACTCTTGGGCATATACCCAAGAAATGCTCAATCATACCACAGGAGCACTTGCTCAGCTATGTTCATATCAGCATTGTTTGTAATAGCAAGAACCTGAAAACAACCTAGATGCCCTTCAACTGAAGAATGGATAAATAAATTGTGGCACATATACACAATGGAATACTAATCATCAGAGAAAAACAATGACATCATGAGGTTTGCAGACAAATGGATGGATCTAGAAAAAATCATCCTGAGTGAGGTAACCCAGACCCAGAAAGACAAAAATGGTATGTACTCACCCATAGGAGGATACTAGATGTGGAACAAGGATGACTGAACTGCTACTCACATCACCAGGGAGGCTACCCGGTAAACAGGACCCCAAGAAAGACACGAGGATCACCCAATGATGGAGAAATGGCTGAGATCTACATGAACAATCTGGACATGAATGGGAGTAATGAAGGGTGAGGGTCAAGGGAAAGAGAGCCTGTGGGAGCAGGAGATCCCAGCTGGATCAAGAACATAGAGAGAGAACAAGGAATAGGAGACCATGGTAAATGACTACCACATGAGAAAAGGAAGAAATGAAGTGCTAGAGAGGCCTACAGATTTTAAGATTCTTACATAAACAGACATTTCCTGTCCTGATCACTCAGTCCCAAATAATCATATAGAAACATATTAATTGCAAATACTCAGTCAATACCTCAGGCTTATTACTAAATAGGTCTTACATTTTAAATTAACCTATATTCCTTATTTATGCTCTGTCACATGTAATTACATTTATTAGCATGGCACATTGATCTTCTGATCCATCTGTATCTGGCTAGCAACTTCTCTGACTCCATCATTCCTCATCCCATCAGTTTTAGATGGCTTTCCCACCTAACTTTATTGTGTACAGCTGTTGGCCAGTCAGCTTGTTTATTAAGCCAATCATAGAGACACATATTCACAGAGTGTACACAAAAATCATTCCACAGCATTCTTATATACCTTTATAATACTTAAATGATAAATTTGGATAAATTTAAGTGATTACATACTATATTTGTCTTTGGGGTACTGGTTTCCTCACTAAGTATCATGCTTTTCTAGTTCCATCAATTTAAATATGAGTTCCATGATTTTATGTTTTTTTTTTAAATCTGAGTTATTGTGTAAATATAGTACATGTTCATTAACAATTTTAGGGACATCTAGGCTATTTCATATTTCTGACTAATATGAAACAGGTGTCTATGTAATAGAATGTAGATTTTTTAGTATTTATGCAAGAGTGGTACATCTAGATATTGAAGTAGATCTATTCCCAGCTACCAAGAGACCCCCTAAAATAATTTCTACACTGGTTATACATTTGTATTCTACCAGCAATGAAAAAGTATTTCATTTACTCCATATCCTCACCAGCATGTGTTGTCCATTTTCTTATTGCTCTTGGCAATCCTGATTATGGGGGAAAAAAATCTCAAAATGTTTTTGATATTCATATACCTAATGACTGGGGATGTGAACTTTTCTTTAAATAAAACCAGTATTTGAATGGTCACTAATGAGTCATTAGTTGAAGCAATTTATAACTGAAAAACAAAGATACATACGTGGAAGACATGGAAATTTCAGGTAAGGAAGGCAATGGAAGAATTAGTATTCAGAGAGAAACCACAACAAGTTGGGCAGCCAAAATATTTCAGACATATATCACAAGGGGATACTAAAAAATTTACTTCCTGTCAGTATATAAATATAATACAATTTGGTGGTTTCACCATCAAAACGGAAGTCAAACAACTTAAGATTTTAGACAGGGAAAGTGAAAAATGGAGGCAGGAAAGGCAAATTACCTACTTCAAAGGTAAATGATCAGTAACTCCATTTAGTCCTCATAGTCCTTAAAGTAATATTGTAATGTGACAAGTCATCATAAACATATATTTCATTCTTGCCCTTAAAACAACATGCCAAGCTACGCCTGAAAGAATAATTACCTCTGTGCTCACAGTACCAGCTAACTTTTGACAAAATGGAAAGGTTGATAGAAACCACAAAAAAAGTTATAAAAAGAGTGTAGAGGGACCCAAGAAAATGTAATGATTGCTCATTTCAAAAGGTTTTAAACAGTCATCTCAAAGCCAGACCATATCTCCTGACTTCTACATGAGTATCTAATTTATGTTCCCCTTCAGGGACACAGGAAGGACTGATTCAGGACCCTGTTAGCTGAAACATCTTCTCTGACCAAAAAAAAAATCTCCTAGAGAAAGACACTGAAATTTTCTCCTAGACACCATGTATACTGTCATTAAAAAATTCTGTTCTGCACCTGGTGCCTATACCAGCTCTCTTGAACCCTCTATTGTTCTCTCTTTCCTTTTGGAATATATATATATATATATATATATATATATATATATATATATATATATATATATATATATATATATATATAAATAATATCTTCTTTAGGGATTGTTCATTTAATGAGTATACAATTAAATTCTTTGTTCTCATTAACTTTGGTCTGATATCTGTTTTGAACAGAAAGAATTGCTTTGGTCCATTTCCATTGACTACCCGTTTGCATTCCAGCATTTTAAAGCAGTATCTGGTGTGTGTGTGTGCGTGTGTGTGTGTGTGTGTGTGTGTGTGTGTGTGTGTGTGTGTGTGTGTGTTTGATTAGCTTCATTTCTTGGAGAAAAAATGATCCATCCACTAGTTGATCATTACTGTGGGTCTTACTTTATTCAAGGAAGATCATCAATATTTCCAGTTATTATTGAATGTGTGTATTGATTGATTCCTTTCATTTTGTTGACCTTGCAGTGTTATGGTTCTGGCTTTAGATTCAAGGATAGAAATGGGGGGTCATGGAATTTGCCTCCATGCCTGAGGAAAAATTGCCAGATAAGTGTCAAGGGTATCCCCGAATGGAGGCCTAGAGCAACCATTTTGTGGAGCTGTGAAGGTGAAACCTGGATTGCATTGCAGACCCCAAGATGTTAGAGATGGCAGATACGTGCAATACTGGCTTGAAGAGCTATTAACAGGGAGTGGAACCAGCCTAGGAAAAGAAGTGTGTTTTATTCAACAAAGCTGAAAGGAGTTGGTGATCTGAAGACATTGACATCAGACATGGAAATACAGAGTTTAGAGTTTGTTTAGCTTATTTTCCATTTTGCTTTTGTCCACTATTTCCTCATTATGCTCTCTTTCCTACATTTTGGAATGGTAATATATATCCTCTGCCATTATATCCTTGAAATATGTTATCTGTTTGCTTACAGGGACTTACACTTTAGAGATTGCATGAATATCAGAAGAGATGTTGAACTTTGGGCTTTAAACATTTGTAAGATAATGGCCTAGGAAGTAGAATGTGGTAGTTTGAAAGAAAATGTATTCCAAAGTGCATGGCACTATTAGGAGGTGTGGCATTGTTGGAGTAGTTATGATCTTTTTGGAGTAAGAATGTCACTGTGGAGGAGGGCTTTGATATCTCATATATGTCAAGATATGCCCCAGTGTCTAACACCATTTCTTGTTGCCTGTAAGATACAGGACTCTGAGCGAATCCTCCAGTACCATGTCTGCTTACATACCTCCATTTCCTACCAGGATGATAATGGACTGAACCTCTGAACTGCAAGCAATCCACCCCTATTAAATATTTTCCTAATAAGAGTTGATATGGTGATGGTGTCTCTTCATGGCACAGAAACCCTATCTAAGAGAGTTATCATTGACTTAACTGTACATATATACATATAAGAAAATACATGCCATTTCTGTCTTTTGTCATCTGAGTTACGGAATGTGGTATGATTTTTTTCTAGTTACTTTCATTTACCTGTGATTTTTTTGTCTTTCATGATTTCTTTTCTTTTAAAAGCAGAAGGAAAAGCTGAAGGAAGTTAACATGGGAGCTCTTATCTGTACGACCACACTGGGAGAGCAGAACTGGGAAGAACAATGTATTAGCTAGGTATAGGGAGACATTATGAGGTAAGAAAGAACTCTGGTTCTAGGGAAATTCCCAAGAAAACCACAAGGACGACCCCAGATTAGACAACTAGCAATGTTGATGAGGGTGCCTGAACTGGCCTACCCTGGTAATCACATAGGTGAATATCTTAACTGTCATCATAGAGCCTTCATCCAGTAATGATGGAAACAGCACCAAGAATCAGAATTCAAGGCTAAGTAACAGGGAGTCCAGACAAAGGGAGGAAAGAGGTATTATATGAGCAAGTGGGGTCAAGATCACAATGGGGAAATCTACAGAGACAACTGATCCAAACTCATAGAAACTCACAAACTTTAGACCAATAGCTGTGGAATCTACATTGGACTGGACTAGACCCTCTACATATGGGAGACAGTTGTGTAGCTGTGTCTGTTTAAAGGCCCCCTGGCAGCATGATCAGAATCTATCCCTGGTGCATGACTTCACTTTCTGGATTGCATTACCTGTAATTGGAAATATTGCTCACCCTTGATGCAGGGGGGGAGGGGTTTGGTCTTGCCTCAACTGAATATACAAGGCTTAGCTGTACCACCTTGGGAGAACTCACCATGTTGGAGGAGGAAACTAGGGAGGGAAGGGAGGTAGAGAGGTGAGAGGGAGGATGGATGAGAGGGAGATCTGTGGTTGATATGTTAAATGAATTTAAAAATTAAAAAAAGAAAGTGTTTATGGTCTCATAATAAATAATTTAATTAACTAAATAATTAATATAAATGCATACATACATACATACATAAATTCTGGTGTTATATTTTGTATCAATTTTAAATCCACAGGTGATTTTTGTAATTAAGAAATTTTGTATTCATTTTACATACCAATCACAGATCCCCCTCTCTTCCCTTTTCCTGCCCTCCCCCAGGTCCTCCCCACAACACACCTCTCATTCCCTCCTTCAAAAAGTTAATGCCTTTCATGGGGAGTCAGCAGAGCCTGGTACATTCAGTCTAGGAAGATCCAAGCCACTCCACCTGTGATTTAATTGATTCTGGATGAACTACTTCTTGAAAGGGTGCTGTATGGTAGCTGGTATGTTCAACAATTATTTTTAAATTTCTGATGACTAGATTTAGAAATCTACCAAATCACAAAAGATACTTCCTAGGCAATATTGATAGGAACACACATTAAATCTGATCCCACCCTTTTCCTTTCAGTACTCTCTACCACCTCTAAATGCCTAAGGCAGTGTCAGGCTCCCATGGGATGATGGGTGACAGGAAGTACAACAGGGACCTTGGAGGCTGACCAGTCTCTGGTGAAAGGGAAGTAACAAAGCTACAAGGACCAAAGTTCTTTTCAGTTTGCAACATCCTCTAATGCCAAACTTGGAAGCAACACTGGCTTGAGATAAATTTTTCTGTTTTTTCTAGAGTAACCTTGAGCATGTTGTACCCAGAGCCCCCACAAAGAGACAACCCGAATGCAAAAGGAAAAAGTCTTTTTATTTATGGTTTTAAACCTGGATCTCTCCATCAGTATGATGTACCAACTGAGCAGGAGAGACCCTGATAAGCAATCAAGCAGGGTTTTTATAGTGGTTAGGGTAGGGTATCTGGGGGAATTCCAACCTATATAGTTATGAGCTTACTTTAAGTTCGAGATGCTTGGTTTGAACTGACTAGAGAGTTGCAGCTGCAAGGAAATTACTATATACTCTAGCAATCTATATCATAAGCAGACCCATTTTCTCTGATAATAAGACATCCCATTTCTTATTTGCAGGAAACTTGCTTCCTCTGACAGCTCTGGTATGTAATCTATCATATCCTTTAGTTTATGGCAGGAAATATCTGGAATTATTTTTTTATGTGACTCTTAATTGTCTGGGTCTAGGGGAAGCACATCCTCTGGTGGGTTTCCTAGGGTCTGCTTTGCCCAATCTAACCCTTTGGTGAGTTTCCGAGAGCTTGGAGTGGAGGTGCAGCCCATCCTCTGGTGAGTTTTTTAGGGCTTGGGGTAGAGGGGCAGTATATCCTCTGGTGGGTTTCCCAAGGCCTGCTGCACCCAGTCTGACCTTCCCTAAGATAGCGGCAACACTGTCATCCTCTCAAGTGCAACCTTTCTTCTATTTCAAGTTTAGGAATTCATTGTCTTTATCATAAATTTGCAGTTATACGGATTTTACAAGTCCCTCCCTGTTCTGTTAAGCATGTTTTCTTTAGCTATAGATTTATGAATGTGTCCTAGAGAATGTTTTGGTTTTATAAGTAATGAAACAAAGCATTCAGTGTTAATTTTGTGTTAGCCTGGTGATCATATGGGTCAGTGGGCCTTCTAGTTTTAATAGTAATGGTTACATGGAATTTTCAACAACTTTGTGGGCTTCTACTTTTCCTTCCTTCCTTCCTTCCTTCCTTCCTTCCTTCCTTCCTTCCTTCCTTCCTTCCTTCCTTTTCCATTAATCTACATGTTATTCCTTAAATGCAATGTGGATATCTAACACATGAATTTGTAGCTGGAGTTTTCTTTCCAGGTCATACCAAGCCCGGGAGTCCAACAGCCCACTTATAAAATAAACACACAGACCCTTATATAATTTAAACTGTTTGGCCTAATGGCTCAGGCTTCTTGCTAGCTGTACTGATATCTTAAATTAACACATTTCTATTAGTCTATAAGTTGCCACATAGCTCGTGGTTTACTGGTACTTTACATCTTGCTTGTTATGGTGGCGGCGGGCAGCGTCTCTCTGGCTCAGCCTTCCACTTCCCAGAGTTCTCGTCTCTGCTTGTCCCTCCTATATTTCCTGCCTGGCTACTGGCCAATCAGCATTTTATTTATATAGAGTGATATCCACACCATGAATTGATTTTAATTGTACTGTTCCATGATAATTCTACCAATATATCTCAAAATAGAAAAATAGTAGACAAAGTTTCATAGGAGATATATTCCTCAGTGCCACATAATTTATCTTCAAGTATCAAGGCACTGTGTGTGTGTGTGTGTGTGTGTGTGTGTTAGTCTCAGTTATTTTGAGCAATTGTGTGCTAGTTTTTAAAAGCAATACTATTTTTAAGCAGTCTATAAAACTGTTTATTATGATAGGAAAATAAACTTCAAAATTGTCCTCTTGTTAGGGAGATGGAGGCAATATCAGAGTATATTAGAGGTTCTTGGAAATTCATTATAGCCAAGAAACAGGTGAAGGACCAACAGATGGAAAACTTTTAAGTATTGAGGAAGACTCTGGCTCAAGAAAAATTAGAGTGAAAAGACATCATTTTGAAAATAGAGAGGGATGAGAAACATATTCCAACGTGCAGGCTGGTGCATATTTGCACCATAAAAATGCCTCTTGTTAAGATAGAATTTTATGTGAAAGTGCACAGATATCCTAAAATAAGTTTCTACAATCCTGAATGAAATTTAATTTAAAAAGAAGGAATGTCATTTTTAGGACACTTAATTGTGTTTTGTTGTTCTTGCCATTTTTGTTGTGGTTGTTTTCCCTTATACTTCTGAATACTGGTCTCCAGAGCTCTGTATATGCTTGACAACTGCACCACAGGTGTTTGACAATGTCATTTCAATAATTCAAGGAATTTTTAACAAAATATTCCCCTATCATTTATACCATCCTCTTCCAATAAACAGCAGCCATTTTTTTCAGAACTTCAGTTGACAAGTTAGATTAATATTTGTTTGAAACAACAGTTCAATTGTTTCATATCCATCTTTACACAAGTAGCACAACTTTCTGTTGCTCTCATGCTGAGATAAATTTTGAAATAGAGTAATATGAATATCTTCCTTTCCTCAAGATTGTTTTGTGTTTTTTAGATTCACATATTCCCATATAAATTTCTTTGTTAATTTGTCAATCATTCCTAACATTATTGCCAAATATCATCAGGGATTTCCTTTCCTCATGTCATAACATGGAAGCTTTATGCAGTGACTACATCTACCATCCTCTATGACATGAGATGGCCTTTCACACTGAGGATAGACACTATGTCATGAATCTTCTGTGACATGTGATTTAGTGTCATGGGAATATATTCCTCATCACAATAAAAGTAACAATGACACAATGAAATAAGCTTGGTCTTGAGACTTGGAGTGAGCAAAACAACTGACTTTTACTCCAGTCTTCACTTCTCAAACCAGAATCTGAAATTGCTTGTTTAGCATGTGTAATTTTGTAACATTCTTACCCTTCCAGGCTAACACTTAAATTGTTGAGAAAATAATAGCTTATGTTAAATCTTTTATTCTGCATAAAAAATGTTATAGTGATTGAAAATGAACTAGGTAATTCTGGTAGAACTACAGGCCTCTCCCACAATTCAGAATACCATGGACACTTAAACTCAAGGTTTCAGTGACTCCTGTGCTCACAGTTCCACCTACCCTCCAACAAAATGAAGGAGCTTAGTGTGGTGGTAATCTAATTGTACTGAAATGTGATTTTGATTGTATGTTAATAAATAAAGTTGCCCAGGGGTCAGAGCTATTAGAGCTATAGCAAGAGTGTGGCGGTGGTGGCACACGCCTTTAATCCCATAGATCACTGTGTGTTCAGGGATACAGCCAGCATTGGAGACATATGCCTTTAAGACCTGGGGGCTGTACATTCAGACAGTGACGAGGCAGTCACGTGTTTGGGTTTACAACCAATGAGAAGGCAGAACAAAATACTATAAATAGACGAACAGACAGGAAATAGGTCACTTTCAGGAAGCTGGGACACCGCAGGCGGAAGGGTGAGATTTTAGCTCTGAGCTCTGACCTCTCGGCTTTCTCTTTTACATTGTTTCTGTGTTTATTATTTAATAAGACGGTTGGTTACATCTACATCTGGCGCCCAACCTGACAAGAATCCATTAAAAACCTCTTGGCTTGGCGGCAGGTCCGCTTTCCCCGCAAGGGCAGCAGGCAGCCAGCGGCAGCTGGTGGGGCAGGGGGCGGCAGGTTGCGGTTGGGTTCTTAGCCTGGGTCTAGGTCTGCTTGACCTCAGGCTGGTCTATCGGTGAGCTGCTTGCTTAAATCCTGCTTGCTTCAAGCCGGTGCTACAAACAACTCAGACCTGCCCTGCCGAACAGGGCCCTGCCTGTAAAGCCAACGCAGGTGGTCGGAGCTTAAGGAAGCCAGACCCAAGCTTTGACTTGGCACAAGAGGGAACACGTGGCTGCATTTAAACTTTAGCCAGTTACGCTTTCTTGTGCGCTCTCTCTCTCTCTCTCTCTCTCTCTCTCTCTCTCTCTCTCTCTCTCTTTCTCTTTGAATTTACACCTGGGACACTAGGTGGCTGTTTTGAAAATCCCCTCGGATTTTTACTGTTTTACTGTCATAACATATCAGATATTTTAAAGGAAACTATCTAAAAGAGAATTTTTTTCCACATTTAAAAAAAATGGGTTTTATATGTACATTGGAAGAAAATTGGTTTTTGTTCAAAATTTTAGGCAATCTGACAATGGAACAACTATATAATATTAGTATTGGTGGAATTATGCACCTTATCACTATGCTATTCCTCATTTTAATATTTAAAAAGATAGTCAATTTAAGTGCCAGGATAACAGCTTTAGAAGAACTTGTTAAACCTGCAAAAATTCACACAGAAGAAACTAACAGTGAAGTTGTTTCAAGTCTGGATCATAAGGTTACAGAAAGAAAGCCTGTTTTCACACAATCACCCTTAATTTATCCTGTAACTGTACAGCAGATGCCTGATCAAATGGCTACACAAAATATTTGGGCTCCAATTGAAATGTTGGATTTAAAAAGGTTTAAGGAGGCAATAGTATCTTATGGCATGCATTCCCCATATGTAAAGCAAATGTTAAACTCTTGGTCAACATATAATAGGATACTACCACAGGACTGGTGGGAGGTTGCACAAGGTGTTCTGGGACCCAGCCAGAGAATTCAATTTCAGACCTGGTTTAAGGAGGAGGCTAAAAACATAGAAAAACAATGGAGGGATGAAGGAATACAAGTTTGCCAGGATCAGCTTACTGGAGAAGGCCAATATACTTCAGTACAAACACAATGTTTATATGATGTCAAAACCCTAATTTTATGTCGAACGGCAGCCTTGAATGCATGGGACAGAGTTGAGGAACCAGGAAAAAAATCTGAGTCATTTACAAAGGTGATGCAAGGCCCAAAAGAGTCTTTTACAGATTTTTTACAAAGACTGGCTTCAGCAGTAAAGAGAATGGTCTCGAATTCAGAAGCTGGTAAGGCAATAATTGAATCTTTGGCCTTTGAGAATACAAATGCAGCATGCAAAAGAATAATCAAGCCATTAAGGGCAAGATCTGCACCTATGGAAGATTCGATTAGAGAAACAATTTTGAGGCTGATGAGCATGATGATATGTGGGTAGGAGAAGTAATTTCAAAAGGTTTGGGGAGTGTTAGATGTTTTGGATGTAGAAAGCAAGGACATTTGAAAAGGGACTGTAGACAGGTCATTCCTAGAAAAAATGTTTCTTCAAGGAACAATGGCAACAGAATGCCCCTTCCTTCTGGAGTATGCAGAAGGTGTGGTAAGGGAAAACACTGGACCAACGAATTTAGATCAACAAAGGACAGACAGGGTAATCCTTTGCCTCAGTCTTCGGGAAACTCCCAGAGGGGCCTCACGCAGGCCCCGGTTGAAAATCCACTTCAAACCTTTCCTGCAGCCATAGAGGAAATCCCTGCTCTGAGCAATTAAATAACCAAATACCTATTGGAATAAATCATGCTGGTCAGGATGATGAAACAGTGAGAATAGAAAATTCAGGAGAAAACATAAAGAAAATTTTTTGGCAAACTTCTATTAATGAACAAAGACCAAAATTAACGATAAAAATAAATGGTGTTTTGTTGTCTGGTCTGGTAGACACAGGTGCGGACATTACCATAATTGCACCAGAATTTTGGCATCCAACTTGGCCTCTTCAGGAGGTAAACGTTCAACTGTTAGGAATTGGGACATTATCTCAGGTGAAACAGAGTGCAAGATGGCTCGAATGTATAGGCCCAGAAGGACAGAGAGGAAAATTAAAACCATATGTGGCTAACATAACTATGAACCTGTGGGGTCGAGACTTGTTGCAACAATGGAATACTCAGATTAACATCCCTCCAATCTCAGAAACAAATCAGAAACTAACACATGTTACTGAAAGAAATATTAGAAGATATTGTTCTAATGACTGGTCACCAGCCATCCATATTATACAAGAACAGGGCACAATAACTGATGATCTTCCAAAGACACCAACAGCTCTACCTTTAAAATGGTTAACAGACAAGCCTGTATGGGTCCAACAATGGCCTTTAACAACAGAGAAACTCCAGGCTTTAGAAGAGCTGGTAGAAGAACAGTTAAATGCTCAGCATACTGAAGAATCAACCAGCCCTTGGAATTCTCCTGTATTTGTTATTAAAAAGAAATCTGGTAAATGGAGAATGGTAACAGACCTTAGAGCAATTAACAAAGTAATTCAGCCAATGGGCTCTCTACAATCTGGGATGCCTTTGCCTACTCTGTTACCAAAAGGATGGCCTCTCATAGTTATTGATTTAAAAGACTGTTTCTTTTCAATACCCTTACAAGAAAAAGACAAAGAAAGATTTGCTTCTACAGTACCTACTTATAATAATTCTCAACCGGGTAAAAGATTTCAATGGAGGGTCCTCCCTCAGGGAATGTTGAATAGCCCAACTCTGTGCCAATACTTTGTACAACAGCCATTGGAAGTGATACGTAAAAAATTTCCTAAATCTATAATTTATCATAATATGGACGATATTTTACTAGCTGACTCAAATGCAGATACTTTAGAAATAATGTTTGAAGAAGTAAAGAAAATTTTGCCTTGCTGGGGATTACAAATTGCTCCTGAAAAGATACAAAGAGGAGATTCTATTAATTATTTAGGATATAAAATAGAGCTACAAAAAATTAGACCCCAAAAGGTGCAAATTAGGAGAGATAGACAACAGACTCTTAATGACTTTCAAAGATTATTTGGAGATATTTCTCATCTACGAACTATTGTTGGGGTAAAAAATGATGAACTGACTAATTTGTTCAAAACCTTAGAAGGTGACAAGGACTTAAATAGTCCAAGAGAATTATCACCTGAAGCTGAGAAAGAATTGGCCTTGGTAGAAAAGAAAGTGCATGAAGGACACGTGGATCGTATTGATCCAAAGCTGGATTGCATTTTGGTTATTTTACCTTCTAGGCATTCTCCTACTGGAATATTAATGCAGAGGGAAGGTATTATATTGGAATGGATATTTTTACCAAATAAACCAAATAAAAAATTAAAAACTTATGTGGAAAAAAATCTCTGACTTGATTTACAAAGGAAAATTGAGACTTTGTCAATTAGCAGGCATAGACCCAGCAGAAATTGTCGTACCATTAACTAAGGAAGACATTGAAAAATTATGGACAGAAAGTGAACCTTGGCAAAGAGCTTGCAGTAATTTTTTGGGAGAAATTAACAGCAAATATCCCAAAAGCAATAGAATTGATCTTATAAAGAGAGCTGATTGGATCTTGCCTCGAATAGTACGGCAAAAACCCATATCTGGAGTTCGTACATTTTATACAGATGCCAACAAAGAAGGAAAGGCAGGTTACAAATCAGAAAATTTCAGTAAAGTGGTTCAAAGTCCGTATAATTCAGTTCAAAAATCAGAATTGTATGCTATTCTGTTGGTATTAATGGATTTTTCAGAACCTCTCAACATAGTAACTGACTCTCAGTATGCTGAAAGAGTGATGTTACATATTGAGACTGCAGAATTTATCCCTGATGCTTCAGAATTAACTTCACTATTTATTCAATTACAAGATACAATCAGGAAAAGGAATCATCTTTTATATATAACTCACATTCGATCCCATACTGGTCTGCCAGGCCCTCTAGCACAAGGCAATGATGAGATTGATAAATTATTGATAGGAAATGTGCTGGAGGCCTCAGAATTTCATAAAAAACCTCATGTCAATAGTAAACGTTTAAAAAAGGATTTTTCCATAACCTGGCAACAAGCCAATGAAATAGTAAAGAAATGTCCTACTTGTTCCTTCTACAATCAAACGCCATTACCAGCAGGATGTAACCCAAAAGGTACTAAGAGAAATGAAATCTGGCAGATGGACGTATTTCACTTTGCAGAATTTGGAAAATTAAAATGTGTACACCACACCATCGATACTTATTCAGGATTTCAATGGGCAACTGCTTTGAGTTCTGAAAAAGCTGATTCTGTAATCATTCATTTGCTAGAAGTTATGGCCATCGTGGTTATACCTGCACAAATCAAAACTGACAATGCTCCATCATATGTCTCTGTTAAAATGAAACAGTTTTTTGCTTATTACAATATAAAGCATATTACAGGCATACCACATAATCCTACAGGTCAAGCAGTTATAGAAAGATCAAACAGAACTTTAAAGGATATGCTAAATAAACAGAAAGGGGTAACAAAAACTCCCAGAAATAGACTGCATAATGCTCTTCTAACTTTGAATTTTCTGAATGCCAATGAGAAAGGAACAACAGCAGCTGAGAGACATTGGATAATAGAAAAAAATTACAGAATTAAATCAGCCTATATACTTTAAGGATGTGCTGACCTCAGAATGGAAACCAGGGTATGTATTACATTGGGGACGAGGTTTCGCTTTTGTTTCTACAGGAGAAGATAAGCTGTGGATACCATCAAAATTGATAAAGGTTCGGTTTGAACAAGAGAGACCTCTTAATTAGAGGAGGTGATAGTTCATCAACCAGCATGAACATCCAATTTAAACTAACTTGTATCAATAACACATGCCTTTTCATTTAATCAGATAACTTGTCAAAAGGAAACATCCCCAAAATTAGTCTTGGGGAAAGGTTTTTGTTTTTGTCTTTTAGGAGAATGAAGGTTAAGGAATTTGAAGAACACTGGACAAATGAGACAACTGAAGAAAAGGGACAAATCATCTATCCCAAGAAACAGAATGAAACGATGTATGGGTATATATTATCTAAAAAATTTTATGTCTTTCTAAATGTTTGTTTCTGCTTTTCTCTAAAGATTTAACCCTATTGGTCTTCTAATAGTCCCAGTTCAATTAAAATTTAAAGCTGACTTTGGAGTTGGAGAATGGCTCTCTCCTTCTTTAAACTCAAGCATGTTGTTAAAAGGAAAATGCAAACTCCCTGTATCATGCCAGAATAAAAGAGCCATCTTCTGCTATGGTATAGGACAAAGGCAAAATTAATTAAGGGACTATTCTATTACTAATCTCAACTCTTTTGATTCTATTCTGATTCTTTAAACTTTTCTTAAAGTATAAATTTTATATCAAAATTTACAAGATTAATATATATATATATATATATATATATATACATTTTAAACTTTGTTAAGATATGAATGGTCATATAGAGTACTAACTAATTCTAGAAAAAAGGCTAGCTGCATATATATGTTTTTGTGTTCGAGTCTCTTATCAGTTTTCTGCAGGAAATCATGGCCAGGCCTAACATCAACTGAAGTCTCCATAAAGAAGATGGGGCCACACAACAACAACAATTCCACGTGGACAATAATAATATCATTAAGCTGACAAACATCATCCACAAATCAGCTTTGAACTACAAGGTGCTCAGAGCAATTTTGAGATGACTAGCTGAGATGGTCCAGTCTCAAAGACTACTTGAATAAGGACTTGAGATAAACCCTGAACTTTGGCATTATACACAGGCTGGATAATGAAGGATATAGTTACCTTTCCTAGAATTTGACAATTAACCTAAAATTTTTCTTTCAGGTTAAAGAAAACTTCGCCCATACCCAGCAGGAAGCAATTTTAAGAATATGATGCCCACGTTCCCAAAGACGTTGTGTGGGGCGGGTGGTTTTTTGGTCTTTTTAATGGGTTTTGGGTCTGGGATAATTTTCAGTATTTAGGGGGGTTGGTTACAAGTTATTGTCAAGGGTTAGGAAAAAGGCTAAACAAAGGAGAATAGATTTAAGGTTCTTGTTTAAAAGAAAAGAAAAAGAAAAAGAAAGAAATGAAAAAGACAATTACTAGTTTTAAATAATTTACATTGGATTGGATTGTTTTATATTGTATACAAATTTGAAATTGATATTGTTAGAAAATGCTGCATGTATATTTCTAATTGTATTCATACCATTCATTTAACAATGTAATGCAAATTTCTGATTCTTGAATGTTATTATTACCAACTACTAGGATATAAAGAAATGAAAGATAGTAGTTAGACATTACAATAGAACTTGTAGTCATATTAGATATGTTTTAAAAATTGAGCAGAGATGGTTTAGACAGGTCATCTTCAAACCCTTCAGAGATCTACAGAATATGCCATTTAAAATGTTTTAATAACTTAGAAAATTTTTCTTTTTTGAGACATGTCGGATCCTGGCAGTACCAATCTACTTCAGAGAAAATATGGGCATTGAAGAAACTGCATAAGGAGTCAACTTTCATTGTGGCAAAAGTTAGCCACTGGACAACAAAGTATCCTCGAATCAACAGGAAAAAGTGGACAGACAGGACACGAAACAAAGGACTACTGATTCTTGCCAAAACAAGTGTGGTTATGGCTTTATCAAAAGGCATCTTCTGAGGCCAGGACAATATGGCCCCATCCCTGAAGTGGCTTTTGCAATCCAGAAATGGTACAGTGCCCTTTTCTTCGAAGGCAGCTTGACAGGCAGAGGGCCGATGGATTCTGTTGTGCAATGGAACAGCAGCTGAAAGCTCACACCTCTCGATAGTAGACTGGCATTTAATAGAGTGATGTGGAGAAGAAGGGGATGCTGAGATCAAGCCATATATACACAGCCAAGAAGAATGAACAGCTGAATTAATAAACTGTCAACAATTTCCAGAATTTAAAATCCTGAATCATGACAGGACACTAGTGGAATTCAGGTGTTTCTGGTATGTGGAATACTCTCACCCAATGTGAGGTTGAACTGTTGACCTTGTGTACATTCTACATCACAAATAAGCCTGTCAGATACACTAAGCCTATAGGCTGAAGATGATGCCCCAACACTGCGGAGAAACCTCAGGTGACTGCCGAGGCAGCTGGCTGTTTCTGTCAACTCACAAATTTTTTGGAAGTTGCTTGCATGCACTTCCTGTTTTTATTTTTGTTAGCTAATATTATTCCCTTCTTGGGTCTCTGAGGGAGTTGAAGATTAGTTAGTTATGGTTAAAGATTAGTTAGTTATAGTTGAAAATTAATTAGGATAGAAAGTGCATTAGATACATCTTGGATTTACCAAAATAGGATAGATAATGGAATTATTTTCTCTGATTTGTCAAATACCTGTTTAGGTATTTATTACTTGTATATATTGTATATAGTTATTGTACTTTTGTATATAGTTTTTCTTTTGTTAGTTATAACCTTTTGCTTTTTTTTTATTAAAATAGAAAAGGGGAAATGTGGTGGTAATCTAATTGTACTGAAATGTGATTTTGATTGTATGTTAATAAGTAAAGTTGCCCGGGGGTCAGAGCTATTAGAGCCATAGCAAGAGTGTGGCGGTGGTGGCACACGCCTTTAATCCCATAGATCTCTGTGTGTTCAGGGATACAGCCAGCATTGGAGACATATGCCTTTAAGACCTGGAGGCTGTACATTCAGACAGTGACGAGGCAGTCACGTGTTTGGGTTTACAACCAATGAGAAGGCAGAACAAAATACTATAAATAGACGAACAGACAGGAAATAGGTCTCTTTCAGGAAGCTGGGACACCGCAGGTGGAAGGGTGAGATTTTAGCTCTGAGCTCTGACCTCTCGGCTTTCTCTTTTACATTGTTTCTGTGTTTCTTATTTAATAAGACGGTTGGTTACATCTACAGCTTAGGGAAAGGTGATTTAAAAGTTTTGCAAAGATTATGGTGGCTAAAAAAATTACTGTGTTCAGTAGAGAAGTTTTCAATGTTTATTTCAGTATGAAATGTAATAGGTAATTGCTAGAGTAGAGGGATCATATTCAGGCTTCCTTATAAAAAAAAAGAAGGAATACTTGACAATGTTATCTTTTCCTGCCATTCCTACACATACTGTAAATGCTAAAACTCAAATGAATAAGTCAGATAAGGATATGCTATGTTTCTATACATATCATTTATCTCTTCAGTTGCTCTATGCTTCACAAGACTAAGAAAAAATCCCTTAATTTAAAGCTTTCATGGGTTTTCAAGTGTGATGGATGTCACAGAGTGGTCTGAATATTCAGTGAAGTCTCCTGGCCCCTGATATCCTGTTGAAATCTGCACTGGATAACTGTAGAGGCAGGAAGCATCATTTTCAAGGTTTACACTGTCCAGCTAGAAAACTGAAGGTTCTGGCAAGTGGTGTGGAGGAGGTGAAGCTAGACAGAAGGTTCAATCTTTGGTTTTCTACTGTGAGGCATGATAAGAAGAGTAGTGGTGACCCTCTCCATCTGATTTCCTTTGGCTCATCCTGAGTATATTTAAACAAGAATCTGGAAAATTCCCACAGGTCTAAATATTACTACCAAGTCTTTGAACATGTAACCCACAGTGAAAATGTTCATAACTTTTACTTCCTGGCAGTTTCAATCTTTTGTTACTTAATATTTTCTCAATTTCATATTGGTTACATATTTCCCCCTGAAAAATCAAGTAGTATTTTGTATATAAAGCACTACAAATTTCTGTAGAATTATAACATATTAAGGTAATTTTCTATCCTACTTCTTCAAAATTGAAGTTTTCAACTATGTGTATTGTAGTAATCCAAAAACTTTAAACATTTTGTGTAATATTGATGTACTTTTTTAGATGATTTATTATGGTTGTTTTTCTTAAGAAAATTTTATTTCTTTTTCATACCAAGCACAGGTCCATCTCTCTTCCCTTGTTTTGCCTCCTAGCATTCTCCCAACCCAATCCACCCAGTATTGTGCTTTGTTATTCTTCCTTTTTTATAAACTATTTCTTTTTATTTGTAATTTTCCAAAAACTAATATGAGATTTTTTCATTCAATGTCAAACATTCCCTTGGTCTTGAACACACGTTATAAAACATTTAAAAATTATCCCCAGCACTCAGGAAGCAGAGGCAGGTCAGATCTCTGTGATTTGGAGGCCAGCCTGGTCTTTAAAGTGAGTTCCAGGAAAGGTGCAAAGCTACACAGAGAAACACTGTCTCAAAAAAACAACAAAAAAAAATTATCCTAGTTTCAAACGACTTTCTCCCTTTTTTTGAAACAATTACTGAAGGAACTCAGCTGCATATCCTGACTTAATGCAGTCTATCCCTTTGAAATTTTTCTGAATCTTGGCCCCTAATTAGATCTTTCATTTTCCAATTCAATTGCAATAAATGGTTTGAATTATTTTTTGTCTTAGAAATGTATGTAGTAAACATTATCATTTGAATTTCAACATGTTTTTAGTTACAAAGTGTCACCTCGTAAGTAGTTAAATCATGTGGGACATCAGTCTCTGTGAGCTACATCAGGAAAACAATAATACATAACAGATAAGAGGAGCAGTCACAGAAAGGCTGAATGATTCCCCTTTAAAGTGTCATTTACTGCCGGGTGATGGTGGCGCACGCCTTTAATCCCAGCACTCGGGAGGCAGAGCCAGGAGGATCTCTGTGAGTTCGAGGCCAGCCTGGGCTCCGAAGTGAGTTCCAGGAAAGGCGCAAAGCTACACAGAGAAACCCTGTCTCAAAAAAAAAAAAAAAACCCAAAAAAATAAAGTGTCATTTACCAATATAGGCATTGAAGACAGAAGTTAATACTCAATCTTGCTGAAACTTACACATAGAAAACAAATGGTAGAATATGTGACCACAAAGTAATGACTGTTGTAATATTTTAAGGGCTTTTATTTTACCATAAATCTCTGATTTAGGAAGGAAATGTTACAGTATTGGAGAAGGCCAGATATAAGAGCAGAAGTTAAGATACGAATCATTAAGACCTACTACCTTGATTATCTGATCTATAATTTAGCTAAAAATTTTTATACGATCTGAAGAGAAACCAGAGTATGGCTATAAATTTTTAAATGTTTATCTATGTAAACTACCCTATCTTCATATGAGAAAAATGAGCCAATGATGACAGAAAAGAGAGATAGGGAGAAAAACACTAATAGAAACTTTCTCTGTGTCTATGATTCTTAACATGGGAAAGCCAGTGCATTTCTCAGATAAGATTTCTGCTGCTTTCTTCTCTTAAGCATGTTTGTATCATGGTGTACCATGGTGTATTGTTCTATTGGTGCTATACTTTCTTACTTTATTAAATTATAAGTTTATTTCCTTGAATATTTGTCAGTATTTCCATATCTGACTATGGTTATCACTGTGTGCTGAATAGCATTCTATACATATGTAAATAAGAAGAGGTAAAGGGTAGAGTTCTACTTTTAAAAACAAAGCAGGGATTTTAGAGACCACATTCTTGGTAATGAATATAAACAGATTTACCAAACACAGATAGGGAAGACCACACTCATAAGACAAAATAAATTAATCTGAATAAGATTTTAGATAAGAAAATTAGTGAGGTAAAAATACTCTCTCTTTCTTCATTTCTTCAACAGTGGGTAATTGGTTGTCCTTTCTATAACACAAAATGCCCACAGCAAGTAAGTCTAAGTGGAAAGTAAAGACAGAAGATTCTTCCAGCTTCTGGAGTCAGTTTACTCAAGGAATAATTTCCTTTCATTCCACGTACCTGATTTTAAATTTCTTCTTGGTGAAACAGAAAATGAGTGTTTGGATTTTGTTTAAATCTTCTGGTGTCTTAGTTAGGGTTTCTATTGCTATGAAAAGATACCATGACCATGGTAACTCTTATGAGGAAAGCATTTAATTGCAGTGGCTTACTGAATACCATCTGCACAAACTCCAAACTCTGCTTCTCCATGTCCGATCTGAAAATCCTCTTCAGATCTGCAACTCCATCCAGCTTTGTTGACTACAACACATTTCATTCCCTTGGGCTGGATCCATTCCCAGTTATCAGTGTTCCTCACTGGGTATCCTATGACTCTGGCATCTCTAAAATCTTGGGTTTTCCAAGGCAATACAGGCTTCAACTTCACAACTTCACCTAATGCTCTTTCTTGGCCTCCATTCAGGGACACCCCCTGACACATGCCTGGCCTCAGTATTTTTTTAGGTGTGCAGGCAAAGTCCATAGCCACTTTCATCTATACTTAACTCTAAAGCCAGAACCACATGACCAAAGATGCCAAGTTATGCTGCTTGTTGAGGATGGAACATGGCCCCCTCATTCAATTACATCTTCACCAGATCTCTGTTTTCCATTGTTTTCTCTACTACCTAAGCTTGGCTGTCCTGAAACTTGCTCTACAGACCAGGCAGGCCTCAAACTCAGCAATCCACGATCCTCTGACTTCCCAGTGCTAGAATAAAAGGTATGAACTACCTGACCTGGCTCTAAGCTTTCTTTAGTTCCTTTTCACAACTAGGAAACTTAGCTGGGCAGGACCTTAACCAGAGGTCATCACAACCTATATTCCATTTCTTTTTATTCTTTTTTCCTATATTAAGAAATTTTTTATTCATTTTACATGACAACCATAAATCTCTCTCTCTTCCCTCCTCCATCCCACTATTCCCCAACCCACCCCCATTCCCTCCAAAAAGGTAAGGTCTCCCATAGGGAGTCAGCAAAGCCTGGTATATTAAGTTCAGGTAGGTTCAAAACCCTCCCCCTGCATCAAGTCTGTGCAAAGTGTCCCACCATAGGTAATGAGCTCCAAATAGCCAGCTCATGCATCAGAGATAGATTCTGAACTTTCTGCCAGAGGCCCCTTAAGCACACCAAGCTATATAATTGTCTCAATTTCTCAGAGGGCCTAGTACAATCCTATGCAGACTTCACAGCTGTTGGTCTAAAGTTCATGAGTTCTCACTAGATTGATTCAGTTGTTTCTGTAGGTGTCCACATCATGCTCCTTGCTCATAGAACCCCTCTTCCCTCTTGTTGACTGGAATCCTGCAGCTGGGCCTGGTACTTAGCTGTAGATTTTTACATCTTCTTCTACCAGTTACTCAATAAAGGCTCTATGATGACGTTTAGTGCATTTACCAATCTGATTACCAGGGTAATCCAGCCCAATTATCCTCTGCACTATTGCTAGTCGTCTAAGATGGAATATATCTAAAAGGTATTTTTCATTTCTTAATCTATTTATCTCCTTGAACACAGGATTTAGCTCCATTCCACTTCCTGGTGCTCTTTTTCACCTCAAAATTTACAGTTTGTAATTTACCTTGCTCAGCTTGCTCCTTTTCATTATAAATCTTCATTAGAGTTACCACTAACAACCACACTATAGTGTCTATAGTGGGCTGTTTTGAGATTTCCTCTGCCAACAGAATTAATCCAAAACCCTTTACTTTAACCTCAGCCAGAGACTTCGAACAAGGGCAAAAGCAGACACTATCTTTACCAAAATATCACAAGACCAGTCTCTAAGACATACTAATATTCTTCTCCTCCAAAACCTCTTAGTCCTCCATGTTCATAAAAGTAAGTTCAGTACTACTGTCTTCCATGTTCTTTTTCACCTCAAAATTTACAGTTTGTAATATATATATATATATATATATATAAAGACTAATGAAATGGCTCAGCAGATAAGGTTATGGTGTTACCTTGACAATTTGAGTGTGATCCCTGGAACACATATAAAAGTGGATATAGAAAACTAACTCTACAAAATTCTCCTCTGAACTTCATATATATATATATATATATATATATATATATATATATATATATATATTCAAAGTATGAACACATACACATTCACACAGTAAAAAAATTAACTCTACACTGTGTGAAATTCACTGGTGGATGGCAAACACACAGGAGCTCTATCATTGAAGAGAGCAGACTCTCTATTACAAATAAACCTGCTATGAACAGAGTTGAGCAAGTGCCATTGTGGTATGATTGAGCATCATTTAGGTATATGACCAAGATTGAGATAGCTTGCTGGGTCTTGTGGAAAACTGGTTTTTAGTTTTCTGAGTAACTGCCACACTAACATCCAAAGTGGCTGTACAAATTTTCACTCTGACCAGCAGTGGAAGAGTGTTTCCCTTACTCCACATCCTCTCCACTGTGAGATGTTGCTTACGTTTAGATCTTAGTCATTCTGACAGGTATAAGATGGAATGTCAGAGTCATTTTCATTTGCATTTATCTAATGTCTAAGGATGTTGAACATCTTCTTAAGTGTTTCTCAGCTATTTGAGATTATTCTGTTGGGAATTATCTGCTTAGATCTGTACCCCACTTTTGGTTTGTTTGTTGATCTAGTTTGGTGAATTCTTTATATACTTTAGAAATCAGAGCTCTGTCAGATGTAGAGTTGGTGAAGATCTTTCCATTTTCTGTAGTCTGCTGTTTTATTTTATTAGTGGTGATCTTTGCCTTACAGAAACTTTTCAATTTCAAGAGGTCCAATTTATTAATTGTCCATCTTAGTGCTTGTGCTATTGATGTTCTATTCAGCAAGTTGTCTCCTATGCAAATGTATTCCTAAAAGGAAATGGAGAGGGAGGAGTGGATTGGTGTGTAGAAACAGAGGGGAATGGGGGAAGCAATAGCAGGGGAAGAGTGATGGGAAACTGCAGCCTGGATGTAAAATAAATAAATATATTTAAGTACTATATTGAATAAATATGGGAAGAATGGACAACATTGTCGTTTTCCTGATTTTATTGGAATCACTTTGAGTTTCTCTCCATTTAATTTGATGTTGGCTGTGGTACCTATGAACCTGGCAGTGGTGGCACATGCCTTCAATCCTATCACTCAGGAGGCAGAGGCAGATGGATCTCTGTGAGTTCAAGGCTGGCGTGGGCTACAGAGTGAATTCCAGGAAAAGGTGCAGTTACACATTGAAACCCTGTCTCGAAAAACAAAATAAACAAAGAAATCCTTCCACTCTGTCTTTGGTAATGAGCCCTGAAACTTGAGGGAATAAGTATGCTAAAAATACCGCATTTAGAATGTAACATTCAATAATTTCTTAATCTCTACACATTGACCCGTTGTGGGCATCTTTGTTAAGCACTTTGTGTATCGAAAGAACCTTCTCTGATAAGGATTGACAGACACACTAATTTATGGGTATAACAATGAGACATTGGAGCTTATATAACACTCTGCCCACTTAATAGGGTAATAACATACACTGTCCTTTAGAGTCTATTATCTCTCTAGTAACATATATCTTTAACAAATTATACAGGTAATACTGAATACTCATATTTCACATGCTGAAAAAGGATATTAGATATTCATGAATCAGGTAGTAAAAAAAAATTAATTCCCGATGGATCACAGATTTAAAAGTGGAACCGGAAACACCGAAATATCTAGCAGAAAACATAGTTATTACCATGTATTATATAGTTGGGGGAAATAATTTTCTGGATAGGATTCTATTTACCAAGTATCAAGTCCAATATTTGACATGTGGGATTTCATAAAACTAAAAAGCTTCTGCACACTTAAAGGAACAATCAGCCAGGTGAAGCACAGGGTCGCAGAATAGAAAAAGATAATAGTCAGCTATATATATATGATAAAAAATTAATATCCAGAGTATATAAAGCATACAGAAATATAAGGAATCAATGAAAAAAATCAAAAACAAAAGAACAATTTTTAAAAAATGGGGTGAGGCCTAAATAAAGAAGAGAGTTCTCAAGAGAAGAAAACAATGGGTAAGAATTATCTGGAAAATGTTCATTATCAGTAGTAAGTAGAGAAATGCAAATCAAAACATCTCTGACACTTCTTACCCCAGACACTATGGAAAACATCACCAAAATGGGACAACAAACCCTGTAAGGGGCTGGAGAAAAGTTAATTCATATTGGTATACAGTGGAACTGGGAGCGCATGTTGCCACTACAGAAATCTGTGTGGAGAATTCGAAAAATCTAGGAATAAATCTACCTTGTGACCTGTGATCCAGCTATAATATTTCTTTGTATATGCCCAAATCATGCACCACACTATTTCACAGACAAATGCTCACACATTTTCATTACTGATCTATTCACTGTACTGAGGATTGGAAATAAACTAAACATATTTTAACTGATGAATGCAAGATGAAAATATGGACTGTATACATTATAAAATAATATTCAGATATAACTGCAGAAACCATGGAAATAAAATGGAGACATTGCTGTGGATGGGGGTGTGGAGAAAGAAGAAGAGTAGGGTCTGAGCGATATGAATGGGGGAAATGGAGAGGGGATCCGTAATTAGGATGTGGAAGGGAGACAAATATAGAAAAAGAAGCTAAGAGAGTAAAAGATAAGGAAAGGAGTTTACAAAAGTATGAGGAAACATATTATTAACTAGATTCCAAATTACAAATAACTATACTACCTGTATTTATGTGCAGTGATATGCATATATAGTTTAAATGAAATTTTGTTATTTGCATGGCAATGTTCCCTCCAATAGCCAAATATCACCTAGTGAAAATTCCAACAGTCAAGAGGAGACCTATTTTGAATTGATGTTCAAGATTGCCCAATTGACTCACAAAACAAAACTGCCCAGGGCCAGTACAGTCATGAATCTGAGGAGAACCCCAAATACCCCTTACTACATTATATACATTTGTGTTTCTATCTGCTGACAAGTGTTGTCCTTATCCTCTTCCAGGAAAATTTCTTTGTAAAAGACAGAGACAGTTGCAAAAAACAATAGCCGAGCAATGACTGGTTGCAGGCCCTGTGTCAATGACAATATCTACAGAATTGCAGGCCCTGTTGCATTGGCTAGATCTACATAACAGCTCTGATACATAAAGACTCAGGGAAACTGGGAGAGAAGAGGCTGGAATCAAGCTAGTTCAACAATGACTGTCTACCAATGATACCAAATCCAAATATACACTAGATGATACAATGATGAATCTGGATGTCTCAGCTAGTCTTTAGTATATGTAGGAATCTCACAGTTGTAGGTTCTAATGCCAGTAAAGGAATGAACTTGCCAGTAAGGACAAGCAGGCAAAGAACAAGAGCTTCATTATTCCATGTCCTTTAGATAAGCTGCAACCAAATTGTTACCCAATCTTAAGGTGGATCGCCCATCTCAAAAGATTTAGATTTAAGTTGGGTCTTCTCACTTCAAATGATTCAATCAAGAAACAATGCCTTCACAAGTGTGTCCCACCATTAGGTTATAGTTAATTACAGACATGGTCAAGTTTACAATGCAAAATAGGCAAATGCTTATTAAATTATTTGCTAAATAGTAGTTGCACCACTAAACTGCTTATACTAAGCCAAAATTACTTTAATTCTAAAACCACATAATTTTAAAACAAAAGGAGAAATTTACAGGCTAACATGTATTACATCTATAGAAGCCAAAAATCCTCCATGAAAATTTAAAAGCAAATAAACGTATTGGACAAGCAAATTATTTTGGAAATGGAATGACAGCACTGGAGGTTAGCAGTGAAAGCTGTTTCAGCAGACCTGGATTCAGGTTCCAGCACTCACAGAAAAAATAACAAAAATTTATAAATCAAGTTCCACAACCACAATGGATCAAAAACCTCAATATCTTACCTGAAATGCCAAAGCTGTTAGTGGGAAATATGTTCAGTATTCAAAAGGACATAGCTGTTGGTATAAACTTTTTGAATAACACTCTGTTAGATTAAGAGTAAAGACCAGCAATGAACAAATGGCACCACATAGAATGTTCAATACAGCAAAGTCTCAAAGGACTGATTGAAAAGGAAGCACAAAGAGGAGAGGAAACCTTTGTCAACAATGAAGTTGCATCTGATAGAGAATAACTTAGGGGAAAATGCTGGGTTCCAAGAAATGATTTCTGACTACCCTCTTACTAATTATCCTGTAAGATATAATTTTCATAGCCCTGTCTCTCCTGGACCTCACTATATAGATCAGATTGGCCTGGAATTCATGGAGTAAATTCTGCCCTCTTGACAGCTAGGATTAATACCTATCCTTGAGGACAGCAAGATGGTCCAGTGTGTAAAGTGCTTCCTGTAGAAGCTTGACCACCTCAGTTTGGTTCCAAGACTCCTGTAGCTTTTCAAAGAAAAACTAATTCCACAAGGCTTCCTATGTCATCCATATTCACATTGTAACATGTGCATACACACACTTGGACTGACCTACACCACACACACACACACACACACACACACACACACACACACACACACACACAATAATAAACTCAAATAATTTTTTTCTTTGAAAGGGCAAATATGTATTTTTAACAAACTGTTGAGAAGTACATACTTTGCTGGATAGACTCAGGTCATCATGACAAAAGCTAAAGTCATCATGAGGAGGAAATCTCTATTTTAGAGAAATGCCACCATGCTCAGCTGTAAACAATAGCCTAACTATGACAAGTTTATACCTGAATAGGGTGCTAATGCTGTGATAGACCAGACCTTGTTGTTTTGAGGAGTTTGTAGAAGGAATTTGGAACTTTGGCTATAAAAGACATTGGTGTCAAGAGCTCAATGAACTGTTCTGTTGGAATTTAAGGAGATAAGAATATTGAGAACACTGAATACAATGAAGTCCTGGATTGTGAAGTGTCAAAGGGAATCAAAGGCCACTTGCATTAAGATTTAGTACTTCTAAGCCATGCAGCAGTGGCACACACCTTTAATCCCAGCATTTGGGAGACAGAGCCAGGCAGATCTCTGAGTTCGAGGCCAGCCTGATCTACAAAGCAAGATCCAGGATAGGCATCAAAACTATACAGAGAAAACCTGTCTCGAAAAACAAAACAAAACAAACAAACAAACAAACAAACAAACAAAAAAGAACCAGCTATGATTAAGAAGCTCTCCAATCTACAAAAGTGAACCCTTTGGTTTGCTGGATAATGGATGCTGGCCACCTGGGGCTAACCAAACAAACAGTTTTAATGAATGAGTGATCTTCAGCACCATGGAGGTGAAGACTTCTGAGAAGTGTTTCCTCGTGGTCGGCAGACAGAACTGTCCTCTAGAAATAGACAAGTTCGAACCTCCTGTTGGCTACTGATTTTGCTAATTTAAGTGTCACCCAAGTGGCACTGGTTTTGAAGGCCTGTAGAAGCCATGGAGAGCTGCTGAGGCTTTGCACTGTATGGTTATGGTGGAGGCCTTGAAGAAAGCCCAGTTTTATAGCAATGAACATGTGTTACCAGGCCAGCAATCATTGTGGCTTGAAGAGTTCATGGCTGTGATAGAGTGACGATTGCTTTTCTCCTCTGGTTACACACCTGGCATTTCTTAGGACTGTGATGGTCAGCCAGTAAGGCCACAAGTTCCGTTAGATATCAGACTGTTTCTCCATGATCTCTGACTCAAGAATGTGGTATGTTAAGCATTATGGTCTGAAATAAATATGAAAGGATGTGGTGGTAATCTAATTGTACTGAAATGTGATTTTGATTGTATGTTAATAAATAAAGTTGCCCGGGGGTCAGAGCTATTAGAGCCATAGCAAGAGTGTGGCAGTGGTGGCACACGCCTTTAATCCCATTGATATCTGTGTGTTCAGGGATATAGCCAGCATTGGAGACATATGCCTTTAAGACCTAGGGGGCTGTACCTTCAGACAGTGACGAGGCAGTCACGTGTTTGGGTTTACAACCAATGAGAAGGCAGAACAAAATACTTTAAATAGATGAACAGACAGGAAAGAGCACCCTCATTCGGGATGCTGGGACACCGCAGGCAGAAGGGTGAGATTTTAGCTCTGAGCTCTGGCCTCTCGGCTTTCTCTTTTACATTGTTTCTGTGTTTCTTATTTGATAAGACGGTTGGTTACATCTATAAAAGGATATTCTTAAACAATCAAAAAGCCGTCTGCTGTTCTTTGGAATTTCATTTGCTGACAACACCAAAAAGGTTCACCATTCCTTGAACAGGCTCTATTTGCTCTGCTGTGGTATCTAAATGGGGTTTGGGACCCATTATGTCAAAACCACATTTAAACTAATGTGTTTTTTTAATTCAATATTTTTGTTTTAAAAAACTTTTTTTTTTTAGTTTTCAGTACACCCCTATCTCAATTTCCCCTCCATCCACACCTCCCAGGCTCCCCTCAGTTTGCCCATATCTTCTCCTCCTTTGTTTCACTTCAGAAAAGAGCAAGTCTCACAGGTACATCAAGAGAATGCTGTACCTCAAGATACAGTAAGACTAGGCACAAACCATCAACCATGGTAACAAGATTCTGTGAGGACACTCAGTAGGACCAACACAGTAAAAATGGTCATTCTACCAAAAGCAATCTAAACATTCACTGCATTTCCAATCAACATTTCAACACAAATCTTTACAGACATTAAAGGAAAATACTTAACTTCAATGAAAAAAAATTTAGGATACTTGAAACAATGCTAAATAATAAAAGAACTGCTATAGGTATCACTATGCTTGATTTCAGACTGTGCTACAGAGTCATAGTAACTGCATGGTATTGGTATAAAAACAGACATGTTGATCAATTTAAACTCTTTACATTTGTGTGTGTGTGTGTGTGTGTGTGTGTGTATGTACATGGAAGTTTTGCAAGAGTGGTTTTTTTAAAGATTTTTCAAAAGGTCTTTATCACTATTTATCCTCCCGTATATTTCCTCTTGTAACATATTCCCCCATCCTCCACCACATGTAATAATTTCTTATTCATGAATCTTCTTTCACTATTCTGATCCCTATGTTCTTTCTCCCCTCCCTTGGAAGTTATCCATGGTCCATTATTTAAGATCTATCTTTATATAGTACAGACACTGAAGGACTCATCTTCATTAATCTTTTTCCTGATTTCATTGGATGTAGCTTTACAATGCTTTCTTCAGAAAACTTGGTTCTCAGATACAATGAAATTAAAGCATCTTTATTATTTCCTTGGTTATAGCTGATATTTATAGGGCAAAACCTTTATGCATCATTGATCTTTCAAAAAGCTCATGATATTTCAAGTTAGCGCTCTCTGCTTCCTCTCTGCAGTTAGAGATATGACTTCCTGGTCTAGCCACCTGCCATTCCCACTCATACAATGGAAAAAGCAGAAATTATATTTTGATTCTATTATTTAAATTTTATTCATTATTTATTTATTTTTGTTTTTGTTGAGACAGGGTCTCAATATGTAATCCTAGATGGCCTGGAGTGTACTATGTAGACATGGCTGGAGTTAAACTCCAAATGAACTATCTGCCTCCACCTCTAAAGTGTTGGACTTAAATGCATGTGGCACCATGCCTGGAATTTGATAAGAAAATTTTAATTGTTAAAGTAATTCATGATAAAAAGCAAATAGCACATTTAAAATGAGGGGGGGGGAAATTCTGGGCCCATTGGCGCACACATATACTTCTGTCATTAAAGAGATAAAAGCCAGCCGGGCGGTGGTGGCGCAAGCCTTTAATCCCAGCACTCGGGAGGCAGAGCCAGGCGGATCTCTGTAAGTTCGAGGCCATCCTGGGCTACCAAGTGAGTTCCAGGAAAAGGCGCAAAGCTACACAGAGAAACCCTGTCTCGAAAAAACAAAAAAAACAAAAAAACAAAAAAAAAAAGAGAGAGAGATAAAAGCCAAAGGGTTACTACAAGTTTGAAAACACCCTATGTTACAGAATAACTTTATGTCTGTTTGGAGTAGTCATCATTACTGATGAAAAATATAAATTTCCTTTCAAAGTCACATTTTTATTTTTACAAATCTTTCTCTTCCATGATTTCATAGTGCACAGTGCAGTTTGTCCAATTTCAAAAATTGGAAAATTTTGCATTTAATTATAAATTACTTTTTCCCATGTAGTCTTTGATCATGTATTATTAGGTCAATATCATGTTACATTTATTTTTAAAAAAAATGGAATGTATGCATATTTAAAATTCAGGAGTTCATCTAGATTTTTGTTTGTTTGCATTTTCAGTAGGGATCTAAATTACAATGGCATAAAAGTGAATAGGGAATTGAAGAGACGATTCAACTGTTAAAAGCAACTACTGCTCTGCAAGAGGGCTGGAATCTAGTTTCAGCTCCATGTCAGGAGTCTCATAACTGTATATAACTCCAGCATGGAAGCATACAGAGACACTGCACTCCATTAAAACCTCTGTATGTATGTTTACTTACACAGAGAGAGAAGAGAGAGGGGAGAGAAATGCACACACAGAAAGAGAGAGAGAGAGAGAACACACCTACATAATTAAAAATAGTAAAATCCTGTTAATCCTGATAGCACATACTTTTACTTTCAGTCCTCAAGAGGCAGAAGCTGGTATATCTCTTTGAGTTTAATTTAAGCTTGGTCTACAAACTGCATTCCCAGGCCAGCAAGCTCTAACCAGTGAGACTGTCTCAAAAAATAAATAATTAACATAAAATCTACATCACAGCAAGGATTTTTTTAAAAAGTGAGTAAAGAAATTTTATCATTAAATGGTAACCCAAAGCTTTTATGAAAACAACAATCGTTATGTTCATGGTAAGGACTTCGTTTTAACTGAACACACTTGAAATTTTAAAAATAAGAAATTAAGTTAAACCTGACTAATGCAGAATGTTTTAAATGTAGCATCTTTCAATTGTTAGTGATTTCTCCTGCCAGTGCTTCAAGTGTATAGCATTTTGTACCTTCTCTAGTTTGGGTTACATTTTTCCTAAGCAGCCTTTCCTAAGGAGAGCTCAAGTGGGATATAAATTAAGATTATTTGTCCATATTGCCCACAAAAAAACATCTTGAATTTGATCCTGATCAATTTATGTAGGTGTTTATGAAGAACCTCCTTTTCCATACTAGCAAAAGGAAAGCTTAAAGCTCATGGATGCCTGCCTTATGTCATTAGGTTCAGAAAAGATTATTGAGACCCTGCAGACTGGCAAACATGCATGCATGTGTGATAGCAGGGAGCTGCTAGCTCACTAGCACAGGGTGGGGGTTGAGAATGTGATGAGTCAAGTCAGTGCAGCAGCAGGTCCTGCTCAGAGGAGAGGGAGGCAAAGATACCTGTCACATCCACCTGAGGAATGGTCAGCAAGACAATGCAGGAACTAAGGTCTGCTCCCTCTGGGCCCTGTTGTGTGTTTCATAGACAGACATCATCTTTGCCCATTAATTACTGCAAATCTGTATGGATTAGAACATTGTTATATGGATCTACAGTCTTTGGCTCTGTGGAATCAGATCAGAAAGCTATCAGATCAAGACCTTCCTTTGTAGCTGGAGTTTTCCTGCCTTGCCCAAAGTCAGGACAAATCTTTGTCACCCGCCAGTTCCACAGCTGCTCAGACCCAACAAAGTAAACACAGAGACCTATAATGCATACAAACTGTATGGCCATGGCAGGCTTCTTGCTAACTGTTCTTATAGCTTAAATTAATCCATTTCCATAAGTCTATACCTTCCCACATGGCTAGTGGCTTACCGACATCTTCACATGCTGCTTGTCCTGGCAGCAGCTGGCAGTGACCTCTTCTGCATTTTGTTCTTTCCTTTCTCCTCTCTGTTAGTCCCGCCTATACTTCCTACCTATCCACTGGCCAATCAGTGTTTTATTTATTGACCAATCAGAGCAATTTGACATACAGTCCATCCCACAGCATTCCTTCCTTTTTTCTACCAAATATTGTCCTGGCCACACAGTGCCCTTTCCAATCATTGCTTCCTCAATCTGTCCTGTCACTTTATCTCTGTACTCTTCCCGGGTGAACATTAACACTTCAAAGCCCAGGCAGTATTGTGGATTATGATGTTTGGGAGTATGGGTTTTTTACAAAACAGAAATAAGTATTTGTTCTGGTATATGGATGTTGTACAATGTCAGCATTATGAAGAAGAATTAAATTTGCTGTCTGTCATGCAATGAAGGATGTAAAGGATGAAAGTACTTGAGAGTCAGCATACACATTAGCAGCAGAGTGGCGACACCACAGACCATGGTGGTTTGCCTGCAAGTTTTTGAATGGTTAGAAGTATCAAGTAAGTATGATTTCTGATGCTAGAATAATTATAAAAAAGGAAAGAGATTTCCAAAAAAGTGACTATAAAGTGGTAGACAGAATGAATTGAGGTGTGTGTGTGTGTGTGTGTGTGTGTGTGTGTGTGTGTGTGTGTGTGTGTGTGTCTGTCTGTCTGTCTGTCTGTCTCTGTCTGTCTGTGTGTTACACTTAAGGATCACAAGTGAGATGTGGGCATGTCAGAAGAATGGCCAGTGTGTGGAAAGGCAGAATGTCTTTTGCATAAAGAGATACAATCTACAGTGGTACAAAATAATACTTTTCTATGATCTTATCAGGTGAGCTACTTTAAACATTGTGAACATGCTTCAGTGTTATGTATTTCTTGTTTGTTAGTATATTTATTTTTGAAATGTTGTCTACTGATGATTTGTGAAATATGTAGCTTTGATTTTTCATCTATTTTATGTTTATAAGATATGCAAATGGTATGGTGAATTTGTCTTTAGGTACCCTCTGACAGAGAAATCCACCTGAGTGTGTCACTTTTCTGTTTTTTTGTTGGGGGTTTGGGATATTTTTGTAATTATATTTTGTTTTAAATAACAAAATAGTGTCGGTATGTATTTTTTCCATTTATTGATAATTGATCCTTTTCTAATATAATATATCATGATAACATTTTTTCTTCTGTTTACTCCTCCTAGTTCTTTCCAACCTCTCCATGTCTGGGTCCATGTTCATACTGTAATTGGAGTCTGTGTTGACATCTATGGCCCCAAGTACCACAGGGGGTCATAGGACCTATAGATGTTGAAATCTGAGGGCTGTGCTGAGACAGCCTTAGTATTCACTGGTCCTGAGATGGACGGCCCTGTACCTGACTAGGCTCTGCAGCAGAAGAACTGGCCCCATCCCTCATAGGAAAGCCTGACCTCCTCAGGAGATCTGTTCTCACTCCACACCATGGGCATGTGAGACCCCGCTCCAACACTCACCTGAGGGGGCTAGTCCCAGTGGCAGCTTAAATACCACCAAGGCCTTGAGTTGTCCCACCCTAATGTCTACTCCATCCACATCCCAGGCCTTGCTCGGCCTACCCTAACATCTACCCCATCCACATCCCAGGCCTTGGGTTGGCCTAGCCTAACATCTACCTAATCTATGACTTGATGGAGCATGTGAAAGGACTGGTCCTGCAGAATGATAGCCACAGAGTCTCCATGGCACTGTGCGACAGCATATCCAAGAGGAGTTTTGGTGAAGAGGGTCCAGTGATGATTGTGTACCAGAGGCCACAAGCCTTGAAGCAGACCAATGACTCATTGCAATGAAAAGGGGTATATTGTGTAACACACCACAGCTCTCAATGTCACTCAGATGAATGAAGAGGTGTTGGAGAGACATCAGTATGGAGGAGAAGGTGGGTTTTTTGTTGTTGTTTTGTTTTTAGTTTGTTTTTTAATGAATTATGGGGGATCTTTTGGGGAACATGCTGTAAGGATGAGGCACAGGTATGTAGGGAGTGGGATGTAAGTGGGATTGGGGTGTATGCTGTGCAATTCCCAAAGATCAAGATTTTTGTTATATTTTTAAAAAAGAAAAAAATCATTATCTTTTGTATTCACGTAGCCTTAATAGAATTTTCTAGCACTCTGAAGGCTAGCCACCAAGGACAGTTTTCTGCTTAATTCAAGGTTGATTTCTCCATGTCCACCCAATAAAATGTGTTGTGTATTCAACAATATGGACTTACCAGGAAGTTTTGAAGGGAAACCAAGAACATTTGCAATAATTGGTATAGTTTTAGATGATTTCTAAACTTCTCGACCAAGAACTCCTGGGAAAGTAGCCCTGTCTTTCACTAAGACTTTCATTTGATAATGTTACTTTGAAATGTTACTTCTGGGAGTAACATTTTCACTAATCTTAGGTGTTTCTGTTTAAACCTCTCTCTCTCTCTCTCTCTCTCTATATATATATATATATATATATATATATATATATATATATGTGTGTGTGTGTGTGTGTGTGTGTGTGTGTGTGTGTGTGTATGTATGTGTGTATATATATATGTATATATGTATATATACATATATATATATTACAGTTTCATAAGGTATGGCGGTATTTTATTTGTACTGAAATGTGATTTTATTTGTATGTTAATAAATAAAGTTGCTTGGGGGTCAGAGCTAATAGCAAGCCATAGCAGAGCTGGGCATTCGTGGTGCATGCCTTTAATCCCAGCACTTGGTAAAAGAGCTAGGTAGATCTCTGTGTGATCAAAGATACAGCCAGCATTGGAAACACATGCCTTTAATCTCAATACAATAGAAGACCTGGAGGCCTGTACAAACAGACAGTGACAAGGCAGTCGTGTGTTTGGGTTTACAACCAATGAGAAAGCAGAACAGAAAGACTATATAAAGACAAACACACAGGAAGAAGCTCTCTTTCAGAGAGGTTTCTTGGCTTAAGAGGCTAACTGTAGGGTAAGGCTCTTAGCTCTGATCTCTTTGCTTTCTTCTTTGCATTGGTTCTGTGTTTCTTATTTAATAAGATTGTTGGTTACATCTACAATAAGGATTTTTCATACATTATTAGTTTTACTGAACAGTCAGTCAACTAGCTTTCAGTGAACCACATGGCTCCTATTCCTGCTTAAACATTTAGCTTCCAGTATTCCTGTTATATTCTTTTATTTCACATATGCTCAAACATTCTCACTATTGTTGGAACTAGTATATAAGCAAGTATATAATTTCTCATGTGTCGTCTTAATGGACACTTCATTTCAATTAAACATTGCTGTGCTTCCACATTTTCCATACCTGATCACACTACTATACACATAACCCTTCTGCCTCAGAAATTCCCTCTCTAATTTCCCAAGTATTATATTACTCCTCCTCAGGAAATGCATCCCTCTATGACAATGACCAGTGTATAGTTTCCTATTTTTCATTTGGGTTCCATATGAACATACATAGCAAAGGACAATAAGAACTCTGTTTTGAGATAAAATTTGGAGCATTAGCCTTTTGAGGTTTGGGTTCCAATGCTAACTGTCATTTTTTTTTCACTTTCATCCATTCACCTGAAAATTTCATGATTTATTTATTTATTTTTTGCTACTGAATATTATTTCATTGTTTATGCACACCACATATTTTTAAAATTAATATATGAAAAGCAATACATGGTAGTGTGTGTGTGTGTGTGTGTGTGTGTGTGTGTGTGTGTGTGTGTGTGTGTATAATCTCTGAGCCATCTCTCCAGCCCAAATATTAATTCTTTTTCATTTGTTTGTTTTTGGTTTTTTGTTTTGTTTTGTTTTGTTGTTGTTTTTTTTTTTATGAAATGGTTCCTGTATCTTTGTGCCTTTTCTGGAACTCACTCTGTAGCCCAGGCTGCCAGGCTGGCCTTGAACTCACAGAGATCTGCCTGCACCAGGGCAGCAGTGGTGCATGACTTTAATCTCAGCACTCGGGTGGCAGAGGAAGGCAGTTCTCTGTGAGTTCCAGGCTGGCCTGGTCTACAGAGTGAGAAACCCTGTCTTGGGGTAGGGGGAGCAGGGATTGTTTGAGCCTGTGAGAGAGGATGAGGTAAATATTTCTTATACACACTTTCTCAAATCCTTCCTATCCTGCCACACCTGCCAATCCAGTTCAACCCCTCTAATAGGCTCCAGGCAAAATATCATGGTCCTAGCCTTTCCATGGACCAAAGGAACAGTTGAAAAGGCCTAGGAATGGGCAAATAATATCTGCCCTCAGCTTGATTTTTACAGGTGAAAATGAACACTGAACATTCTATGGGAGATAATTGACTACCCATAGAAAAACTTCAGTTTTAAAAACAATTTTTCAACAAATAATGTTCTCATTGTGTAGTCATGACTGATCTGGGCTCAGTATATAAAACTAACTGGTCTTCACTGCATAGAGACTCTGCTCTGTCTTCCCTATGTGGGGATTAAAACCATATGCCCCCACACTGAACCTCAAATTTTAATTTTATCATCTGCATTATTTAGTATTTATGTCCTCTATAAAATGCTGCTTAAGCTTAAAATTTTCCCAGAAGCTTAGTAGTACAGAATTTGGCTTTTTCATAACATTTTCCCAGGCATTCAATGTTCATACAAATCTCACATTTTTCTGTGCATGAACCCAGAGAGACCATTTGTCTGCTTGAGCCAGACCCTGGTGCCATATTTGTTGATTCGTCATTTTATGAACTGAATTCTCATGTTAGTCTAACCCCTTTGAACATGTTCATATGTATCTACAGTCCACTCAGTAATACTTGTTCTTCCTCCATTGTCTAAGATTCCCTTGATATTTATAAGGACATCTAATACCAACTTCCATATGCTCATTACTGCAGGAATACTTGTTTTTCTGTTGCATTCCACTACTGGATACTCATGGGTGTGGTGATATTGTGTTCCCCAATATATTATACATTCTAATAAACTTATCTGGGGTCAGAGAAGAGAACAGCCACTAGATACAGGGGCCAGAAAATGGTGGTTCTCACACCCTTAATCTTAGCATTCCAGAGGCAGAGATCCATCTGGATCTCTGTGAGTTCAAAGCCACACTGGAAACAGCCAGGCATGTTGATTCATGCCTTTAATCCCAGGAAGTGATGGCAAAAACAGAAAGGTTTATAAGGTGTGAGGACCAGGAACTAGGCTTGTTAAGCTTTTAGGCTTTGAGCAACAGTTCAGCTGAGATCTGTTTGGATGAGGACTCAGAGGCTTCCAGTATGAGGAAACAGCATCAGCTGAGGAATTGGTGAGGTGTGGAAGTTGTGGTTTGTTCTGCTTCTCTGATCCTTCAGCATTTACCTCAATACCTTTGTTTTTATTATTAAGAACTTTTCAGATTTGTGCAACACATGGGGAATTGTATTGCAATAACTGAATGTATATAATATTTACTATGATGGAGCAATTTATTTAACGTAAGTTGTATAACTTTTGTGTCAAAGAGGGATACTTAGTATATTACTTGGTTTTCTAATTTCCACAGCATTAAGATTAACTTTATCCTGTCCCATGACACTTAGCATCAGGAGGCAAGGTTTAAGAAACTCTTTCATTCAATATTTATAAGTTCCTGACATTTGGGGGTGTGGTCATGCAAACCCTTAATCATATCACTTGAGTAACAGAGGCAGGTGGCTCTCTGTGACTAAAATGCCACCCTGGTCTGCATTGCAAGTTACAGACCAGCCAGATCTACACAATGACTTCCTGTCTAAAAACAGCAACAAAAACAATATCAACAGACACAAAAAAATCTTCATCAATTTAAGCAATTCTGATGCAGAAAGTTCACTAATTGTCATAGTTTCCTCTACTGTGCCATTTTAGGGCCCGTGGCTATGTTAAGAATCATATATTTTCCCTTTCTGTTTATTAACTGTTGAACCTGAGTAAAATATTTTATCATTTCTAACTCACTTTATCCCTCTTCACTGTATGATTCTTTGTATGGGTTGCAAGTCTTTGGCCCCAAGAAAGTGATCTTTACTAAAATTAGAATGTTAGTCTCTTTTCCCTGTACACTTAAGCCTATTAAAAATGACCCATTGAGGTCAGATACATACCTAAATTTCCAGGATTCAAAGAGACAAGCAGGTAGATCTCTCTGCATTTGAGGCCAGCCTAAACTACATAGCTACACAGTGTCCCCACTCAGAAAGGACTACATAGTAAGAACCTGTCAAAAAGGAAAACAAAAATAGGCAAGTCAACATCCCATCCCATCCTTCATTTTTACATGCTTTTGCCAAATCACAGGAAGAATGCATATTTGTGTCTTTTCCTCACAGGAACTCATCTCATGCAGAGCATATTTTTCTTTTCTTTCTTTTCTTACTTTTTTTTTGGTTTTTCAAGACAAGGTTTCTCTGTGTAGCTTTGTGCCTTTCCTGGAATTCACTCTGTAGCCCAGGCAGGCCTCAAAGTCACAGAGATCTGTCTGCCTCTGCCTCCTGAGTGCTGGGATTAAAGGTGTGTATCACCACCGCCCAGCAGGGCAAATTATTTTTATGCAGACAACTCAGCATGGCTAGATATCTTAATGTACAAGAAAAAGGCCACTCAACAGCTTCCACAACTTGAATATAATAATAATCATTATGCCCTACATTATGGTGTTATGGAATTTAGTTTATCAATAATTTTAGGGATATTTCCACCCTTACCAGGTGGATCCTATTTATTATGGAGGCATGCCTTCCAATGCAATATATGGGCAGATATCCACACTGGGATTATCCCTAAGAACATTCCATTCTCAGATGTCTTAAACCTAATGGCATATCATGACACCCATGAGAAGGAACATACTCTCGCCAATATAGCAAAAAGGCAAATCATCTCATGGCACTTGGGGGTAGGCAGCTATCAGAAATTGTCCCACTGACATGCCATCCTCACTTATATCAACACTGCTTGCATGCTTGGTTCCCCATATAGAGGCCATGGGATCACTTATCTTTGATATCATTCACTTTTCATGCGCTAATTTTGTTGCATGAATTAATGTGCAGTAATTATGCCTGAATTTCCCACACTATATTCTCAATGAGTGTTACTCTATACACTGTAGATTTATTCATATTGTTTCAAATATCAGGAATGTTTTCTTTTCTGCTGTGGAAAGAGGGAGGAGAAACATGAAATTAGGTAGGTAGGAAGATGGAGAGGATCTAGAAGTTTTTGAGGAGGATAATAATAATATCAAAATACATTGTATGACTAAAAAAAGTGCCAAACAAGGATGATACCACTGGAAGTTCCAAACTGGATAGGCAGCTGTGGATACCTGGAAGTAGGAGCAGTGATCTCCCCAGGAAAAGCACATCAATTCATGGTAAAATGCCAAATGATCAGCCATGAAAACACACATACAAGTAACATTATACAGACTGTACAGGTTATATATATGAATATGTATTTGTATAAATATATGTATATAAAAACAAAAATGAAATAACTTATGTAGGGAAAAAGATCTCATTAATTTGATGGAGAGAGTGGAGGGTTATGAAGGAGAATTTGGAGGAAAGGAATGAAAAAATGTATTTACCTCATAAATTAAAAATATTTAAATGTGTGTTTTAACAAAAAAATACTTATTTATAAAAAGAGTAATCAGTGCTTAAGGCCATAAAAGATGGGGCAGCTAATAAAAGTTCTTGCTGCTAACTTAGTCAACTTGAATTTAATACCAGGGGTCCATGTGATGGAAGGAGAGAAATGCCTATTTTAATTAGCCCTTTGACCTCCACACATGAATCATAAAATGTGTGTGTTCATCTCTCCCTCTCTCCCTCTGTCTCTGTCTCTGTGTGTGTGTGTGTGCTAATGCACACATAACAAATAAATGTATAATTTTAAAATTAAATAATTTGATGTTTGTCAAATTGTGTTGCTCTGTGTGCATACAACAGGCAATAAGTTTCTGACTCATATATTAACATTGATTTTATTTGGTTGGGCAGTGGTTTTTCAAGCAGGGTTTCTTTGTGTTGGCCTGGCTGTCCTTTACCTCTCTCTGTGGACCAGGCTGGCCTCAAACTCATGTAGATCCCCCTGACTCTGCCTCTCGTGTGCTGAGGATTAAAAACATTTGCCACCACACTCAGCTGAAATTGATTTTAAGTCTGTTAAATATTTTGTTTTATTTTTTCTTCCTTTCTTTCTCTTTTTTCTTTCTTTTTTATTTAAACAGAGTCAATGTCACAGGCTGGCCTGAAAATTATGTAGTACCAAGAATGATCTTGTACTCCTGATCCGTGTGCTTCCACCACTTGAATGCTTGCATTAGAGGTGTGCATCACTCCTGTTCATGCAGTGTTAACATAAAACCCAGGGTTCTGTGCATGCTAAGCAAGAACTCTTCCCACTACACACTGGCATTTCACTGGGTATACTGACCACATTTAAGACAACAAAATATTCCCCGCACTGAATTGAATTGTAAACACAAAACATAATCGTATTTCTGTAGATTTTTGTCTGCTATTGCTTTGCCTGGATTTTTTGGTATTGCTGGTCTTTTGCTTGTGTATTATGGGGTTTGATTTTGTGTTTTTTTGGGCTCTGTTGTTTTTGTTATCTCCTATTTTTTTTAAATATTAATGTAATTTTATTCATTTGATTTTGTTTTAAGAATTAAAAAAGGGGTATGAAGTTAGGTAGGAAGACATTTGGGGAAAATCTAGTAGGACTTTGGAAAGAAGAAATTCTGATCCAAATATAATGGTGAATGATTATTTTCAATAGTAAATTTATATACGTGTGTGTGTGTGTGTGTGTGTGTGTGTGTGTGTGTGTGTGTGTGTGTCAGTATCTGACTTCTTTCTTGCCTGGAATACAACAGGCACTTCTATCCATCTGCTCTTATGACTCACAATATCAAAGGAAAAAATCTTTAGATTTATATTTTGATATCTGTCTTTAATCACCTTCTAAGAACATACCTATGACTCAACATCAACTACAAATACAACTGAGTTGTCCTAGTAACACCACACAGTATTCTGACAATGTTTCTAATATGTATTACTTTTTGTAGCATTGTTTATTTAATTTATATTGAGGTATTTTTAATTCTGAAAAATATTTTGAAATGAACCTGTATACTTTTTTAAATAATAAAAATAATCCTAATCTACAAATAGGGGTAATATAGCCTCTCATTAAACATCTTTCTTTTCTGAATGCCTGCAGAGATCTCCTAATTTACTTAGATGAACTCTTCATGTATTACAAGAGTCAAATTTATTCACTACCTTCATAAAAATATAGTTTTTAAAATTATAAAAAGTTGCAGTTTTTAAACCAGCAGAGACTCATTTATTTTATTCCCAAAGCAATCCATTTGTCAGCACCTGCATTTTAAACCAAAACTTCATTCAAAAAAAACAATAAAGTATTTAAGTATTAAAAGAATCAAAACAAAAATAATTTACTGAGTTCAACTAATTATATCACTTGTTGCCATTGACAGTTGATATGTTAAGATAAAATTTATTATTTTGTAAATCTTTATGGTTATACTCAAAATTGTGCATACTTTAGAGTAACATTGACAGTCTTTAGAATTATTCATTTTATTCTGTGTGTATGAGTATGTTGTTGGCATGTATCTTGTGTACCATATATATGCCAGGTTAATGCAGAGTTCCTTTTTTTCAATCTTCTTTTGTAATTTATTCTTTTTGTCTTCACATCATGCATCCCAGTCCCACAAATCTTCTATCTCTTCTCATCATCAGCCTTCTGCCATGAAACCTCTCCCCTCAAAAATAAGACCAGAAATAATTTAAGATAAAAAAGAAAAAAAGGAAGAAGAGAAAATCCCATCATGGAAGCTGCAGTGTGACACAGAGTGACAGAGTAAACACTTTTATCCATCTGTGTTTACATGCAATACTTCATCGCAAAGAATCATTAGTTTGGTTCAAGGCCTGCTACTCAATCAACACTGGGCTGTCACTGGGCATCCTGTTGCTATGCTGTGTCATGGTGATCCTTAGCCCTAGGTCTGCAGGACTATCCCACCACTCCCTGTGCTCCACCAGATCTCAGATGGAATGGATGTGGGATGGACCAACACTTAACATTGCTTTGGCCTTGGGTAGTTTGGGGTTGATCAGCCCGCCAGCTCTCCCTTGTCTTTACCACCAGGGTGAGTTCTCCAGCATTGCCCTGGCTAGTTCAACCCTTGCAGTGATGAGCAAGGGGTGGGGTCAGTTCTCCCACTTTCACATTCTCAGGTTAGGTTCTTCCACACCTACACATACCTTCAGAAACAGCCCTACTGTGTTGCCCATTCAAGGTGTAGGGACCACTCTCTGAAGTGCTGCAGCTGTTGGGGGCACAACCACCTCTTCTACTCTTATAACCTTAGTGCCAGCTATTCCACCTGAGGCAGAAATTGCTTGGGGGGGCATGAGTGGTACCTTCCCCCCATCCATACCACCACACGATAGATGAGTAATGTGGACAGTTCTCCCATCTGCCTCACACATTGAATGGGGGCAGGGAGAAGGGGGAGGTCTCTTCCCTACCCATGCTGCCAAATGACAGATGAGTAATGGGGACAGTTCTTCATTATTCACAAGATAATGGCTGGAACACCCACAACTCTGACCAACCGGGTTGGCTCTATTGACACACAGAGGTTTTTTTGTTTGAATGGTTGGTTTTGTTTTTTGAGATAGGGTTTCTTTAAGTAATTTTGGTGCCTGCCTTGGATCTCACTCTGTAGACCAGGGTGGCCTCAAACTCACAGAGCTCCGCTTGGCTCTGCCTCCCAAGTGCTGGGATTAAAGGCATGCAAAAACACCACTTTGCTGTCACACAGAGTTTTTAAGACGCGTCAGGTCCTCTGGAACTGATGCACTGAAAACCGAAGTGCTAAAAAACAAAGCTGGGACCCCTATAAGAGAAACAAATACTAACTATCAAGCCATCTCTCCATACAGAGAAACCTATATATTCTTGATTCCTGCTGAAAATACACAAAATTTGGGGAATATACATATTACAACAAAATGATGCAAAAACAGACAGTAGAGCTCATACTAAAACTAAAATAATAATACATGATTTTGAATGCCCTGAACATCTATTATTTCATAAATACAAATTGCTATATAAAATGGGAAGACTATAGTAAGTTTGTCTAAGAAGTGTTATGTGACACAGCATGATAATTTTGTTTGGTTAGGGTGTTTGCTTCTTCAACCAGCCATTTTTACTCCTCTAGTCCACACAAATTTCTTTTTTAAAATATCCCTGTGGCTGTTTCCCCTGTGTCCTCTCCTCACAGTTCCTCACGAGAGTGTTCCCACTCCACAATCCACTCTTCCTTTTCTATCCAGGAAAGGGCATGATGTTTCTCATCAATATCAACAAAACATGGCATATCAAATTCCAATATGACTAAGAATCTCCCCATATATTAAGGCTGGACTAGGTGACCCAGTGTGAGGAATAGTGTTCCAAAAGCCAATAAAACAGTCGGGTTCCCACTGTTAGGAATCCCACAAGAGGACCACACTACTCAACTCTAATGTATGTGCAGAGTGCATAGCTCAGTCCTATGCAGGCCCCCTGGTTGTGTGCTCAGTTTCTGTGAACTACTACATGCTTAGGTTATTTGATTCTGTGGATTTTCTTGTGGTGTTCTTGACCACTCTGGCTCCTACAATCCTTTCTGCCCTCTCTTCTGCAGGATTCCCTGAGCTCTATTTAATGTTTGGCTCTGAGTCTGTGACTGTTTCTATCTGGTGCTGGATGAAGCCTCTCTGATGACAAATAGACTAGGTACCGATCTATGAGTATAGCAGAATATTGTGAGGTGTGATTACACTGAATTTTCTTTTTCTTCCAGTCCTCTTTGATTCTACCCTAGGTCTCTGAGTCATCCTGTCTGTGGTTCCTGGTTCTCCTTGCAGTGACAAGAGTGACCTTACTCTCCTGGTATGAGTTGTAGGCCTAACCAGTCTTTGGTTGGCCACTCCCTCAACCTCTAGGCCAGCCTTACCACAACACATCCCATAGACAGAACAGACTAGGTTGAAGGTTATGTGGATGGATTGGAGTTCCACTCCCTCCACTAAAGGCCTTTCCTGGTCACAGGAGATGTCCCTTGAAGACTAACTATATGTTATTGCTAGGAGTTTTAAATGGGTCATCCTTGTAGATTTATGGGAGATTCCCATTGCCAGGTTTTTAACTGACACTAAAATGTCTCCCCTTTCCAGTTTTCCAATTGGGCAATCCAGATCTCCATGAGAAGGGGAATCAGAAGAAATTTCCTGAGTGTACTGCTGGCCTGTGTGAATGGGAACATGAGCAATCAGTTTCAGGGGAGAAATAGAGAGTGAGAACACTGAAACTCATTACATTCTTGGGTCTTATGATAATTGTGTAGTATAATCCTGTTATATTGCATATAAACATAATGTGAGATACAGAAGAAGGGAGTCTTATAATCATGCCTTGATCATGAGAGTAATTAATATTAATATAATCCTGGTATTTCTTATTTAATGGATACAGCGTTTGTTTGCATTCTCTAAAGACTCCTCTGGGGCCCAATCAGCCTCATATTTACCAGCTTCAAAGAAAGCTTGCTGAGAACCCTGGAGCACATAACAACATTATATTTCTGAATACACAATATTTCCTACTTGTTCAACATGGGGAACTGCAAACTGAAGCTCATAGACATACAAGGGAAAAAATAACAGACCTCAACTAAAAGTATAGGAGGTTGGCTGACTCATGAGAATATTGTGATTTTGGGTATTTAGAATGCTAAAGATTGAGAACCAAATTATCTTGGATTAATAATACCCTTAATAACCATTATCATCCTTCTCTGTCTCACCTAACATCCTTTCAACCTGCAGGTAAAACTGTTGAAATTTATTAACAGACCACTAGCTAAAGCACAGCTACCCAAAAGCTAAGGTAGACTATCACCTAATATTGTCAAAACCAACAGCAGATTTTTTTCCATTTTTGATAACCACTCACTTGACTATCCTCACAAACATACTTGTATAATGCCATTTTCTTTCCAAATTTTGTGTGTAATGTGGCTGCACAAGTATATGTATCTATTTCCACATTGGAATAGATAATTGAAGACATCCTGAATCTCTATTCACAGCAATAGTCATTCATATTCATTTCAGTGTAAATCTATTACTTCTGATGGAGGAAAATATATGTCACATCAATACACATGCACACAAACACTTCTAAATGTCTATACTCATCTGTATTCATTGAACCTAAATTCTTACTATAATACTGCAAGAATGCATGAATCTATCTTTTCCTATTTTCTTGTATATAACTTCCCACTCTACTAGGAAGAAAATTAACACAATTTACTTTATTAACAGATCACAAAATATATTTAAATTTGTTTTAAATTTTTAGTCACTTGATATATGGTACATACCTTCACTAACTATAGTGAAACCATCACATACAAAAAATGTGATCATGTGTGTGGGATATCCACATTGTCTGAATACTTTCATCCACTTCCTTTCTATCTAATACCTTCAGTGAAATATCTCCATAATTTGTTAAATTGTTTTTCTTTTTCCTGTATTTTTAACCTTAGAAACCAAATCTATCAAGCAAAAGTATTTGTTTCAGTGATATATTGCATTGCTTGTTTTTTGTTTCCTTTTTCCTGGTTTTGGTATTGTTTTCATAGTGTCCCACTATGTAGCTCAGATTGGCCTTCATCTGTTGTCTGTCTGCCATAGAGAAATAATTGTAATGATTAAATGTATGTAGTAACATTTTCAAATTTCCATACATTTTCATTCACACTAGAAACAAAGAATGTGAGAATTAAAAGTGTTTATAATAATAGACTCAATGATTGAGGATGTTTTAATTGAAAATATTTTTTTAATAATATATTTCCTAGTTACTGTTTACCCTCCCTCTTCTGGTCTCAGTTCCTCCCCATGTTCTGTTCCTGTCTATTATTACAATGAAAAATAAAATAAATATAATAAATTATAACAAGGTAAAACAAAAACAAAAAGACTGGAAATGGAAAAAAGAAACAAACAGAAAAAGAATCAAAGAGAAAGCTCTAGAAACTTAGACATACTTGTTTGCAAACTGGGGAATCCAACAATAATGTTAAACTGTAAGCTATAATAACTACGTAGAGAACCAGGTACATACCCATGCAGGCTTTGTGCATTTTGCCTCAGTTTCTTAGAGTTCTTTGACCTCAGGTCGTATTGATTTATAAGGCCTTGTTTTCTGGGTTTCCTCCATGTGCTCTGGCTTTTACACTTTTCTTCTTCCTCTTCTTCAGGGTTCCATGAGACCTGAAGGGATTGTTTTAATGAATGCATAAAGTTTAGGAATGAGTGTTGCATGTTCTTTCTCACTCTCTGTACAATATCAGACTGCCTGTGGTTATCAGTGTTTGTTCCCATCTGATGAAGAATGATGCCTCTCTGATGATGGCTGAACAAACACTGATCTGTGCATATAGCAGAATGTCAATAGGAGTCATGTAATTGATAAGAAATTGAGTGTGTGTGTGTGTGTGTGTGTGTGTGTGTGTGTATGCCTAAGTTTGTTTAAAACAATAGTATTTTGGTTTGCTCTATTTCCTTTTGAATCTACTCTCAGGTTCTCTGTCACTCTCCTCCCCCCACAAAATGTGTTATGTTTGAGTTCCACTACATGGAATGAGCCTGAAGTCACCATTGATATTCCACCATAACAATAGCATATCTTGTAGGCAGGACACTATTGTCAATCAAAGGCTTTGAGGCTGAGTTCAACTTTATGTTTCTCTTTTGGTAGTTTGCAAAGTATGAACCAGTATCAAAGTTGCTAGAATATAGGGGAGAAGGCTCTATGTAGGCACCAGCACAACTACTCCATTTTCAGTGAGTTTTGTAAATGTAACCCCGTCTTGGTACTGGAAACATTTCATGACAAGAAATGTCAGGTTGGGGTTCCATGTCACTTATTATTTGTCAATTTCATTTAAATCTCATTCATATATGCATCTACTTTAGGAAGCTTCTACTCTTTAAGTTTATATACTAATCCTCAAATGCTCCTTAATTTTACCTGTTTTTCCCTGTATTCACTTCTCTGCCCTATTTATTCTACCCTGACACTCCCGAATTATTCTTTCCCCAGCAACCTCCACATCATCCGTCCATATGAAACTATTTTATTTCCCTTTCGAGGGAGACCTATCTATCACTCTTGGACCCTTTCTTATAAACCTAATTCTCTGTGGTTGTAGCTTGGTTATTATGGTAGTTTGAATGAAAATGGCCCTCCAAATGGAGTGGTACTAAGAGAAAGTATGGCCTTTTTCAAGTAAATGTTATCTTCTTGTAGGAAGTGTGTCACTGTGGAAGCAGGCTTTGATGACTCTCATATGCTCAAGATAACATAAAATGTCACAAACCATTTCCTGTTGCCTGTAAGATATAGGACTCTCGGCTACTTCTCCAAAACCATGTTTGCCTGCATGCTTCCAAGTCTGCCTGCACACTTCCGGGTCCCATGTGATGTGATAATGGATGGAAACTGTGAACTGTTAATGAGCCACCCCAAGTAAATGTTTGCCTTATAGAAATTGCCATGGTTATGGTGTCTCTTCAAAGCAATAGAATCCCTAACTAAGACAGTTATCATTGACTTAATTGTTGATATCCACATAAAGCAAATACACATCATATTTGTCTTTTGGCATCTGAGTTGCCACATTCAGTATGAATACTTTTCCTACTCCTTTCATTAACCTGTTATATTCAAGATTTCTGTTCTTTTAAAGGCTGAATTTTTCAAAGAAGGAAAAGTGGAAGGAATTTAACATGGGGGGCTCTTATCTTCAAGTCCACATTGGGAAAGATGAACTGAGAGGACCAGTGTATAAGGTCACTTTGGAATACAAAATTTAGAAGCCAGCCTAGGCTGCGGTTTGGGACTTGGTATCAAAACCAACAAAAGAATTTAGTTTAAACCATGAAGAAAAAGAAAAGAAAAGATATTATTTTGTCTGAGATATCAGTGGGACAAAAATGATAGAAATCAGTTCAGATTATAGCACCAATGAAAGGACACTACAAATCAGAGCAAATGATTATTACTATTTTGAAAACCTTTATGGCATACGGGTGTAGCTCAATGGTAGCATTTATGCAGAGTACGGTGGAGGTCCATGGTTCAAGCCCACATGAATTTTATACTTTTCAAAAGCTTTTCAGTATAGCAGAGTAGATCAATGGTAGTATTTATGCACAATGTGTTGGAGTCCTTGAGTTCAAGCCTGACATTTCTGTGAAAAATTAATTTGGGCCAAAAGTGAGATGGCTAACCATGTAACATCAAATCCAGCCAAGCCTGACAACCAGAATTACATCCAAGAAAGCCTCATGGCATAAGGAAAACTGACTTCCAAAATTTTCCTCTGACCAATGAAAATGACACATTGAATTTTAATGTATTAAGATGAATTAACGTAAAACCATCATATGTATTTTTATTATTTATTTTTTAAAGAGGACTTATATCAGACAATACATTCTGTTCATGGGTTCATCCCTAATCCTCGCCACTTCTACAATCATCTAACACCTCACATTCTCTTATTATTTTGAAAACATAGAGGCAAATTAAAAAAAAAAAACTAACCAGAATAGAACAAATCCAACAAATGGACAAATAAAAAGGAAAAAAACTACAAGCACAAAGACACATAGAGAGACACAATCATATAGAAAATAATTTAAGACACAAAATGAGAAATCATAATATATAAGTAAACTATAAGTGAGGTTAAAACAGAAGACAGAGTATCGTGAATTAATAAATAATTCCAAAATATTGTGTTTATATAATTGGCTCTCTACCTCTGGAAATGAAGTCTTACCTTGTGTGTGGTCAATTTGCCCAGTGAGACTTCACTGAACTAAATAATTTTTTTTTCCCTTGGGAGTTGAAAATTGTAGACATCTCCTTTATTAGAGGTTGGAGACAATGCCCACTTCCTTTTCCCAGTGCTGGAACCCCAATTAATTTGGATGTGTGCTGACCCTGTGGACGATGTCACAATCTATATGAGTTCATAGTTCACACATGTCAGTCCTGATATAGATGAAAGGCATTGTATCCTTGGTTACATTCCTGCCGGCATCACTGGCTGTAGAAACTTTCTACCTCTCTTCTACAAAGTGTGCTGAACCCTGAATGGAGACTTTTGATGGAGACATCACATTTAGGACTGGGTGATGCAAGGTGTCTCACTCTATACACATTGTCCAGATATGGGTCTCTGCATTTGTTCTCATTTACTGCAGGTAGTAGCTTCTCTGATCAGGAGTGATCAATATACTGATTAAGACTTATAACAGAGTGTCATTAGGATTCATTGTATTGCTTGATTCATTAGCAAAAAAAAAATCTTTTCTTTTCCCCGAGTACCATGTCCTACTTAATACCATGTACTTGGCAACAAGAACAATCTCAAGCATGTGTTGTTTGTCATGGAATGGGCTCAAATCCAATCAAGTAATGGTCATTTACCACATCAACATTTGTGCCACTATTACAGCAATGTATCAGGTAGGCAAGTCCATATTGTACATGGAAGGGTTGGGATCTGGGTTGGTGCTTAAATGTCTCCTTGCGAGCATTCATAATATCTTGTGGTATCAGAAACACTATTTAGTAGCAGTGAAGAAACCACCTCGAATTCTCCATGTTCTGTGAGAAATATAGATGTTGGCACCTGGAAGTAGGAGCTTAGCATTTGTTTGTGTAAAACAACCAATAGCCTGAGAAATGGAGTTAGCTCTTTGGGAGATCCTTTGGTAAAGAAATATATTAAATATAGTGCCTACCTGGCACCGGAGTTTCCACTTGGTAGCAAGAGACATCTAGGTGGGGATTTCACTTCCCATTATATGGTGATTTCACTGACCTGCCTTTCATTTATATACTGTATATTCAGAAGTCTAAAGGAGTAGGTTCCTATAACACCTTGCAAATGGCCCACAGTTTCAGGTATCCCTCTTGGTTATTTATCCGTATTTCCTCTTCTCTCACATATTCATTTATTATTCTATTTCAGCATCACCCCCTGTGTCTCCAAAATTACTTATGCTATTTTTCCTTTCTCTGGAAAGGTTTCCCTGCCTCATAGTCTTACTCCACACTGTACATCAGTGGAATTAAGGATTCTTAGATGCCTTTGTAATGACTAAATGCTAAATTTGAAAAAAATTTAAATGATGACATACTATATTTGTCTTTGAGGTACAGGGCAGCCCACTGATAATGACATTTTTCTAGTTCTGTTTATTTAAATGTGAGCTTTATACTATCATATTTTTAAATCAGAGTTATATTCTATTGTGTAAGTGTACTACTACATATAAATTACCCATTAATGTACATCGAGGCTGTTTCATACTTCTGAATAAAATGAGTGAAGTTGGTGTCTCTGTAATAGGATATAGAGTTTTCTGCAGCATTTTCCCAGGGGCAGTTCAACTAGATTTTGAAGTAGATCTATTCCCAATTTCCCAAGGATTCCCCACAATGATTTCAAGAGTGACTCTAAAGTTTGCATTTCTACAAGCAATGAAAAAGGATTCCTATTAATCCAAACCTCACCAGCACATGCTGTCAATTTCCTTTTTGTTCTTGTCCATTCAGTTTAGGGGACGATGAAATCTCAGAGTGATTTTCATATGCATATACCTGATGACTACGCCTGGGATCTTTTCTTTAATATAAAACCAGCATTTGAATGGTCACTAAAGAGTCATTAGATGAAGCTATTTATATTTGAAACACAAAGATAAGTAGATGGAGGCCAAGGAAATTAGAGAAAGGAAAGACAATAGAAGGATTAGTATTCAGAGGGAAACCATAACAAGCAGAGCAGCCAAAATATTTCAGACATACATCACAAAGGGATACTAAACAATTTACTTCCTGTCAGTACATATATATAATACAATTTGGTACTTTCATCACTAAAAATGAATTCAAACTACTTAAGAATATACCTTCATTAAGAAATATAAAGAATCTGTATGGTGGGTAAGCGGAAGATATTGATCCATGAAGTTTATGATCATATTTTAGATACAGAAAGTAAAAAATATGGAGGTATGGAAGTGAAAGAGTCTACAGCAAAAGAAAATGGGCAGTAGTGCCTTTTAGTCCTCACAGATGCCCTAAAATAAAATTGGAATGTGACAAGTCATCACAATCACAGATCTCATTCTTGTTCTTAAAACGATGTGCCAAGCTATGCTTGAAAGAGTAATTATCTTTGTGCTCACAGTGCCATCTAGCATTCAACAAAATGGAAAGGTTAATGGAAACCTGCAAGAAGTTCTAAAAATTAGTGCAGAGGAACCCAACAATATGAGATAGCTTTTCAAAGAGATTTAAACAGTCATCTAAAAGCCCAAACCTATTGCCTGATTTCTACAGGGCAAATCTGCTGTATGTTCCCCTTCAGAAACACAGGGAGGACTGATGAAGAAGGACCCCATTAGCTGTACAATGTTTAAAGATCAATGATAAACTCTCAAGGCTCGGTGAATTAAAAAAATGAATCAAGAGAAATATTTTGTGATGGCACACATACAGTACAAAGGAATGAGTAATCAATCCCTTGATCCTGTATGGGTGCATTTTCTTCCACACATTTTTACATCAGTTACACTACAATATATGTAGCAAACAGAATTTCATTAGCTGAAGCTTTGTAGCTCTTTGTTCATTAAAACATTCCTTCAGTGTGAAGGTGCCTGTGTTTATTTGCCTCAGACTCCAAGAAGAGGGCAGTACTGCAGATAGCCCCTGATGCAGATGCCACCCTCAGTGATGGCCATTAGCACTTCCAAATGGCCCAGAAGAAATGTGCTGGGTTTCAGGAGGGATCGAAAAATGGATCTGGGATGCATGCAGGAAAAACAGTGTATAATAAATAAATAAATAAATAAATAAATAAATAAATAAATAAATAAATAAATAAATCTTTAGAAAAAAGAAAAGAAAACTGGATCTGTACTGTGGGGATATTCTCTAAATGGTAGAAGAATAGTTGCCTCAACGGGTACATCCTGATAGTTTCTGAATGTGGGAAGGGCTGCGAAGTCAGCCTGAGGACAGCTCCTCTCCCTAGGTTTCTTTTATTCTGCACATTGGACAAGTCTCTTCCTCCTTAAGCAACCACTGAGGAGTACTCCAAGGTGGTTGTTTTGCAAATGTTTTAACATGTATACCACCATTAAAACGGTCTGATTATCTTTTCTACTGTTGTTGAGCTTTTTGCTCTGTACCTTTGTATTAACTTCTTGTAGGGTGTGCCTTTCCTACAACACAGATAATTCTGTTTCTAAACTATCATTTTCCCTGTCATATTTCTGTTATAAAGTGTAGCCTAAAACCATTAATTTTGAATTCTTCATCTTCAGTATTAGTGTTTTTTACTTCTGTTATATTACATTTAAAATTTTGATAGATTTTTCATTTTGCTGTTTAATTGGACTATTTAATTATTCATTTTCTGTCCTTACATTTCTATAATGTTTCTCTATTCTATCTGTGACAACTTTAATTTGCTGACTAAAACACACAAGGTTCACCTCAAAGAGATAAAAGATACTTTTTTATGGAAACTCATATGTGTACCATGAACCACAATTTCAAATGTGGAAGCTCTTACATTGACTTGATATCCTAACCAAACCAAAAAAGTTATACATAATGACACTTTTCAAATATCTTGGTTGCAATATCAGAGTAGGTATTTAGGGTAATAAAGATTATCCATGATAAATTATAAATATGTTTGGGATAAAATGCATTCCAACATCTGTGCAACCCTAGAATTATAACCAATCATCTTTTTAAGCCAAAACTTTTTTAAATTTTTGTATTTTTTTTAGATATAAGTACTCTGACTGCATGCATGTCAGAGAGAGTTTCAGATCTCATTATAAATGGTTGTGAGCCACCAAGTGGTTGCTAGGAATTGAACTCAGGACCTTTAGAAGAAGAGCAAATGCTCTTAACTCTCAATCCCAATCTCCAGCCACAGCAGCAACATTTTAGTATGAATTCTTGGCACATATTTGTCAGGGGATGTAGAGAATTCAAGATCAAACATTCATTGGATTCCTAATAGACCACAGTAAAATACTACTTTTTAATAAAAAATAAATGCATAATGGTTAACTAAGGGTTACAAGGATAATTATATGTGTTTCAAATTTCACATTATCATAGAACTAGCCTGAAACTTAAAACGTAAAATTTATTATATATTCACAAGATTGTTTTTCAAATTAGTCAAATTAATTTTTCCACCCTGCTACTTTCAAAGTTTTGTTTTCCTTAGAAAACAATATTCGCCAAACAATAACTTTGCTCTCAGAAGCAGTCACATTTCACAGGTTCATAAGTGTCCAGAGCAGCACTGTTTATAAAATTCAAACTTGGATCATTTTAAGGTATTTTTAAAGTATTTATGTATTAAGACATTTTTTAAAAGTATCTTTACATCTCCAACATTTTCTTTCATCAGCTTGATACAGTACAAATTCTTATTCTAATAGCTAAATGTTTTACTAAAGCTTGCCCAGTGACTGGGCAAAATCAAAACTTATTATAAGCCACAGTCATCCTAGGTTCCCCCCCTGCTAGGTAGCCTCCCTAGATCTGTATGTTGCAGTCTGATTGTCCTTTGCTTTTTTCTAGTGTCCACTTATGAGTGAGTACATACCATATTTGTCCTTCGGAGTCTCAGTTACCTCACTCAGGACGATGTTTTCTAGTTCCATCCATTTTCCTGCAAATTTCATGATGTCATTGTTTTTCTCTGCTGAGTAGTACTCCATTATGTATATGTACCACATTTTCTTAATCCATTATTCAGTTGAAGGGCATCTAGGTGGTTTCCAGGTTCTGGATATTACGAATAATGTGTCTATGAACATAGTTGAGCATGTATCTTTGTGGTATGAGTGAGCATTCCTTGGGTATATGCCCAAGAGTGGTATGGCTGGGTCTGGAGGTACATTGATTCCCAGTTTTCTAAGAAACTGCCATACTGATTTCCACAGTGGTTGTACAGGTTTGCATTCCTACCAACAGTGGAAGAATGTTCTCCTTGCTCTGCATCCTCTCCAAAATAGACTGTCATTAGTGTTTTTGATCACAGCCATTGTGATAGGTGTAAGGTGGTATCTCAGAGTCATTACATGTGACTTTTCAAAATGACTTCAGTGTTATTCAATCTTCTCAATATTCTTCTTCTACTTTGACCTTCCATTCCCTCATCATTTAACACAGTCTGTACCATTAATTTTTCTTAACCCCTTTTACCATTTTCTAAAGTCTTCCTTTTCTCTTCTCTGCCCCACCTTTAAATACATCCCCATGCTATGTTACTAGTTTTCTGACCTATATAGTTATTCTAACTACAACGTACATATCTGAAAATCATATGTCAGTTTTACCATTGAATCCTTTTCTTGTTTGACACAGGGCTTCACCAAGGGAATAGCCTTGAAGTTCCTCTGTGGTACACATATCTAGAAGTCATGACCCAATTTTTCATGCTCCCATGTACCTTAGATTGCAGTTCTACATTGTTAGGTGTCACTGAGAATTTACCTTTCAAAGTACTGTGCAATAATTATGCAGGGTGAATACTAGGATTATAAAGAACTTTAAAAGTAGAGAATAATGCCAAAGTCCTGAAAAACCATCTGAATGCAGAGGCATGTAGCCCAGAGGCAGAGAACTTGCTAAATATATACAATGCCCTATGTAAAATCCCTAGAAGCATGAAATAAAATAAACTCTCCTGAAATTTTTAAGAATAACCTACTTATTCCTTTCCTTCTGTTACATGCACACACACACATACACACATACACACAAACACACACACACACAGAGAGAGAGAGAGAGAGAGAGAGAGAGAGAGAGAGAGAGAGAGAGAGAGAGAGAGAAATCCACATGCAAAGACACAACATTTACTTATTTATGGGTCGTCTTGGAGTATACAGTCTAATTTTTCTGAAAAATAATTCATGAAAAATGCTTTCCAACAGTTCTCATATGTGTAGTTAGTATGTAACCACATACCAATTAGTGACTTTTCATCCAAATTTAAACTTTAAAATGTACATGTGTTTGGAAGTATATTTCAGGGGAAGACCAATGGCCTGTCTTAAATGAAGACATGACTATACATTACATGACAAAGAAGTTATTTTGTCTTTATAAAATTCATTTTATTTTCTGTATGAATTATGTAGAATGTGTAATTGTAAAGAATTAAATCATGCAACCATACAGCAGTATTCGTTAAAAGGGAAAGTATGAGCAAACATTGGAATAATTATTTAGAATATTTATGGTCTCTGTTAAGTTGAAATATCAAAATCAGTAAAAGTTCTTTAAAACTTGTTACATTTTATATGTCAATTTATTTATTTATTTATTTATTTATTTATTTATTTATTTATTTATTTATTTATTTATTTATTTATTTTTACTGCAACGGTGATTTTTAATTCATTTTACATGCCAATCACAGATCCCCCTCTTCCCTCATCTCATCCCCAGCTTCCAGGATCCCCCCCCCCCCGCCCTCGCCACTGCCCCAATCATACCACCCATTCCCTCCTCCAAAAGGGTAAAACCTCTCATGGGGAGTCAGCAGAGGCTGGTACATTCTGTTGAGGTAGATCCAAGCCCCTCCCCCTGTAATTTAATTGTTTCTGGATGAACTACTTGAAAGGGTGCTTTACTGTAGCTGGAATGTTTAACAATTATTTTTAAATTTCTGATGACTAGATTTAGAAATCCAGCAAATCGCAAACGATTCTTCCTAGGTAATATCGACGGGAAAACACCGACATTAAAGCGGAGCACAACCTGTTTACTTCAGTACTTTCTACCATCCTTAAACTCCTATCACCCTTTCAAGCTCCCTAGCAAAGACAGGCGACAGGAAATACATCACTCATGCTGGCTGCAGACCAGCCTCTGGTGTAAGGAAACATAACAAAACTACAAGGACCAAAGTTCTTTTCGATTGGCAACTTCCTCTAACGCCAAACACCAGCTTGTGTTAAATTTCTCTATTTGAAGGAGAATAACTTTGATCGCATTTCTCCTTTCTGTTTTCAAGGAATTTATTATCTTAATCATGCATTCTCAGTTGTGGGGATTTTACGACCTCCTTGTTCTGTTCTTTAGCTATAGATTGACAAATACGTTCTAAAGAATGTTTTGGTTTTATAAGTAATGAAATGAAGCATTCAGTGTTAATTCTGGGGTTAGAGAGGTCATCTGTGTGTCAGTAGGCCTTCTAGTTTTAATATAAAATTGTTGAATGGAATTTTCAGCAATTTTTTGAACTTCCTTCCCTCCTTTCCTCCCTCCCTCCCTCCTTCCGTCCTTCCTTCCTTATCTTTCACCCTTTTTGTATTCTATTTTTACATTAATTTATATGTGATTCCTTAAATACAATGTGGATGTCTAACACACAAATTTATTTAAATTCTACTGTTTTGTAATAATTCTACCAATATATCTCTAAATAAAAAAGTGAAAGACAAAGTTTTACAGGAGATATTTTCTTCAGTTTCACATTATTCATATTCATGTTTAAGACATTGAGTGTATGTGTGTGTGTGTGTGTGTGTGTGTTGTGTGTGTGTATGTGTGTGTGTAGTCTCAGTTACTTTCAGCAATTTTTTTTTAATTAATACTTTTTAAACTCTTCAAGAATGTTCATTGTGGTAGGAAAAGAAACTTGAACATAGTCTTAATTATGGAGACGGAGGTTATATCAGAGTACATCTGAAGTTTTTGAAATTCATTTATAGCCAAAACGCAGATCAAGGACAAGTGGATGGAAAATTATTAAGTACTGAGTAAGACTCTGGTGTAGGAATTATCAGAGTGATAAGATATCATCTTGAAATGGAGGCGGGGATGAGAACCATAATAGGCTGTACAGGCTGGTGGATTCTTGAGAATGAAAAATGTCTCTTGTTAAGAAAGAATTTTATGTGAAAGTATACAGACATCCTAAAACAATCCGGAATGAAATTTAACTAAAGAAAGAAAGAATGCCATTTTAGGAGGCTTAAGTGGTTTGTTGTTGTTTTTGCAGGTTTTGTTGTGGCTGTTTTCCCTTATACTTTCAGGTACTGGTCTCCAGAGCTGTATGCATGCCTGCCAAGTGTTCTACTGGTGTTTGACAATGTCATTCCAATAATTCAAGTAATTTTTATCAAAATAATCCCCTATCACCTTTATGATCCTGTTCCAATAATCAGCAGTCATATTTTACATAACTTCAGTTGACAAGTTAGATTAATATTTGTTTGAAACAACAGGTTCAATTGTTTCATATCAGTCTTTACACAAGTAGCACAAATTTCTGATGATCTCATCCTGAGATGAATTTTTAAATAGAGTAATATGAATATCTTCATTTCCACAAGATGTTTTTGTGTTTTGTAGATTCACATGTTCCCATATAAATTTCTGTGTTAATTTGTCAATTATTCCTAACATTTATTGCCAAATATCATCAGGGATTTCCTTTCTTCCTGTCATAACATAAAGCTTTATGCAGTGTCTACATCTACCATCCTCTATGACAGGAGATGGCCTTTCACACTGAGGATAGACACTATGTCATGAATCTTCTGTGACATGTGATTTAGTGTCATGGGAATATATTCCTCATCACATTAACAGTAACAATGAGACAATGAAATAAGCTTGGTGTTGACACTTGGACTGAGCAAAACAACTGATTCTTACTCCAATCTTCACTTCTCAAACCAGAATCTGTAACTGCTTGTTTAGCATGTGTAATTTTGTAACATTCTTACCCTTCCAGGCTAACACTTCACTTGTTGAGAAAATATCAGCTCATGTTAACCCATTTGATTCTACATTAAATAAAGCTATAGTGATTGAAAATGGACTAGGTAATTCTGGTAGAACTTAAGGCCTCTTCCACATTTCAGAATTCCATGGCCCATTAAACTCGATGTTTCAATGACTCCTGTGCTCACAGTTCCACCTACCATCCAACAAAATGAAGAAGTTTAGGGAAAGGCCATTTAAGTTATGAAAAGGTGCCTAAGGAAAAATTACTGTGTTCAGTAGAGAAGAAGTTTTCAATTTTTATTTCAGTATGAAATGTATTAGGTAATTGCAAGAATAGAAGAATCCTTCTCCGGCTTCCTTATAAAGAAAGATGTAACTTGACAATGTCATCTTTTCCTGTCTTTTTCTACACATACTGTGAGTGCTAAAACTCAAGTCAATAGTATTAGACTGTGTTTATTTTATTTTTCAAATATAAAGGAACAAAAGAATATTAACAAATGCACATATATAGTTCATAATTGTCAGTGAAATGTATTCAGATGATCTTGCACTATCATATTTTTCTTGATCAAGTATATGCTATGTTGCTATAATTATCATTTACCTCTTCAGTTGCTCTATGGTTCACAAGACTAAGAAAATCTCTTAAGTTAAAGCTTTCATGGGTTTTCAAGTGTGATGAATGTCACAGAGTGCTCTGAATATTCAGTGAAGTCTCCTGGCCCCTGTTACCCTGTTGAAATCTGCACTGGATAGCTACAGAGGTGGAAAGCACCATTTTCAATGTTTCTGCCATCCTGCCAGAAAACTGAAGGTTTGGGGGCCTGGTGGTCAGGTCGTAAAGCTGGACAGAAGGTTCAGCCTTTGGTTTTCCACTGTGAGGGCATGATGTGAAGAGTAGTGGTGACCCTCTCCATCTGATTTCCTTTGGCTCATCTTGATTCTATTTAAACAAGCTTCTGGAAAATTCCCACAGGTCTCAAACATACTACCAAGTCTTTCAACATGTAACCCACAGTGAAAATGTTCACAACTTTTTCTTCCTGGAAGTTTCAATCTTTTGTTACTTAATATTTTCTCAATTTCATATTGGTTACATTTTTCTCTAAAAATATATGTAGTATTTGGTGGGTTAAGCACTACTAATTTCTGGAGAATTATAACATAATAAGGTAATATCCTATCCTACACTTCAGTATTGAAGATTTTCTTGTATCTATATTGTCTTAATCTGAAAACACTAAACATTTTAACATTATGAGTAATATCAGTGTTCTTTATTTAGATACTGTATTGTGCTTTTTTGATTCTTCTTTTATTTAGCAATTGTATCTTTTAATTTGTAATTTTAAACAAACTAATTCAATATAAGATTTGTTTGTTCAACGTCAAACATTCAATGGTATCAAATATTCATTATAAAACAACATTTAGATATTACCCTAGTTTTAAAGTACTTTTTTCCTATTTCTGAAGCAATTACTGAAGGATCAGAGGTTCATATCCTGACTTAATGTAGCCTATCCCTTTGAAATTTTTCTGGATCTTTTCCCCTGGTTGGTTCTTTCATTTTCCAATTCCTTACAAAAAATGGTTTAGATTTGTTTTCTTATCTTTTAAATGTACAAACTAAACATTATCATCTGGAGTTCACCATGTTTTTAGTTACAAAGGTCACTTAGTAAGTAGTTAAGTCAATGTGAGAAATCAGTCTTTGTGAGCTAGATCAAGAAAACAATATGAGATAACTCCTGGGTGGAGCAGTCAGAGAAAGGCTGAATGATTATGATTATAGTGTAATTTACCAATGAAGGCATTGAAGACACAAGTTAATATTTAATCTTGCAGAAACTTTCACATAGAAAACAGATGGAAGAATATGTAACCACAAAGTAATGAATGATGTAATATTTTAAGAGCTTTTATCTTACCTCAAATTCTGAATTAGGAAGGAAATGTTACAGTATTGGAGAAGGCAAGATAAGAGAGCAGAAGGTAGGCCGGGCGGTGGTGGCGCACGCCTTTAATCCCAGCACTCGGGAGGCAGAGCCAGGCGGATCGCTGTGAGTTCGAGGCCAGCCTGGGCTACCAAGTGAGCTCCAGGAAAGGCGCAAAGCTACGCAGAGAAACCCTGTCTCGAAAAACCAAAAAAAAAAAAAAAAAAAAAGAGAGCAGAAGGTAAATGAATCATTAAGAGCTGATACCCTGATTAGCTGATCTATCATTTGTCCATAAGTTTTTAAATGTTTATCCATGTAAGCTATCCTATCTTTATAGTAGAAAAATGAGCTAATGATGACAGAAAGAAAGATAGGAGGAAAGACAGTAATAGAAACTCCCTCTGTGTTTATAATTCTTAACATGGGAAAGCCAGTGCATTATTACCACATTAGATTTCTACCTCTTTCTACTCATATGAATGCTTGTATTGTTGCATACCATTTTGAATTGTTCTATGAGTGCTATAATTTTATACTTTATTGAAATTCTGAGTTTATTTACTTAGATATTTGCCAGTATTTCCATATTTGACCACAGTTATTACTATGTGCTGAATAGCATTCTGTACATATGTGAAAAAGAAAAGGAAAAGATTAGAGCTCCACTTTCAAAAATAAAGCAGGAATTTTAGGGACCACATTCTTGGTAATGGATATAAACAGATTTACCAAACAAAGATAGGGAAGATTACACTCATAAGACAAAATAAATTAATCTGAAAAAGATTGTAGATAAGAAAATTAGTGAGGTAAAAATTCTTTGTCTTCCTTCATTTCTTCAACAGTGAGTAATTGGTTGTCCTTTCTATAATACAAGATGCCCACAGCAAGTAAGTCTAAATGGAGAGGAAAGATAAATGTTTCTCCCAGCTGCTGGAGTCAGTTTATACAAAGAACAATTTCCTTTCACTCCATTTACCTGATTTTAAATTTCTTCTTAGTGAAACAGAAAAGCAGTGTTTGGATTTTGTTTAAATCATCTGGTGTCTTAGTTAGGGTTTCTATTGCTGTAAGAAGACACCATGACGATGGTACCTCTTATAAGGAAAATATTTAATTGAGGTGGCTCACTGAAAATCATCTGCACAAATTCCAAACTCTACTTCTCCATGACTGATGGAGAAAACCCTCTTCAGATCTGCAGCTCAATTAAGCTTGGTTGTCTGCAAAACACTTGTTCTCTTGGGCTTCTTCTATTCCCAGTTATCAGTGCTCCTCAGCAGGTATCATATAAATCTGGCATTTCTAGCAATCCCTTTATATCCTAGAACACAGGATTTTACTCCATTTCACTTCCTGGTGCTCTTTTTCACCTCAAAATGTACATTTTGTTATTTACCTTGCTCAGCTTGCGCCTGTTCTTTGTATATATATCTTCATTAGAGTTATCACTAATAAACACACTATAGTGTCTATAGTAGAGTATTTTGTGATTTCCTCTGTCAACAGAGTTAAAACAAAGCATTTTCCTTTAGTCTCAGGCAGATTCTTTGAACGAGAGCAAAAATAGACATGTTCTTCACCAAGATATTACAAGACCAGTCTCTAAGACATACTAACATTCTTCTCCAAACCTCTTGGTCCTCCAAGTTAATCAAAACACATTCAGTACCACTGTCTTCCATGCTCCTGCTAGGATGACCTTTTATGCAGCACTGAAAGCATTCAACTGCTTTCTTAACCCAAATTCAAAGTCTATATTACCCTAAAGAAAAGCATGGTCAGGCCGGTAGACAAAATTCTAAATGGTGTTATGAAATAAGAAACACAGAGCCAAATACAAAGTTAAAGCCAAGAGATCAGAGCAAAAGCCATTACTACCTTATCTGACCACTTTGTGCCATTACTTCCCCCAGAGGAGAGATCTTCTTCCTGTGTGATTGTCTTTTTATTGCCTTTCTGTTCTTCTGCTTTCTCATTGGCTCTAACCTAGGCACATGACTTCCTCATCACTCCCTGTTGATACAGACCACTAGTTTTCTATGGGATTAAATGTTCAGGTCACCTTGCTTTGCTATGTCCTTGACCTCACAGAGACTCTGCCTGATATGTGAGCAGGTTAAGGGCATGTGCTCCCACTGCCGAACTTCTGCTTAATTGCTATGAACTCTAAACTCCAGGCAAGTTTATTAACATACAAATAAAATCACAATATCACCATACAGGCCTATTTCAACAATACCCCAGTCCCTGGTGGCATTGCTTATCATAATTAGACTTTCTATTGCTATGAAGAGACACTATGACCACAGCAAATCTTCTAAGGAAAACACTTAAGTCTGTGAAGCTGGATGTCTCAGCTTGTCTTCAGTATATGTAAGAATCTCACAATAGTAGGCTCTAATGCCAGTAAAGGAATGAACTTTCCAGTAAGGGCAAGCAGGGAAAGAACAAGAGCTTCATTATTCCATGTCTTTAGATAAGCTGCCACCAGCAGTTATTACCTGTTCTTAAAGTAGATACCTATCTCAAAAGTTTTAGATTTAAGTTGGGTCTTCTGGCTTCAAATGACTCAAACAAGGAAATAAGCCTTCAGAATGTGTCCCACCATTAAGTTTTAGTTAATTCCAGACATAGTCAAGTTTACACCCCAAATAGGTGATGCTTATTCAATATTATTCAATAACAAGAAGTTGCACCACTAAACTGCTTATAAAAAGACAGTATTACGTTAATTCCAAAACCAAGGCACCATAAAACAAACAGAGAAATCTGCAGGCAAACATTTCTGACATCTATAGAAGCAAAAAATCCTCTACAAATAATTTCAAAGCAAATAAAATTGTTTAAACAAATTATGTTGCTAATGGAAATGTAGCACTGAAGTTCAAGCAATGATTGCTGTTTCAGCAGACCTGGGTTCAGGTTCCAGCACTCACATGGAAAGTAATAACCCTTAAACTGAGTTCCAAAACCCCAGTGGATCAAAGACCTCAATGTCTTATCTGAAAAACCAGAATTGATCACATTTGTCTCTTGGAGACTGATCTTACTAATTTAAGAGTCACCTAAGTGGCACTGATTTTGGAGGCATGGAGGAGTCATGGAGTGTAGCTGAGACTTGGCACTATATGGCTGTAGTGGAGGCTCTGAAGAGAGCCCAGAGAGGCTATTAGTGAAAGTGTAGCCCAGTTTCAGCAAGGGTTCCCAGTGTTTTTAGGCTATGAATACCAGGTGATAACCAACAAGATCAGCAGCAGTGGAGTGGAACCAGTCAGAACCTAGAAGACAAGCTGTGTGTATGTTACAGAGAGCAGAGCTGAAGAAGTGACCCAGACTCTAGGGAGGACCCCTGAAGATAGTGAGTTGATTCCAGACATCATATTTTGAGTTTGTAACACTTGGGAGTTTGACTTTGCTTTGTTCAGATTGTTCCTTGTTTCTTTCCTCTTGAAGAAAGAATTTTTTTTTAATTTTACAGGATCCCACAGTTGAGATATTTCAAAATTTTTTAAAAATGAAATTTGGGAGCCTCGTAGAGAATTTTGATTTTAAAAGACACTGGATATTTTTTAAAATACTGAATTTATAAGGCATGAGCCTCTAAGGTTTTTAAATAATTTATATTGTGAGATATTTATTAATGTGGGTTTATGGGGAAGACCAAAAAAGAAAAAGTAGTATCTTTCAAGTGGTATATTTGTGTCAACTTGACAAGGGTTAAAATGTATGGGATAGTGTTCTGTGAACTTCACACAAACTGAAAATATCTGAGAGGAAGAAACCCCAATTTAAAAAAAAATGCCTCCATAAATCAGGCTGTAGGCAAGCAGGTAGAGCATTTTCTTAATTGCTGATTGTTTGGGGAGGGAACATGTAATTGTGGGTGTTCCCATCCTAGGATTAAGGTCCTAGGCTCTGTGAGAAAGCTGGCTGAGCAAAATAGCAGTGACAAACCAATAAACAACACTCATCCAGTATCTTAAATCAGAAAGAGGCTTCTTATTCCCATTAAAGTTATGCCACTTTTACAACACTGAACATGTGTTACCAGGCCAGTCATCACTGTAGTTTGAAAAGTTCATAGCTGTGTTAGAGTGATGAATGCTTTTCTCCTCTGGTAGCATGCATAGCATCTTTTATTAGTAAGAAGGCCAGCCACTGAGGACAATGGTCCCAATTAGGTACAAATTGCTTCCCCTTGATTTCTGACTCAGGTATGTGGTATTTTATGAACTGGGGTCAGTGACTAATATTAAAGGATAATCATAAACAATGAAAAAGCCATGTTTGCTTCTTTGGAATTTCATTAGCTGACAATACCATAAAGAATCACCATTCCTTTATCTGAACTCTATTTGCTCTACTGTGGTATCAAATGGGGCTTGGGGACCCATTATATGAAAACTTCATTTAAACTTTTTTTTTCTTTTTTAAATTCAAAATTTTGTGTTTTTATTTTTTTGTTTGTTTGTTTATTTTGCTTTTAGTTTTCAATACACCTTAACGCAATTTCTCCTCCCTCCATTCCTCCCAGGCTCCCCTCTATTTGCCCATATCTGTTGTTACTCTGTTTCACTTCAGAAAAAAGACCTCCCTGGTATATTAGCTGAACACAGCATTACAAGATATAATAAGACTCGGTACAAACCATCATGCTAAAATGCTTAGTGAGGACACCCAGTATGATCAACATAGTAAAATTGTCATCCTACCAAAAGCAATCTAAAGATTCACTGCATCCCCACTCAATATTCCAACACAATTCTTTAGAGACATTAAAAAAATACCTAACGTCAATGGAAAAATGGAGGATTCCTGAAACAATGCTAAACAATAAAAGATCTGCTGTAGCTATCACATACCTGCTTTCAGAGTTATAGTAATAAAAACTGCATGGTATTGGCATAAGGAATGACATGCTGATCCATTTAAACTCTTTACATTTGTCTGTGTGAGTTTGTGTATATTATAATTATAATCATTATCATTAGTATTATTATCATTATTATTATTACGAAGCTCTGCAAAAGTACTTTTTCAGCAGGTTTTTATCACTATTAATCCCTCCAGATGTTTCCTCCTCTGACTTATTCTCCATTCCTCCCCAACAAGTAATACTTTCTGATTCACAATTCCTCTTTCACACTTATCACCCTTTTCTTCCTCCCCTCCCTTGGAAGATATCCATGGTTCCTTGTTTAAGATCTATATTTATATAATGCAGACTTTTTTTTATTTTACAACACCATTCAGTTCAACATAATAGCCACAGATTCTCCTGTTCTCCCCCACTCGCCCCCTCCCCCTCCCCCCAGTCCACCCCCCATTCCCACCTCCTACAGATCAAGGTCTCCCCCAGGACCGGGATCGACCAGGTAGACTCAGTCCAGGCAGGTCCAGTCCCCCCCTCCCAGACCGAGCCAAGTGTCCGGGCATAAGTCCCAGGATTCAAATAGTCAACTCATGCAATGAACCCAGGACCCGGCACCAACGCACAGCTGCCTCCCAAACAGATCAAGCCAAATGACTGTCTCACCCATTCAGGGGGCCTAATCCAGTTGGGGGCCCCTCAGCCTTTGGTTCATAGTTCATGTGTTTCCATTCATTTGTTTATTTGTCCCTGTGCTTTATCCAACCTTGGCTTCAACAATTCTCGCTCATATAAACCCTCTTCTTTCTCACTAATTAGACTCCCAGTGCTCCACCAGGGGCCCAGCCGTGGGTGTCTGCATCCAGATTCCTCAGTCCTTGGATGGGGTTTATGGCACAACTATCAGGGTGTCTGGCCATCCCATCACCAGAGTAGGTCAGTTCCTGCGGTCTCTCGACCATTGACAGCAGTCTTTTCTGGGGGTATCTTTGTGGATCTCCGTGGGCCTCCCTAGCTCTCTGCTTCCTCCCCTTCTCATGTGGTATTCATTTACCATGGTCTCCTATTCCTTGGTCTCCCTCTCTTTTCTTGATCCAGTTAGGATCACCCACTCTCTTTCCCTCGACCATCGCCCTTCATTGTTCCCACTCATGACCAGGCTGTTCATGTAGATCTCGTCCATTTCTCTGTGTCTTTTTTGGGGTCCCGTTTTCCAGGTAGCCACACTGGTGATGTGAGTAGCAGTCCAGTCATCCTTGTTCCACATCTAGCATCTTCCTATGAGTGAGTACATATCATATTTGTCTTTCTGAGTCTGGGTTACCTCACTCAGGATGATTTTTTCTAGATCCATCCATTTGCCTGCAAACCTCATGATGTCATTGTTTTTCTGCTGAGTAGTATTCCATTGTGTATATGTGCCACAATTTATTTATCCATTCTTCAGTTGAAGGGCATCTAGGTTGTTTCCAGGTTTTGGCTATTACAAACAATGCTGATAAGAACATAGCTGACAGAAAACCTACAATCTCATGGAAACTGAATAATGCTCAACTGAATCACCAATGGGTTAAGGAAGAAATAAAGAAAGAAATTAAAGACTTCTGATAGATCAATGAAAATGAAGACACCACATACCCAAACTTATGGGACACTATGAAAGCAGTGTTAAGAGGGAAATTCATAGCACTAAATGCCCACATAAAGAAGTTGGAGAAATCCCACACTAGTGACTTAACAGCACATCTGAAAGCTCTAGAACAAGAAAAAGCAAAGTCTCCCAGGAAGAACAGACGCCAGGAAATTATCAAAGTGAGAGGTGAAATTAATAAATTAGAAACTAAGAAAATAATACAAAAAATTAATGAAACAAAGAGTTGGTTCTTTGAGAAAATCAACAAGATAGACAAGCCCTTATCCAAACTAACCAAAAGACAGAGAGAGAGAATCCAAATCAACAAAATCAGAAATGAAAAGGGGGACATAACAACAGACATTGAGGAAATCCAGAGAATTATAAGGTCATATTTCAAAAACCTCTACTCCACAAAACTGGAAAACCTAAAAGAAATGGACATTTTTCTGGATAGGTACCACATTCCTAAGTTAAATCAAGACCAGATGAACTATTTAAATAGTCCAATAACCCCTAAGGAAATAGAAACAGTCATTAAAAGTCTCCCAACCAAAAAAAAGCCCAGGACCAGATGGTTTCAGCGCAGAATTCTACCAGATCTTCAAAGAAGAGTTAATACCAATACTCTCTAAATTGTTCCACATAATAGGAACAGAACGAATATTACCAAATTCCTTCTATGAGGCTACAATTACCCTGATTCCTAAACCAAACAAGGATGCAACAAAGAAAGAGAACTACAGACCGATCTCCCTCATAAACATTGATGCAAAAATACTCAATAAAAGACTGGCAAACAGACTCCAAGAACACATCAGAACAATTATCCACCATGATCAAGTAGGCTTCATCCCAGGGATGAAAGGGTGGTTCAACATACGAAAGTCCATCAATATATAATGCAGACTTTTAAGGAATCATCTTTAGTAATCTTGTCCCTGATTTCATGGGATGTAGTTTTACCAGGCTTTCTTCAGAAAACTTTGTCTCAAATACAATGACATTAAAGGTTCTTTATTATTTCCTTGGTTGTAGCTGACAATTATAAGGCAAAAACTTTACATGTCATTGATTTTTCAAAGAGATGATATTTCAAGTTAGCTCTCTCTGCTTCTTTTCTGTGGTTTGAGATATAAGCTGCTACACCAGTCACCTGCTGTTCCCACTCAATATGTAGAAAGATCAAAAATAATATTTTGATACTATTATTTTAATTTTGTTTATTTACTTTTGTTATTGTTGAGATAGCTCCCAATATGCAATCCTAGATGACCTGGAATGTACTATGTAGACCTGGCTGGAGTTAAACTCAAAATGAACTATGTGCCTCTGCATTTAAAGAGTTAGAATTTAATGCATATGTCACCATGCCTGGATTTTGATACTAAAATTTTAATTGTAAAAGTAATTAATGATAAAAGCAAAAAGCACATTTAAAATGGGGAGGAGAAATATTTTGGGCATATGAGCTCACACATATAGTCCTATCATTCAAAAGATAAAAGCCAAAGGATTACTTCAAGTTTGAGGATACCATAAGTTACAGAATAAGATTATTTCCCAAAGTTCCAAAATAAAGAAAGAATGGAGGACAGAATAAATTATATATAGGAGAAAAAAAAGAAGGGGAGGACTCCAATATTCAGAGCCATGGAAAAGGCAAGAGATATGCACAAAATAACTATCACATGTAAACTAGAATAATGTGCAATAAAAACAGGGATTTGGAGAAAATGAGTCTAAACAAATAAGACTTTTGTTAGGAATGACAAAAAACAATAACTATAAATTTCTTTATATTCTCAGATAGTGTACCCTGGATCATTTGGTAGAATTTAAGATCTGTTAATTCCATATTGCAAGGACTATTCTAAATATTCATGTTAACTAACAAATGAATTAGGTCAACATAAACACTATTCATTATACAGATGTGATAAGCAATACACAGAAAGTTAAGTAACTCACTGAGCTAAAACTATTGACAATGGTAGAACTGAAATCACAGGCACACATAAAAAGGCATGGTTTTTACAAGTAGAGTTTCACATTATAGATTCATTCGCACACCTCATACAGTTAATTTTATTCTTAGATACTATTGACATGGATATTCTCTATTTCCAACTTGATGAGATCTAGAATTACCTGGAAGACAAGCCTATGCCATGCTTGAGCAGGATTATCTGAATTAATTTAGTTGAGGTGGAAAGACCTGTCCAGGACTGTGCAATAATGGAAAATAGTAGCTGAGCTCTATCCCTCATTGTTCTCTGCTTCTTGATCAGGACTGACTGCCATTCTCATGTTTCTGTCACTGTGATTTTTTTCCACAAGGATGGGATCTGTGAACCAAACTCAACCCTTCCTAACTAAAGGGTAGGGTATTTTATCATAGAACCAGACAATGTAACTATGACAGTTGTTTACTTACAAGATAAGAAAAATGTTTCCAGAATGCATTGTTGAAAAATTCCTTCAATCCCAGCACTCCAGAGGTAAAGGCAGGTGGATCTTTCTGAGTTAAAGGCCAACCTGGTCTATAGAGCTAGTACCAGGACAGCTGAGGCTACCCAGCAAAACCATCTCTCAAAGAAAATAAAGCATCAAACAAAAAAGAATCATGTTTCGATTATACTTCATAGATATGTGTGAAAACAAATTATTATACTTTGAAAATACACTGTAAAACCAAGCTGCTATATTCTAGAACTTTTTTTGCCAAATGGGGATCCTTAGTAAAAGCCTCTACACTAAACAATTGACTTTATGTGTCCTAGTGAGGAACTCTACAACACAGTGACACCAAAATCAACATACTGAAAATTTTACAAATATATCCACAATTAGTCATAACTTGTAGGATTGAAACTGTATTTTATTTTAAAATACAGGGATTTCATTAGGTGCCTTCAGAGTCCTAATGCCACCTTGACCTACAATATATAAGTACATGCAAAGGAAAATCATTTGGTTTTCTGTGTTGCTAGCTTCTAGCTAATCCTTGACTTTTGTGACTACTGTACAAAATCTGGAAATCAGATTAGTCATAATAGAACAGCTTTCAATGTCAGTGTTAGGAGGCAGATGCAGGTGGAATGCTATAAATTCAAGGCCAGCCTACTCTACAAAGCCACTTCCTGGTCAGAGAGTGCTATTGAAGGCAACACTGTCTTTAATAATAACAGAACAGCTAAGTCTTAGTGAAAACTTTCTGCCAGGCATCCTCTCAAATTTTAAAAAAGAAAGCTCTACTGCATTGTAGTTTCCCTGGCTTTTCTCATGTTAGGAATCAATATTTGAAAGCTATAATGACAATGCAAGATGGCAGGAGTATCTTTTCAGCATACTTTAAAGATCTCAAACTTGGCACAAGCCGCCGAGGGACTGACTGTCAAGAGCATTGTGGTTTCAGGGTGGCCATCCCCTCCTCACATTATTGCATGAGTAAAGATACAAACGTCCTTATCTGTTCATTCCTACATTGCAGCAAATCAGCCACACCGGGAGAACTGAAAATTCTGCCATGGGACTGGAAGCAGGGTATGTATGCACAGGAGTTGAGACAGCTGTCCTTCCTGTTGTAAGAGTAGATGTAAGAGGCTGTGCACCTCTGACCTAGGAGATTGGCAGCTGTTTTTCACTTGGCTACTACAGCAGCTGCTCTTTGTCTCTTTACCCTAATTCCACAGGCACAACTTAATGAGGTTCTTAAAGGCACTCCCCCTACCCTGACTATGTGGAGGAGGGAGCTGAATAAGGCAAACCCTAGGGCTTTGTTTACACATGTATCAGCAATGAAAGATTCCCTAGATGAATCCATGTGTTCTTCTTTTCTCTTCCTCTTCAAACTGGAGTGGAAAACCTTAACAGGGACAGTACTTCCAAAGGAGTACCTTATGTCTATTTGGAGTAGCCAACATTACTGATGGAAAATATGAGTTTTCTTTCAAGGCTACATTTGTATTTTTGCTGATCTTTCCCTTTCATTATTTAATAGTGCACAGTTCAGATTTTCCAATTTCAAAGGTCATTCAGTATTTTCCTATGAATTTCTTTTTCCCATGTAGTCTTTGATCATGTAGCATTAGGTCAATATCATGTTACAGTGATTTAAAAAATGGAATGTGTACATATTTAAAATTCAGGAGTTCATCTAGATTTTGTTCATTTGTTTGTTTGCATTTTCAGAAGGGATCTGACTTACCAAGGCATAAAAGTTAATAGGAGAGCTGAAGAGATGAGTCAGCTGTTCAAAGCAACTCATACTCTGAAAGAAGGATAGAATCCAGTCCCAGCCCCATGTCAGGAACCTCATAATAACTCTAGCTCTGGGAGCATACAGAGCCACTGCATGCACTCCATTAACACCACTACATGTGTGTTTACTTCACACACACAGACACACTCTCTCTCTCTCTCTCTCTCTCTCTCTCTCTCTCTCTCTCTCTCTCTCTCTCTCTCTCTCACACACACACACACACACACACACACACACACACACTCACACACACAGGGAGAGAGACAGAGACAGAGACAGAGAGAGAGAACACATACATAATTCAAAATAATCAAATCCAGCTAATCCTGATGGCACATGCCTTTACTTTCAGCCCTCAAGAGGCAGAAGCTGGTACATCTCTTGGAGTATAACCCCAAGTTGGTCTACAAACTTCATCCCCAGGCCACCAGGCTCTAACCATTGAGACTGTCTTAAAAAATAAATAATTAACATAAATTCTACATCATAGCAAGGATTTTTTTTTAGTGAGTAAAGAAATTTCATCATTGAATGGTAACCCAACACTTTCATGAAAACAACAATTATTATATCCATGGTAAGGATTTCACTTTACCTGAACATTAAAACCTTAAAAGTAAAAAAAAAAATGTTAAACCTAACAAATGCAGATGCTTTAAATATAGCATCTTTTAATTGTTAGTGATTTCTCCCACCAGTGCTTCAAATATCTAGCTTTTCTTACATTCAATTTATACAGGTGTTTATGAAGTCCCTCCTTGTCCATACTAGCAAAAGGAAAGCTTAAAGCTCATAAATGCCTGCCTTACGTCATTAGGTTCAGAAAAGATTATTGAGACCCTGCAGTCTGGCAAACATGCACGCATGCGTGATTGCAGAGAGCTGCTGGCTCACTAGCACAGGGTGGGGGTTGGGAATGTGATGAGTCAAGTCAATGCAGCAGCAGGTCCTGCTCAGAGGAGAGGGAGCCAAAGATGCCTGTCACATCCACTTGAGGAATGGTCAGCAAGACAATGCAGCAACCAAGGTCAGCTCCCTCTGGGCCCTGTTGTGTGTTTCATAGACATCATCTTTGCACATTAATTATTGCAAATCTGTATGGATTTGTTGTATAGATCTATAGTCTTTGACTCTGAGGAATCAGATCAGAAAGCTATCAGATCAACACCATCCTTCCTTTGTTCTACCCTGTATTGTCCAGGCCACACAGTGCCCCTCCTCTTGTTTCCTCAATCTGTCCTCCCACTTTATCTCTGTACTCTTCCAGGGTGAACATTAACACTTCAAAGCCCAGGCAGTCTTGTTCATTGTTGCTCTTTGGGAGTACAGGTTATTGACCAAACTGAATTGAGTATTTGTTCTGGTATAGGGATATTGCACTAAGTCAGCATTCTGAAGAGGAATTAAATTTGGTGTCTGTCATGCAATGAAGGATGTGAAGGGATGAAATACTTGAGAATTAACAAACACATTAACAGCAGAGAGGCAACACCACAGACCATGGTGGTTTGTACCTACAAGTTTCTGAATGGTTAGAAGGATGACATAAGTATGATTTCTGATGATAGAATAGTTATAATAAAGGAAAGGGGTTTCCAAAGTTACTGTAAATTAGAGTGGTGGAGAGTGAATTGAGGTGTGTGTGTCCCAGTCTGTATGACTATCTGTGTGTTACACTTGAGGATCACAAGTGTGGAGTGAGCATGTCAGCAGAATGGCCAGTGTGAGAAAAAGAAGAGTGTCTTTTGCATACAGAGCTACAGTCTACAGTAGTACAAAATAATAATTTTCTCCATGGTCTTGTCAGGTGATCTAGTTTGAACATTGGGAACAAGCTTTGGTATATTTATGTATTTTTTTATTTATTGGTATATTCATGTTTTTGAAATGTTGTCCTGCTATGAAAATAGACTGATGCTTTGAGAAATACATGGTTTTTATATGTCATATATTTCATGTTTATAAGATATGCAAATGGTATGGAGAATTCGTCTTTAGTCACGTTCTGACAGAGAAATCCACAGGGATATGTACCTTTTTGTTTGTTCGTTGGAGGTTTGGGGTATTTTTTGTAACTGTATTTTTTTTTTTCATTTCAAAATGGTCTTTGTATTTAATTTTTTTCCTTTTAATGATAACTGATTCTTTTCTAGTACAATGTATCATGATAACAATTTTCCTTCCTTCTACTCCTAGTTTTTTTCCCACCTCTCCATGTCTGGGTCCCTGTACGTGCTGTATTTGGAGTCTGTGTTGATATCCATGGCCCAAACTACTAAAGGGGCTAATAGGATTTATGGGTGTTGAAATCTGAGTGCTATGCTGAGACAGCCCCATTATTCATTGATCCTGAGATAACTGGCCCTGCCCTTGACTAGGCTTTACAGCACAAGAGCTGGCCCCACCTGTCATATAAAAGATGGCCCCCACACTCAGGAGATCTGTTTCCACCCTTCACCACGGGAGTGTGATAGCCGGGTCTACCCCTCACTTGTCGGGGGCAGCCCCAGTAGCCAAGGCTAACCAGCTCAGATATCACCCAGGCCTTGGGCGTCCCACCCTAACATCTACCTCATCCATATCCCAGGCCTTGGGTTGGCCCACCCTAACATGTACCTCATCTCAGACCTGATGGAGCATGTGAAGGTCCTACAGAATGATAGCTGCAGAGTGTCCATGGCACTGTGCGACAGCATATCCAAGAGGAGTTTTGGCGAGGTGAGCCCAGTGATGATGGTGTGCCAGAGGCCAGAAGCCTTAAACCAGACCATTGATCTCCATGACTTTTAGGCCACCCTGGTCTGCATTGCAAATTACAGACCAGCCAGATCTACATAATGATTTCCTGTCTCAAAACAACAATAAAAACAATATCAACACAAAAAATTGGCAATTTAAACAATTCTGATGCAGAATGTTCACTAATTATTATACTTTCCTCTATTGGGCCATCATTAGGGTCCCTGGCTGTGTAATGAATCATATATTTTCCCTTTCTGTATATTAATAGTTAAACCTGAGTAAAATATTTTATCATTTCTAACTCACTGTATCCCTCTTCACTATATGATTCTTTGTATGGGTTGCAAGTCTTTGGCTCTAAGAAAGTGATTTTTAGTAAAATTAGAATGTTATCTCTTTTCCCTGTATACTTAAGGCTATTAAAAATGACCCATTGTGGTCACAAACACACTCCTTTATTCCCAGGATTCAAAGAGACAAGCTGCTGATCTTTCTACATTTGAGGCCAGCCTTAAATCCATTCAAATAATGATTGCTGATCCCATCAATATTTGTGCCACTATTACAACAATGTATCATGTAGGCAAGTACATATTATACATTAAACGTTTGGGAGCTGGTTTGTTGTTTCAATGTCTCCTAAGAAGTATTCATAATACCTTGCAGTATTAGAAACACTGTTCAGTAACAGTGAAGAAACAAACATGAATTGTCCCTGTTCTGTGAGAAATATAGGTACTGGCCCTTAGACATAGGACCTTACCATTTGTGTAAAAAAAGCAATGGCCTGGAAAATGGTATTAGTTGTTTGGAGGATCCCATGGTGACATTTTGGTCAACAAATCTATTAAATATAATCCATATCTGGTCCTGGAGGTTTCATTTTGTAGCAAGAGATATCTAGGTGGAGCTTTCTCTCCTGTTATATGGTGATTTCATTTACATTTCTTGTTTATTTAATATTTTTATTTTATAATTAACTTAATTTTACATATCAGCCATGGATTCTCCCAACCTCCGTCCTCCCATCCCCCATTCCTACCCCTCAATACCCCCCCCCATTCCCAACACCTCCAAGGCAAGGTCTCCCCTGGGGAGTCAGCCCAGTCTGGTAGACTCAGCCCAGGCAGGTCCATTCTCTAACTCCCTACACAAAGGCTGAGCAAAGTGTCCCAGCATAGGCCCCAAAGCTCCAAAAAGGCAGCCTGTGCACCAAAGACAGGTCCCAGCTCCACTGTCTGGATGCCTCCCAAACAGTTCAAGCTAATCAACATTTCTTTTATTGATATATATTGATATATTATACATTAAGAAGTCTATTGGTATAGGTTTCTCTAACGCCTTGCATATGGTCCATCGTTTTGGCAATCTCTCTTACAATGTTATACCTTCCACACTCTTCTCTCCCCATCTATATTTAATATTACATTCTAGTATCACTCCACTATTTTTCTCCAGAATTACTTATGCTATTTCCATTTCCTCAAAAAACATTCCCTAACTCCTAGTCTCTTTCTCCGCACATTATCTCTGTGGATTTTAAGATTCTTACATAAACAGACATTTCCTATCCTGACCACTCAGTCCCAAATAATCAAATAGAAACTTATATTAATTACAAAAACTCAGTCAATAGCTCAGGCTTATTATTAACTAGCTCTTACATTTTAAATTAACCTATATTCCTTATTTATGCTCTGTCACATTTAATTACTTTTATTAGCATGGCACATTCATCTCCTGATCCCTCTGTATCTGACTAGCAACCTCTCTGACTCCACCCTTCCTCATCCCATTATTTTCAGATGGCTTTCCCACCTAACTTTATTCTGTTCAGCAGTTGACTAGTCAGCTTGTTTATTAAGCCAATCATAGAGACACATATTCACAGAGTGTACACAAGGATCATTCCACAGCATTCTTATATGCCTTTACAACACTTAAATGTTAAATTTGGATAAATTTAATTGATTACATAATATATTTGTCTTTAGGGTACTGGTTTCCCCATTAAGGATCATGCTTTTCTAGCTCCATCTATAAATATGAGTTCCACGATTTCCTTTTTTTAAATCTGAGTTATTGTGTAAATATAGTACATGTTCATTACCCATTTTATGGACATATAGGCTATTTCGTATTTCTGACTAATATGAAACAGGTGTCTATGTAATAGAATATAGAGTTTTTTGGTATTTGTGCAAGAGTATTAAACCTAGATATTGAAGTAGATGTACACTGGTTATTGTTTGCATTCTACCAGCAATGAAAAAGTATTTCATTTACTCCATATCCTAACCAGCATGTGTTGTCAATTTTCTTGTTGCTCTTGGCCATCTTGAGTGTGGAAAATGAAATCTCAAAGTGTTTTTCATATGCATACCTTAATGACTAGATATATGAACTTTTCTTTAAATAAAACCAACATTTGAATGGTCACTAATGAGTCATTAGTTGAAACAATTTATAACTGAAAAACAAAGATAAATAGGTGGAAGCCATGGAAATTATAGGTAGGGAAGGCAATGGCAGTATTAGTATTCAGAGAGAAACCATAACAAATAAGGCAGCCAAAATATTTCAGACATACATCACAAAGGGATACTAAAAAATTTACTTCCTGTAAGTATATAAATATAATACAATTTGGTGGTTTCACCATCAAAACTGAAGTCAAACAACTTAAGAATTCACCTTTATTAAGGAATTTAAAGAACCTCTATAATTGATAAGTGGGGGATGGTAATCCATGGAGTTTAGCATCAGATTTTACACAGGGAAAGAGAAAATGGAGGCAGGAAAGGCAAATTGCCTACAGCAAAGGTAAATGATCAGTAACTCCATTTAGTCCTATAGTCCTTAAAGTAATATTGTAATGTGACAAGTCATCATAAACACATATTTCATTCTTGCCCTTAAAACAACATGCCAAGATATGCCTGAAAGAATAATTACCTCTGTTCTCACAGTACCAGCTAACTTTTGACAAAATGGGAAGGTTGATAGAAACCACAAAAAAAGTTCTAAAAAGATTGTAGAGACACCCAAGAAAATGTAATGATTGCTCATTTCAAAAGGATTTAAACAGTCATCTCAAAGCCAGACCCTATCTCCTGACTTCTACAGGAATATCTAATTTATGTTGCCTTCAGAGACACAGGAAGGACTGGTGCAGGACCCTGTTAGCTGAAACATATTCTCTGACAAAAAAAAAATCTCCTGGAGAAAGACACTGCAATTTTCTCCTGGACACCATGTAAACTGTCATTCAAAAATTCTATTCTGCACCTGGTGCCGATACCAGCTCTCTTGAACCCTCTATTCTCCTCTCCTTTCTTTTGGGATATATATAGAAAAATAATATCTTCTTTAAGAATCTTCGTTAGGGATTATTTGTTTAATGAGTATGCAATTAAATTCTTTGTCTGTTCTCATTAACTTTGGTCTGATATCTGTTTTGAACAGAAAGAATTCCTTGTTTCATTGGTCCATTTCCATTTAGTACCCTTTTGCATTTCAGCATTTTAAAGCAGTATCTGGTTTTTGTGTGTGTGTGATTAGCTTCATCACTTGGAGAAAAAAAATGATCCAATCCACTAGTTGATCATTTTCATTACTGTGGGTATTACTATTTGCAAGTAAGATCATCAATATTTCCAGTTATTATTGAATGTGGGTTTTGATTGATTCCTTTCACTTTGTTGACCTTGCAGTGTTGAGGTTCTGTCTTTGGATTCAAGGATAGAAAAATGTGGTTATGGAATTTGCCTCCATGCCTAAGGAAAAAATGCCAGACATGTGTCAGGGGTGTCCCCGAATGAGGGCCTCGAGCAACCATTTTGTGGAGCTGTGAAGGTGAAACCTGGATTGCCTTGCAGACCCCAAGATGTTAGAGTTGGCAGATATGTGCGATACTGGCTTGAAAAGCTATTAACAGGGAGTGGAACCAGCCTAGGAAAAGAAGTGTGTTTTAGCCAACAAAGCTGAAAGGAGTTAGTGATCTGAAGACATTTACATCAGACATGGAAATATAGAGTTTAGAGTTTTTTCAGCTGGTTTTCCATTTTGCTTTTGTCCAGTATTTCCTCATTATGCTCTCTTTCCTATATTTTGAAATGGTAATGTATATCCTCTGCCATTATAGGCTAGAAGTATGTAATCTGTTTGCTTACAGTGAATTACAGTTTAGAGATTGCATGAATATCAGAAGAGATGTTCAACTTTGGGCTTTAAACATTTGTAAGATTATGGGCTAGGAAGTAGAATGTGGTAGTTTGAAAGAAAATGGCCTCCAAAGTACATGGCACTATTAGGAGGTGTGGCATTGTTGGAGTAGTTATGATCTTGTTGGAGTAAGAATGTCACTGTGGAGGAGGGCTTTGATGTCTCATATATGTCATCATATGGCCCAGTGTCTAAAACCATTTCCTGTTGCCTGTAAAGTACAGGACTCTGAGCGAATCCTTCAGTAACATGTCTGCTTACATACCTCCATGTCCTACCAGGATGATAATGGACTGAACCTCTGAACTGAAAGCAATCCACCCCTATTAAATATTTTTCTAATAAGAGTTTCTATGGTGATGGTGTCTCTTCATGGCACAGAAACCCTATATAAGAGAGTTATCATTGACTTAACTGCACATATATACATATAAGAAAATACATGTCATATCTGTCTTTTGGCATCTGAGTTACTGAATTTGGTATGATTTTTTTCTAGTTTCTTTCATTTACCTGTGATTTTTTTGTCTTTCATGATTTCTTTTCTTTTAAAGGCAGAATTTTTCAATCAAGGAAAAGCTGAATGAAGTTAACATGGGAGCTCTTATATGTAAGACCACACTGGGAGAGCAGAACTTTTCAGTTTGCAAGTTCCTCTAATGCAAAACATGGAAGCAACATGGCTTGAGTTAAATTTTTCTGTTTGCTGGAGAGTAACCTTGTGCATGTTGTACCCAGAGTCCCCCAAAACCACCAAGAGATGACCCGAATGCAAAAGGATAGAGTCTTTTTATTTACGAGTTTAAACCTGGATCTCTCCATCAGTCTGACGTACCAACTGGGCAGGAGAGAAGATGATTAGCAATCAAGCAGGGTTTTTATAGTGGTTAGGGTAGGGTATCTGGGGGAATTCCAATTCTATATAATTACAGGCTTACTTTAAGTTAGAGAAGCTTGGTTTGAACTGATTAGAGAGTTGCAGGTGTAAGAAAATTGCAATATCCTCTAGTAATCTATATCATCAGCAGACCCATTTTCTCTATATCAACAGACATCCCATTTCTTATTTGCAAGAAACTTGTTACCTCTGAGAGCTATGGTATATAATCTATCAAATACGTTAGTTTATGGCAAGAAATATCTAGAACTCATTTTTTATGTGACTCTAAATTATCTGGGACTAGGTAGAGCACATCCTCTGGTGGGTTTCCCAAGGCCTGCTGCCACCTGTCTGACCTTCTCTAAGATAGCTGAAACTCTGTCATCCTCTCAAGCGAATTGCTTTTTCTTTTTTTTTCTTTTTCATCACAGGCAATTTATTTTGTTCTATTCATTCACAGTTAATACAGAAAATACTTGGAAACATTTCCATAGAATGTTTGACACAGAAATCATCAAATAGAAGTATACAATGTTGACAGGAGGCAGTACATTTATAATTTATAACCCCAAATGTATTTATAAATTAGAAATGGAAAGATCTACAAATGAAATTATGAAGGTTCACCAAAGTCATTTAATCTGTCAGTTTCTCATTCATTTTTTGTCTTAATAATATTCTATTGTATGAATAAGTCACATTTTATTTCTCTCCAGTATTTGATAGCTATTTGAGTTGTTTTAACTTTTTTACTATTAGCAACACACTGCTGTAAACTTTCATGTACATGTTTCATAGGTGCACATTTTCAGTAGTTTGAGGATTTATTCCTAAGGGTAGAATTGTTGAGTAACAGAGTAACAGTGTTTTGCATTTTGACCAACCACCAAACTGTTTTGCCAAAGTGGCACACCATTTTACAATCTCACCAAATCCTTGTTTTTAAGGCTCTGATTTTTGTTCAAAAGCATTCAATCATTCTGTCAGACCAAACCAGGAAAAGTAAGCTATAGTTCAGAGCTGTTCTATTCCATTTACTATGCAAAGCCATTCTTGGCATTTGCAACTCTCAGCCCTTTTGAGTATTCTTGCAGTATTCACCTTTTCCTCCAAAACTTTTTTTTTCTTCTTTCTTTCTGGTTTATTTCTATCTATTACAAATGTATAAAAAATCCTCTATCAACGCTGCTGTTAGCAGCAGAACCTTGAGAAATATACCTTTGGTTTGCCTCAGAAAAGGAACACATATTGCACTGTAAAGTTTATAAAATTGGCGCAAAACATTGTGATAATGTTACAATACCAGTTTTAAGAGTTCAGTGACTAATGGGGAGCGCATGGGATACATGCAGAACTGTGAAAGCGATCTCACTTAGCCAGCTGTACGCGTAGACCGTAAATCTACATTCAGATCATTTCTGAACTAAGACTATCATCTCAGTTTATCTGTTGAGGTCAACCAGGAAACCCTAGAATATACCTTGATTTTTGCAAAAAACAAAATAGGGGGAGGGGTTTCTTCAGCATTTCAGTCCACGAGTAACAGTATCCTAACAGGCAAAGTGTTCTCTCACTGTCAACATAGAATGAACTGCTGCTGGAGGTCAACTTGGGTTTTAATTTGCATTAGCACTTACATGCATAGTAGTCCAAGTTGTTGACCTCATGACTTTAAAAAGTAACTCTAAAAAAGTAAAATGGCCCTTCTTGGAAGACTAAAGAAAGACATCCAGCCACAGTTGTAAAAAGTCTCATCAAAACAATATACCCTTTTATGAATTACGCCTCAATTAAAAAAAAAGTAGCCCCAAATAAGAAGCAGCTCTGAAAAAGAAAATATAACTTAAGATATTTGAAAAAATACTTGCAGCTTGATCTGCACTGACAATGATTGTTGAAGCCTAGAATTCAACATTTACAAATTCTCATTCACACACACAAAACACACTATTATCACACAACTTGTGTCTTGAGAGAATCTTCTGCTTTTTAAATCTTTGGCCTCCCAGTCAATCCCAAGTTCAACCAACTTTAACTAAAACTTCACTCAGAATTTCACCAAGCTTTTCACCCACACATTAATGCTTGTCGTATCTTTCATCAACTGTCAAAATCTGAAGCCTGCTCAGAGATCGCCAGGTAAAAGAAAATAAGTGAAATACACAGAGGTTATTTCAAAACAGAACATAACCATCATCCAAAAAAAATGTCACGATTGGGATCATCTTTTGTTTCCCACATTGGACTATTTCACGCTCCGGCATTGGCCAAAGGGCACGAGAGCTGGTTCTGGAGCATACAGTTTCTCACACAGATGTCCCCAGAGGAACACCAGAGACAAAGTCACGTGAGGCCTCTCCCGTACAGAGACTGTCTCACAGGGGCAGTGAGGGAGAACACCCACTAGTTGTGGAGATCCCTGAGAGAGTATGATTCTTAAAATCTGGACTTTACATAATTCACATCAGCCCTGTTCAGGTACTTACTGGAAGCAAGATTCAGCTGTTTGCCAGAACTCAGCACTCCACTCTAGATCTCTGCTGCCTTAGTCTCCGTCGCAGATTTCCGAGTTCTGGTAGTTACCTGGACCACTGAGGCATTGCCACAAGACTTCTTCTCTTTTGAAACATCCTTTTTCTCTAGATATTAGGATAGCTTCACCAGCTTGTTTCTTAGGTCCATTTGCTTGGAAAGCCTTTTCCCAGCCCTTTACTTGGAGGTAGTGTCTATCTTTGAAGTTAAGGTGTGTTTCTTGTATGCAGCAGAAGGATGGGTTCTGTTTTCTTATCCATTCTGTTAGCCTATGTCTTTTTATAGATGAGTTGAGACTATTGATATTGATGGATATTAATGACCAGTGATTGTTAATTCCTGTTATTTTTTGTGGTTGTGTTGTGTTGTGTTGTCCTTCTGTGGTGTATGTTGGTGTGGGATTATCTATTGCTTGATTTTTCATGGATGTGTTTAGCTTCTTTGGGTTGAATTTTCTCTTCTAGTGCTTTCTGTAGGGCTGGGTTTGTAGACAGGTATTGATTAAATCTGGTTTTATCCTGGAATATTTTGTTTACTCCGCCTATGGTGATTAAGAGTTTTGCTGGGTATAATAGTCTGGGTTGGCATCCGTGGTCTCTTAGTGTCTACATGAGATTTGTCCATGATCTTCTAGCTTTCATAGTCTCTATTGAGTAGTCTGGTGTTATTCTGATGGGTTTACCTTTATATGTTACTTGGTCTTTTTCCTTTGCGGCTCTTAATATTTTTTCTTTGTTCTGTGTGTTTAGTGTTTTAATTATTATGTGGCGAGGGGACTTTTTTTTGGATCCAGCCTATTCGGTGTTCTGTAAGCTTCTTGTATCTTCATAGGTATTTCTTTCTTTAGGTTAGGAAAGTTTTCTTCTATGATTTTGTTGAATATATTTTCTGTGCCTTTGAGTTGGTATTCTTCTCCTTCTTCTATCCCTATTATTCTTAGGTTTGGTCTTTTCATGGTGTCCCAAATTTCCTGGACGTTTTGTGTTAGGACTTTTTTGTCTTTAGTGTTTTCTTTGACTGACGAATCTATTTTCTCTATCGTGTCTTCAGTATCAGAGATTCTCTGTTCCATCTCTTGCAATCGGTTGGTTATGCTTGTTTCTGTAGTTCCTGTTCGTTTTGCCAGAATTTCTATTTCCAGCATTCCCTCAGCATGTGTTTTCTTTATTGTCTCAAATTCATTTTCAGATCTTGGAATGTTTCTTTCATCTGTTTAATTGCTTTTTCTTGGCTTGATTTGATTTCTTCCCATTTTTTGTTCGTTTTTTCTTCTTTTTTTCTTTAAGGGAGTTTTTTATTTCCTCTTTAATGGAGTTTTTCATTTCCTCTTTAAGGGAAGTTTTTATTTCCTCTTTAAGAGAGTTTTTCATTTCCTCTTTAAGGGAAGTTTTTATTTCCTCTTTAAGAGAGTTTTTCATTTCCTCTTTAAGGAAAGTTTTTATTTCCTCATTGAGGGAATGTTTTATTATCATTCAAGATGGCGGAGACAAGCAGACACAGGTAGGCCTGTGGTGGCGGCCCGTGGGGGTGGACAGGCCCAGGGGCAGCTGGCGGAGACATTCAGGCCCAGTGGCGGCCCACAGAGGTGGACAGGCCCTGCGGCAGCAGTGACAAGCAGAGGTAGGTAGGCCCGCGTTGGCAGCCGGCAGGGACATACAGGCCCGTTGGCGGCCCGCAGAGGCAGACAGACCCAGCGGCAGCTGACAGGGACATACAGGCCCGGCGGTTGAGACAGGTGGACACAGGTGGGCCTGTGGCGGCGGGCCGCAGGAGTGGACAGGCCCGGGGACGGAGAGGGGCGGACGCAGCTTGGAGCGGGGATGCCCCTGGCCCCAACACCTGGGGAAGAGGCTATCTCCGTGGGTCGGAACCAGGGCGAGTCTGGGCACTCTGTCTGGGGACAACCCAGGGCCCAACTGCTGATCCTGTGAAACCCAACAACTTGGAGCTGAGACTACCCTGCTCAGCTGAAACCCATCTGGGAGAGGATTCAGATGCCTACAGTTGGAAGTCTGAAGAAACAAGATCAGCTGAGGAGTTGACAAATGAACAAAACGTGACCTGGGAACACAGAAGAAGGTGCTACCCAGCCACTAAACCAGATCACCAGAATCATAAGTATATAATTCACCGACTGAAATCAGCTGTCCCTGAAGAAACAGCCCAATAGCACCAATTTAACCAAGAACCCCTACTAAACCAAGACTAAAAATTAGAACAAGAGAGGCACTCTCAGACACAGACACCACCTGCACCTCACAGAGGAAAAGATGAGTAGACGCCAGCGCAAAAATACAGGCAATAACATAAAGACCTATATGGCAACATCAGAACCTAGTGATTCTACACCTGCAAGACCTAAACATACCATGGCAGAAGAAACAGAAGAAATTAACCCTAAAAATGACTTTAAGAAGATAATAGAGGCCCTTAAAGCGAATTGCTTTTTCTATTTCAAGTTTAGGAATTCATTGTCTTAATAATATATTTGCAGTTATATGGATTTTACCAGTCCCTCCCTGTTCTGTTAAGCATGTTTCTTTAGCTATAGATTTACTAATGTGTCCTAGAGAAAGTTTTGGTTTTATGAGTAATGAAACAAAGCATTCAGTGTTAATTTTGGGGTTGGAGAGGCCATCTTATGAGTCAGTCTGCCTTCTACTTTTAATATAAAATGGATACGTTGAATTTTCAACAACTTTGTGGACTTCTTCTTTTCCTTCTTTCCTTAATCCATCCCTCCCTCCCTCCCTCCCTCCCTCCCTCCCTCCCTCCCTCCCTTGCTTCCTTTTCTTTCTTTTCCATTAATTTGGATGTGACTCCTTAAATACAATGTGGATATTTGAACATGAATTGATTTTAATTCTACTGTTCCATGATAATTCTACCAATATATCTTAAAACAGAAAAATAAGATACAAAATTTTAATAGGAGACATTTTCTTCAGTGCCACATAATTTATCTTCAAGTATCAAGCCACTGTGTGTGTGTGTGTGTGTGTGGTCTCAGTTATTTTGAGCAATTATGTGTTAGTTTTTAAAAACAATACTATTTTTAAGCTGTCTGTAAATCTTCATTATGATAGGAAAATGAACTTCAAAATTGTCCTCTTGTTAGAGAGATGGAGGCTATATCAGAGTATATTAGAGGCTCTGGAAATTCATTAGAGCCAATAAACAGGTGAAGGAAAAACAGATGGAAAACTATTAAGTACTGAGGAAGACTCTGGCTCAAGAAAGATCAGAGTGATAAGACATCATTTTGAAAATGGGGAGGGATAAGAAGCATATTCCAAAGTGCAGGCTGGTGCATACTTGCACCATAAACAATGTCTCCTGTTAAGATAGAATTTTATGAAAAGTGCACAGATTTCCTAAAATAAGTTTCTACAATCCTGAATGAATTTTAATTTAAAAAGAAGAAATGTAATTTTTAGGAGGCTTAAGTGAGTTTTGTTGTTCTTGCCATTTTTGTTGTGGTTGTTTTCCTTTATACTTCCAGATACTGGTCTCTAGAGCTCTGTATATGCTTGAGAAGTACTCGACTGATGTTTGAAAATGTCATTTCAATAATTAAAGGAATTTTTAACAAAATATTCCCCTATCACCTATACCATCCTATTGCAATAAACAGCAGTCATATTTTTCATAACTTCAGTTGACAAGTTAGATTAATATTTGTTTGAAACAACAGGTTCAGTTGTTTCCTATTAGTCTTACACAAGTAGCACAACTTTCTGATGCTCTCATGCTGAGATGAATTTTTGAAATAGAGTAATATGAATATCTTCCTTTCCTGAAGATGGTTTTGTATTTTGTAGATTCACATGTTCCCATATAAATTTCTGTGTTAATTTATCAATCATTCCTAACATTATTGCCAAATATCATCAGGGATTTCCTTGCCTAATGTCATAACATGGAAGCTTTATGCAGTGACTATATCTACCACCCTCTATGACATAAGATGGCCTTTCACACTGAGGATAGACACTATGTCATGAATCTTCTGTAACATGTGATTTAGTGTCATAGGAATATATTCCTCATCACATTAAAAGTAACAATGACACAATGAAATAAGCTTGGTCTTAAGACTTGGAGTGAGCAAAACAACTGACTTTAACTCCAATATTCACTTCTCAAACCAGAATCTGTAACTGCTTGTTTAGAAAGTGTAATTTTATAACATTTTTATCCTTCCAGGCTAACACTTCACTTGTTGAGAAAATACTAGCTTATGTTAAATCTTTTGATTCTGCATAAAATAAAGCTATAGTGATTGAAAATGAACTATGTAATTCTGGTAGAACTTCAGGCCTCTTCCACATTTCAGAATTCCATGGAATTTTCAGTGACTCCTGTGCTCACAGTTCCATCTACCATCCAGCAAAATGAAGGAGCTTAGAGAAAAGTCAGGTAAAATTTATGAAAAGAAATATGGTGGCTAAGGAAAAAAATTACTGTGTTCAGTAGAGAAGAAGTTTTCAATTTTTATTTCTGTATGAAATGAAACAGGTAATTGCTAGAGTAGAGGGATCCTAATCAGGCTTCCTTATAAAGAAAGAAGGAATTCTTGACAATGTTATCTTTTCCTGCCTATCCTACACATACTGTAAATGCTAAAACTCAAATGAATAAGTCTGATAAGGATATGCTATGTTTCTATACATATCATTTATCTCTTCAGTTGCTCTATGCTTCACAAGATTAAGAAAAAATCTCTTTATTTAAAGATTTCATGGGTTTTCAAGTGTGATGGATGTCACAGAGTGGTCTGAATATTCAGTGAAGTCTCCTGGCCCCTGATACCCTGTTGAAATCTGCACCGGATAACTGCAGAGGCTGGAAGCACCATTTTCACGGTTTACACTGTCCAACTAGAAAACTGAAGGTTCTGGGAAGTAGTGGGGAGGAGGAGAAGCTAGACAGAAGGTTCAATCTTTGGTTTTCCACTGTGAGGCATGATTAGAAGTGTAGTGGTGACCCTCTCCATCTGATTTCCTTTGGCTCATCTTGAGTCTATATAAACAAGCATCTGGAAAATTCCCACAGGTCTCAAACATACTTACAAGTCTTTCAACATGCAACCCACTGTGAAAATGTTCACAACTTTTTTTCCTGACAGTTTCAATCTTTTGTTATTTAATATTTTTTGATTTTCATATTGGTTACATTTTTCCTGAAAAGAAATATGTAGTATTTTGTGGACAAATCGCTACTAATTTCTATAGAATTATAACATAATAAGGTAATTTTCAATCCTACTTCTACAATATTGTAGATTTTCATCTATGTATACTGTAGTAATTCAAAAACTTTAAACATTTTGGGTCACATTGATGTTCTTTTTTAGGTACTGTATTGTGGTTTTTTTCCTAAGAAATTTTTTTTATTTTTTTTACATACCAAACACAGTTCCCCCTCTCTTCCCTTCTTCTACCTCCTAGCCTTCCCTCCAACCCACCCAGTATTGTGCATTGTTATTCTTCTTTTGTTTATCAAATGTATTTTTTATTTGTAATTTTCCAACAAACCAGTTCAATATGAGAATTTTTCATTCAATGTCAAACATTCCCATGGTCTCAAACACTCGTTATAAAACAACATTTAAAAATTATCCTATTTTCAAAGAACTTTCTCCCCTTTTTGTGAAACAATTACTGAAGGAACACAGTTGGATATCCTGACTTAATGCAGTCTATCCCTTTGAAATTTTTCTGAATCTTGGCCCCTAAATAGTTCTTTCATTTTCCAATTAAATTGCAATAAATGGTTTGAATTTTTTCTTGTCTTAGAAATGTATGAAGTAAACATTATCATTTGAAGTTCAACATGGTTTAGTGTCACCTGGTAAGTAGTTAAATCATGTGGAACATCAGGCTCTGTGAGGTAGATCAGGAAAAAATGATAGATGACAGCTAAGTGGAGCAGTCACAGAAAGGCTGAATGATTCCCTTTAAAAAAGGTTATTTACCAATATAAACATTGAATACAGAAGTTAATACTAAATCTTGCTGAAACTTACACATAGAAAGCAAATACTAGGATATGTAACTGTAAAATAACGACTCATAAAATTTTTAAGAGCTTTTATTTTACCTCAAATCTCTGATTTAGGAAGGAAATGTTATAGTATTGGAGAAGGCAAGATGAAAGAGCAGAAGTTAAGAAACGAATCATTAAGACCAACTACCCTGATTATCTGATCTATCATTTGTCTATAAATTTTTAAATGTTTATCCATGTAAACTATCCTATCTTCATAGGAGAAAAATGAGCTAATGATGACTTAAAAGAGAGATAGTGAGAAAAATAGTAATAGAAACTCTCTCTATGTCTATGATTCTTAACATTGAACAGCTAGTACATTTCTCACATAAGATTTCTGCTGGTTTCTATTCATAAGCATGTTTGTATTATGGTGTTCCATTTTGTTTTGTCCTATTAGTGTTATTTTTTTACTTTATTAAAATTCTGAGTTTATTTAATTGGATATTTGTCAGTATTTCTATATCTGACCACAGTTAATACTGTGTGCTGAATATCATTCTATACATATATGTAAATAAGGAAAGGTAAAGGGTAGAGCTCCACTTTGAAAAAGAAAGCAGGGATTTTAGAGACCACATTCATGGTACTGAATATAAACAGATTTGCCAAACACAGATAGGGAAGACTACACTCAAAAGACAAATTAATTAATCTGAATAAGATTTTAGATAAGAAAATTTGTAAAGTAAAAATTCTTTGTCTTCCTTCATTTCTTCAACAGAAGGTAATTGGTTGTCCTTTCTATAAAACAAGATGCCCACAGCAAGTAAGTCTAAATGGAGAGGAAAGACAGAAGATTCTCCCAGCTTCTGAAGAAGTTTAGTCAAGGAACAATTTCCTACTTTCATTACACTTACCTGATTTTAAATTTCTTCTTGGTGAAACAGAAAATGAATGCTTGGATTTTGTTTAAATCTTCTAGTGTCTTAGTTAGTGTTTCTATTGCTATAAGAAAGCACCATATCCATGGTAACATTTATGAGGAAAACATTTAATTGCAGTGGCTTACTGAAAACCAACTGCACAAACTCCAAACTCTGCTTCTCCATGTCTGATCTGAAAACCCTCTTCAGATCTGCAACTCCATTCAGCTTTGTTGACTACAACACATTTCATTCTCTTGGGCTGGTTCCATTCCCAGTTATCAGTGTTCCTCACTGGGTATACTATGACTCTGGCATCTCTAACATCTTGGGTTTTCCAAGGCAATACAGGCTGCAACTTCCCAGCTTCACCTAATGCTCTCTCTTGGCCTTCATTCAGGGACACCCACTGACACATACCTGGCCTCAGTATTTTTCTTATGTGTGCAAGCAAACTCCATAACCACTTTCATCTATGCTTTACTCTAAAGCCAGAACCACATGCCCAAAGCTGCCAAGTTATGCTGCTTGTTGAGGATGGAACATGGCCTTCTTGTTCAATTATATCTTCACTAGCTCTCTGTTTTCCATAGTTTTCTTTACTGCCTGAGCTTGGCTGTCCTGAAACTTGTTCTGTAGACCAGGCAGGTCTCAAACGCAGCAATCCACCAGCCTCTGCCTTCCAGGTGATAGGATAAAAGGTGTGAACTTATTGACCTGGCTCTAAGCTTTTCCTTAGTTTCTTTTCACAACTAGAAAAGTTAGGTGGGCAGGATCTTGCCCAGACATCGTCACTACCTGTATTCCATTTCTTTTTATTCTTTTTTCAAAAATTAAGAAAATTTTATTCATTTTACATGCCAATCAAAAATCTCCCTCTCTTCCCTCCTCCTGCTCCATCACCCTCTTCCCATAACCCACCCCCATTCCCTCCTCCAAAAGGGTAGGGTCTCTCATAGGGAGTTAGCAAAGCCTGGTACATTCAGTGGAGGTAGGTTCAAACCCCTCCCCCTGCATCAAGACTGTGCAAGGTGTCCCACCAGAGGTAATGAGCTCCAAATAGCCAGTTCATGCATCAGAGATAGATTCTGATCTTGTTGCCAGAGGCCCCTTAAGCACACCAATCTACCTAACTGTCTCAGTTATGCAGAGGGCCTAGTCCAGTCTCATGCAGACTTCAAGCTGTTGGTCTAAAGTTCATGAGTTCTCATTAGATTGATTCAGTTGTCTCTGTAGGTATCCACATCATGCTCCTTGCTCATGGAACCCCTTTTCCCTCTCTTTGAATGGACACCTGGAGTTGGGCCTGATACTTGGCTGTAGTTTTCTACATCTTCTTCTATCAGTTACTGGATAAAGGCTCTAGGATGCAGTGTATTTACCAATCTGATTACCATGGTAAGCCAGTTCAGCCATCCTCTGCACTATTGCTAGTAGTCTAAGATGGAATATATCTAAAAGGTATATTTCATTTCTTAATCCATTTATCTCCTTGACACAGAATTTAGCTCCATTCTACTTCCTGGTACTCTTTTTTTACCTCAAAATTTACAGTTTGTAATTTACCTTCCTCAGCTTGCTCCTTTTCATTATAAATCTTCATTAGAGTTACCACTAACAACCACACTATAGTGTCTATATTAGGCTGTTTTGAGATTTCCTCTGCCAACAGAATTGATCCAAAACCCTTTACTTTAGCCTCAGGCAGAGTTTTTGAACAAGGGAAGAGCAGACACTTCTTTCTCCAAAATATCCCAAGACCAGTCTCTAAGACATACTATCATTCTTCTCCTCCAAAACCTCTTGGTCCGCTGAGTTCATCAAAGTACATTCCATACCACTGTCTTCAATGATCCTACTAGGTAGGCCCATTATGCAGCACTGAAAGCATTCCCCTACTTTCCTAAACCAAACTTCCAAAATGCATATTACCCTAAACCAAAGCATGGTGAGGATTACTACAGCAATACTCCAGTCCCGGGTAGCAACATTTATCCTAGTGGTTTTTCTATTGATGTGAAGAGACACTATAACCACATCAACTCTTTTAAGAAAAACGCTTACTTGTCGGGGCTGGCTTACAGTATTAGAAGTTCAATCTATTATCATCATGGTGGGGAGCATGGTGGCATGCTGACAAAGTAGTTGAAAGTTCTATTTATTGTAGGCAACAGGAAGTCAACTGAGACACTGGGCAGTAACCTGAGCATAGGAAACCCCAAAGCCCACCGCCACAGTGACACACAGTTCCTCTAACAAGGTTATAGCCACTCCAATAAAGCTACACCTCCTAAGAGTGCAACACCCTAGGAGATTATTCAGGCCAATTACATTCAAAAAACCATATCTAGGAAATGTGACTATTGATAATTGTACCTCTTAGCCATCAAAATCTTCTTTATACACCAATCAAAGGCTAGCACAGTTTTCCATAGTTGTTCAAAATGTAAAAATGTGCCCAGACCTATGCTGTGGATATTGCTCTATATATAAATAAAACACTGATGGCAAGTGACCAGGCAGGAAGTAGGTTGCCAGGTTGGAAGTAGGTGGGACAAGGAGAGAGGAGAATTCTGGGAAGCGGAAGGCTGAGGGGAGAGACACTGCAGCCACCGGGAGGACAAGGAGCATGTGAAGACGCTGGGAAGCCACCAGCCACGTGGCAAGGTATAGATTTATAAAAATGGCTTAATTTAAGATAAAAGAACAGTTAGCAAGAAGCCTGCCACGGCCATACAGTTTATAAGTGATATAAGCGTCTGAGTGATTATTTTATATGTGGATTGTGGGACTGCGGGGCTTGGGGAACCTGGAGAGAAGCCCTCCGGCAACAAATGGCGCCCAACGGCTCGAGTTTCCACCTTAAACCTGAGAATATTTAATAACCAATTCTAAACAGAGCCAAAACCAGGTTCCTGCTTCTTGTCTCATACGAGCAGCTAGACACCGCAAAACGCGGGTTTGAACACTGGCGGGTTCCTGGCGTGTGCGTTTGACCGGCAGTATGGCGGAAATGAGGCGTCTGCCAGTGGCACATTACGCTGTGTGGCAGATTTAGTCTTTACTAGTATTTAAAAAAAAAAAAAAAGGTTTCTGGGCTACACGCTACTTTGATAAAAGCTTAGACCCACTATTTCTGAGACTTGATGACTCCCAGAGCTGGTGGAAAACGTACCACTGCCTTGTTGGGAAGCTGAAGTGGGTGGAGCCAGCTGCCACAGCACGGTTTCAGTCTTAGAATGGTGCAGTTTAAAGCAAATACGCTCAAGGTAATATAAAAAATAAGCCACGTAAAGATGGCTACCACACAGAGAATCTGGATTATGTTGTCTTTGATATTCGTAACTGAAGAGAAACATTTGATTGCAAAAGCTGTTCAGTTATGCCAAAATGTATATTTTAAAGGTACCTTGACTTCAAAATTTGGATATAAGGATATATTACTTTGGAAAAGAGGTTTTGCTTTTGTTTCCACAGAAAGCCAGAGACTGTGGATTTGTTCCAGATTAAGATACATCAGGTTTCACCAGCCAAGACCCCCTGAAAGGTCTCTGATGACACCATGGCCCAGATGATCCAACATCCAGAGCGGTTTCAAGGCAACTGGTTCACACAATACAGCCTCACGGACTACCCCATAGGCTTAAAATTTTCTTTGCTTCCCCATAAGATACAGCGCCCCCCTCCAGCATGAAGTAGTAAGAGATGCTACGCCCAAATTCCCAAATATACCAAGCTGGCTTTAGAGGTGGAATTGGCTCACTCCCCCTCTAAACCCAGACATATTGTTTTTAAAAAAATGGTTAAGAGATTCTTGTGTCCCAAATCAGAAGAGCCCTCTGGTGTGGGACAGAGAAAAACCAATATTTTTATTTAAAACAGGTTGATTATAAATGTGATCTCTTTCAAAGAAAGTAAAAGGGGATATGATTAGATATATAGGAGGATGTGGAGATGATAAGATAAAAGGGTAGATTAATGAACCTACTTTTAAAGAACAACTTGTTTAAAATGTTTTACATTGGTATAGATTTTAGTTTATGTTTAAAATGTTTTACATTGGTATAAATTTTAGTTAACTGATACAAACTTGAAGTTAATTTTGTTGTACTGTATATATATATATTTCTATTCTTGTTTGAGGTATTATGTTTAACTCATTTAAAATTGTAATGGATAATTAAAAATAGATTAATAATCAGTCATCTATGATAATCATATTTGTAGCCATGTTAGTTAAGTCTTCTAGGTATACATAGATATATTTCAGATAGATAATCTTCAAACACTTCATAGACCTAGAGAATATGGCATTTAAATAACTTAGAATTCTGTTGACATGAGACACAATTGCTCCTGGCTGCACCAATTTGATCCCGAGAGAATGTTGGGCTTCTAAGACATTTCCATTGGGAAGTTTGTCTTCTTGGCACAAAATGGCCTACTGGGCAAAGAACTGCCCTTGCCTTGATGGCTGACAGTACAAATATAATGCTGTCCTTTCTGGACAAGCGGGACACAAGGAAAACGACCACTGTACTCTGCCAAGACAGGGTAAGATGGTCTCTCAGAATTCCTGCTTCTGAAAATGGTCTGTCAGAGACTCTAGACCTGTAGCCAATTTGAATGCACCAACAATGCTGAGAAACATTAGGTGACTGTCCAGGCTGCCAGCTGTCTTGGTCTACTCTTGCAAGATTCCCGAAGTTGCTTGCATCCGTCTACCATTTCTCAGGTACCATTATGTTCCTTCTCAGGTCTTTGATGTGGTTGAAAACTAGATAGTTGTAGTTTCCTCAGTTATGATAAAAGATAAGTTAGATATAAAACCTTAAATTCACAAATATAAGATAGATAGGACATCTTCTTTAATATTGTAACTGTAATTCTTGCTCTATAATCGTTTTGTTATATGTAATTTTACCATTTTAAAGTTAAAACCTTCCTTTTTAAAAAAAGAAGAAAAGGGGAAGTGCTGTGGATATTGCTCTATATATAAATAAAACACTGATGGCAAGTGACCAGGCAGGAAGTAGGTTGCCAGGTTGGAAGTAGGTGGGACAAGGAGAGAGGAGAATTCTGGGAAGCAGAAGGCTGAGGGGAGAGACACTGCAGCCACCGGGAGGACAAGGAGCATGTGAAGACGCTGGGAAGCCACCAGCCACGTGGCAAGGTATAGATTTATAAAAATGGCTTAATTTAAGATAAAAGAACAGTTAGCAAGAAGCCTGCCACGGCCATACAGTTTATAAGTGATATAAGCGTCTGAGTGATTATTTTATATGTGGATTGTGGGACTGCGGGGCTTGGGGAACCTGGAGAGAAGCCCTCCGGCAACAGACCTAATGAGTGCATTAAGAATATGATGGCTCTACACAATGCTCAAGGCTCTGCTGCAAGATTTCATAATTTCTAAACATAACAGGAAAGGTGAACCCATTAAATCTCGATAATACAGTTTCCTAAATAAGCTCTCTACTCTGACTCTACCATTAGACATATCAAGATGGATGGGGTAATTTCACAAGGCCTATTTCATATATAGCTATGGGAAATCAATGACTGCTAAGACATGGTAAATGAGTTTGCACCAGATCTGAGGCCCTGGTCATTAGCCATAAACACAAGAACATATTATTCTATATATTATATGACATTATATTATATACACACATTACATTATACTTTTAAAAAATGAATTTAAAATTTTAAATGTCAATTATAAAATAACATGTTAAACATTCACAACTTCATAAATTTATATATATTTCATGAAATTAAAGGGGAAAATTGTTGGAAATAAGGGTTTCAAGAGTAAAAGTTACAAAGGATAAAGTGAGTAATGGTGATGTAAGTGACTAAAATGCATTATGTACATGCATGAAACTGTAAAAGAATAAAAAATGAAGACTAATGAAATGGCTCAGCAGATAAAGTTATTGGTGTTCACCTAGATAATTTGAATGTTAGCCCTGGAACACATATAAAAGTGGATGTAGAAAACTAACTCTACAAAATTCTCCTCTGAACTTTATATATGTTCAAAGTATGAACACACACACATTCACACAGTATTAAAAATTAACTCTACACTGTGTGAAATTCACTGGTGGATGGCAAACACACAGGAGCTCTTTCATTGAAGAGAGAAGACTCTCTATTACAAATAAACCTGCTATGAACATAGTTGAGCATGTGCCATTGTGGTATGATTGAGCATCATTTATGTTTATGCCTGAGATTGAAATAGATAGCTAGGTCTTGTGGTAAACTGGTTTTTAGTTTTCTGAGAAACTGCCACACTAACTTCCAAAGTGGCTGTACCCATTTTTCACTCCCACCAGCAGTGGAGGAGTGTTTCCCTTACTCCACATCCTCTCCACTGTGAGATGTTGCTTGTGTTTTGATCTTAGCCATTCTGACAGGTATAAGATGGAATGTCAGAGTCATTTTGATTTGCATTTCCCTAATTGCTAAGGATGTTGAACATCTTCTTAAGTGTTTCTCAGCTATTTAATATTCTTCTGTTGATAATTATCTGCTTAGATCTGTACTCCATTTTTAGTTTGTGTGTTGATCTAGTTTGCTGAATTCTTTATATAGGTTAAAAATCAGAGCTCTGTCAGATGTAGAGTTGGTGAGGATCTTCCCCCTTTCCCTTGGCTGCTGTTTGATTCTATTAGTGGTAATCTTTGCCTTACAGAAAATTTTCAATTTCATCAGGTACAATTCCTTAATTGTCCATCTTAGTGCTTGTGCTATTGATGTTCTCTTCAGCAAGTTGTCTCCTATGCAAATGTGTTCCTAAAAGGAAATGGAGAGGGAGTAGTGCATTGGTGTGTAGAAACAGAGGGGAATGCAGGAAGCAATAGCAGTGGAGGAGTGATGGGAAACTGCAGCCTGGAGGTAAAATAAGTAAATTTATTTAAGTACTATATTGAATAAATATAGTGAGAATGCACAGCCTTGTCTTGTTCCTGAATTTAGTGGAATCACTTTGAGTTTCTCCCTATTTAATTTGATGTTTGCTATGGTTCATATGGATTGGGCCGTGGTAGCACAAGACTCTAATCCTAGAAGTCAAGAGGCAGAGGCTTGTGGATCTCTGTGAGTTCCAGGCCAGCTTAGGCTACAGAGTAAATTCCAGGAAAAGGTGCATATTTACACAGTGAAACACTGTCTCAAAAAAACAAAACAAACACACAAATAAAAAAATCCTTTCACTCTGTCTTTGGTAATGAGCCCTGAAACATGAGGGAATAAGTATACTAAAAACATCTCATTTAGAATGTAACATTCAGTAATTTCTTAATCTCTGCACATTGACCAGTTGTGGGCATCTTTGTTAAGCACTTTGTGTGTCAAAAGGACCTTCTCTGATGACAATTGACAGACACACTAAGCTATGGGTATAACAATGAGACTTTGGAACTTATATAACACTCTGCCCACTTAGTAGGGTAATAACAGTACACTGTCCTTTAGAGTCTTTTATCTCTCTAGTAACATACATCTTCAACAAATGATACAGGTAAAACTGAATACTCACATTTCACATGCTGAAAAAGGATATTGGATATTCGTTCATCAGGTAGTAAAAAAAAATTAATTCCCGATGGATCATAGATTTAAAGGGGAACCTGAAACACTGAAATATCTAGCAGAAAACATAGTTATTACCGTGTATTATATAGTTGGGGGAAATAATTTTCTGGATAGAATTCCATTTACCAAGTATCAAGTCCAATAATTGGCATGTGGGATTTCATAAAACTAAAAAGCTTCTGCACACTTAAAGGAACAATCAGCCAGATGAAGCACAGGGTCGCAGAATAGGAAAAGATCATAGTCAGGTATATATATGATAAACAATTAATATCCAGAGTATATAAAGCATACAGAAATATAAGGAATCAAAGAAAAAACTCAAAGAAAAAGAAACAATTTTTAAAAAATGGGGTGAGGCCTAAACAAAGAAGAGAGTGCTCAAGAGAAGAAAACAAGTGGTAAGAATTATCTGGAAAATATTCATTGTCAGTAGTAAGTAGAGAAATGCAAATCAAAACATCTCAGATACTTCTTACCCCAGACACTATGATAAAAACATCACCAAAAATGGGACAACAAACTCTGTAAGGGGTTGGAGAAAAGTGAATTCACATAGGTGTACAGTGGAACTGGGAGCTCATGTTGACACTACAGAAATCAGTGTGGAGAATTCGAAAAATCTTATAATAAATCTACCTTATGACCTGTGATCCAGCTATAACATTTCTTTGTATATGCCCAAATCATTCACCATACTACTTCACAGACAAACGCTCACACATTTTCATTACTGATCTATTCATTGTACCCAGGATTGGAAATAAATAAACATATTTCAACTGATGAATGCAAGATAAAAATATGGACTGCATACATTATAAAATAATACTCAGATATAAGTGCAGAAACCATGGAAGTAAAATAGAGACATTGTTATGGATGGGGGTGTGGAGAAAGAAGAACAGTAGGGTCTGAGGGATATGAATGGGGACGTTGGAGAGGGGATCCATAAGTAGGATATGGAAGGGATACAAATACAGAAAAAGAAGCTAAGAGAGTAAAAGATAAGGAAGGGTGTCTAGAAAAATATGAGGAAACATACTATTAACTAGATTCCCAATTATAAATAACTATACTGCCTGTATTAATGGGTAGTGATATGCATATATAGTTTAAATGAAATTTTGTTATTTGCCCTGGCAATGTTCCTTTCAATAGCCAAATATCACCTAGTGGAAATTCCAACAGTCAAGAGGAGATCTATTTTGAATTGGTGTTCAAGAATGCCCAGTTGACTCACAAAACAAACTGCCCAGGAATAGTGAAGTCATGATTCTGAGGAGAACCCACAAATACCCTCTAATAGGCCTGCATAATCCCTTACTACATTGTATATATTTGTCTTTCTACCTGCTGAAAAGTGTAGTACTTACCCTCTTCAAGGAAAATTTCTTTGTAAAAAAAGTTCCACAACCACAATGAATCAAAATTCTCAATGTCTTACCTGAAATGCTAAAGCTGTTAGTGGGAAGTATGTTCAGTACTCAAAAGGATATAGCTGTTGGTATAATCTTTTTGAATAGGACTCTGTTAGCTTAGGAGTAAAGACCAGCAATGAACAAATGGCACCACATAGAGTATTCAGTACAGCAAAGACTCAAAGGACTGATTGAAGAGGAAGCACAAAGAGGACAGAAACCTTTCTCAACAAGACATTGAATTTGATAGAGAATTACATACAGGAAAACACTGTGTTGCAAGTAATTTCTGACTACCCTCTTACTAATTATCCTGTGTAATGTAATTTTCATAGCCCTGTCTCTCCTGGACCTCACTATATAGATCAGATTGACCTGGGATTTATGGAGTAAAATTTGCCCTCTTGACAGCTAGAATTAAGACTTATCTTTGAGAACAGCAAGATGGTCCATGGTGTAAAGTGCTTCTTAAAAAAATTGACCACCTCGGTTTGGTTCCAGGACTCATGTAGCTCTTGAAAGAAAAACTAATTCCACAAGGTTTCCTCTGTCATCCATATTCACATTATAACATGTGCATATTCACACTTGGACTGACCTACACCACACACACAATAAACACAAATATTTTTTCTTTGAAAGGGCAAATATGTATTTTTACCAAATTGTTGAGAAGTACATATTTTGCTGGATAGACTCAGGTCATCATGACAAAGTCATCATGAGGAGGTAATCTCTATTTTAGAGAAATGCCACCATGCTCAGGCTGTAAACAATAGCCTAACTATGACAGGTTTGTATGGGAATAGAGTGCCAATGCTGTGACAGACCAGACCTTGTTGGTTTGGGGAGTTTGTAGAAGGAATTCGGAACTTTGGCTATAAAAGACATTGGTGTTAAGAGCTCAATGAACTGTGTTGTTGGAATTTAGGGTGATAAGAATATTGAGAATACAGAACCTGGTGCCAAGTTGGGCAGGTCTTCCCGGGGTGGCTGGTGCCCAGGGATGGGGTCCAGGTTGGACCCGGGTACTCACCTCTGGACCAGAAGGGAAGTTGGGTGCAGGCTGGGAGCTGGGGGCCGGTCTCTAAGTCTCAGGAAGTGGCTGGGGTCTCGGGCAGGTGGGCGTGGGGGCAGGGCGCGGAGATTGCAGAGGCTGCCGGGGGGCTTGGAAAAGGGGATCCCTCCTGATGGTGCTAGAAGGGGAGCTGCCTGGTGGCCAGAACCTGGTGCCAAGTTGGGCAGGTCTTCCCAGGGTGGCTGGTGCCCAGGGATGGGGTGCGGGTTGGATCCGGGTACTCACCTCTGGACCAGAAGGGAAGTTGGGGGCAGGCTGGGAGCTGGGGGCCGGTCTCTAAGTCTCAGGAAGTGGCTGGGGTCTCGGGCAGGTGGGCGTGGGGGCAGGGCGCGGAGATTGCAGGGGCTGCCGGTTTTTATGCCAGCTTGTTATTGGCATAAAAACCGACATGTGGACCAATGGAATCGAATTGAAGACCCTGACATTAACCCACACACCTATGGACATATAATTTTTGACAAAGAAGCCAAAAGTGTACAATGGAAAAAAGAAAGCATCTTCAACAAATGGTGCTGGCATAACTGGATATCAACGTGTAGAAGGCTGCAAATAGATCCATATCTGTCTCCGTGCACAAAACTTAAGTCCAAGTGGATCAAAGACCTCAACATAAATCCAGCTACTCTAAACCTGCTGGAAGAGAAAGTAGGAAGTAGTCTTGAACACATTGGCATAGGAGATCACTTCCTAAATATAACACCAGTAGCACAGGCACTGAGAGAAACAATCAATCAATGGGACCTCTTGAAACTGAGAAGCTTTTGTAGAGCAAAAGATAAGGTCAAAAAGGCAAAGCGACAGCCTACAGAATGGGAAAAGATCTTCACCAACCCCACAGGTGAGAGAGGACTGATATCCAGAATATATAAGGAACTCAAGAAATTAGACATCAAAACGACCAACAGTCCAATTGAGAAATGGGCTATAGAACTAAACAGAGAATTCTCAAAAGAGGAAACCCAAATGGCTGAAAGACATTTAAGGAATTGCTCAACATCCCTAATCCTCAGGGAAATGCAAATCAAAACAACTCTGAGATACCACCTTACGCCTGTCAGAGTGGCTAAGATCAAAAACACTGAAGACACTTTATGCTGGAGAGGTTGTGGAACTAGAGGAACTCTCCTCCACTGCTGGTGGGAATGCAAGCTTGTACAACCACTTGGGAAATCAATATGGCGCTTTCTTAGAAAATTGGGAATCAATCTCCCCCAAGATCCAGCTATACCACTCCTGGGCATATACCCAAGAAATTCTCAATCATACCACAAGAGCACTTGCTCAGCTATGTTCATATCAGCATTGTTTGTAATAGCCAAAACCTGGAAACAACCTAGATGCCCTTCAACTGAAGAATGGATAAATAAATTGTGGCACATATACACAATGGAATACTACTCAGCAGAGAAAAACAATGACATCATACGGTTTGCAGACAAATGGATCGATCTAGAAAAAAATCATCCTGAGTGAGGTGACCCAGACTCAGAAAGACAAATATGGTATGTACTCACTCATAGGAAGATGCTAGATGTGGAACAAGGATGACTGGACTGCTACTCACATCACCAGTGAGGCTACCTGGAAAACGGGACGCCAAAAAAGACACAGAGAAATGGATGAGATCTACATGAACAGCCTGGTCATGAGTGGGAACAATGAAGTGCAACGGTCGAGGGAAAGAGAGTGGGAGATCCTAGCTGGATCAAGAAAAGAGAGGGAGAACATGGAATAGGAGACCATGGTAAATGAATACCACATGAGAAGGGGAGGAAGCAGAGAGCTAGGGAGGCCCACAACGGAGATCCACAAAGATACCCCCACAAAAGACTGCTGGCAATGGTCGAGAGACGGCAGGAACTGACCCACTCTGGTGATGGGATGGCCAGACACCCTGTTAGTTGTGCCATAAACCCCATCCAAGGAAGGTCTGAGGAATCTGGATGCAGACATCCACGGCTGGGCCCCTGGTGGAGCACTGGGAGTCTAATTAGTGAGAAAGAAGAGGGTTTATATGAGCGAGAATTGTTGAAGCCAAGGTTGGATAAAGCACAGGGACAAATAACCAAATGAATGGAAGCACAGGATCTATGAACCAAAGGCTGAGGGGCCCCCAACGGGATCAGGCCCCCTGAACGGGTGAGACAGTCATTTGGCTTGATCTGTTTGGGAGGCAGCTGTGTGTTGGTGCCGGGTCCTGGGCCCATTGCATGAGTTGGCTGTTTGAATCCTGGGACCTATGCAGGGACGCTTGGCTCGGTCTGGGAGGGGGGGACTGGACCTGGCTAGACTGAGTCTACCAGGTCGATCCCGGTCCTCGGGGGAGACCTTGATCTGGAGGAGGTGGGAATGGGGGGTGGGGTGGGGGGAGGGGGAGGGGGGCGAGAGTGGGAGAACATGGGAGTCTGTGGCTATTATGTTGAACTAAATGATGCTGTAAAATAAATTTACTAAAAAAAAAATAAATATTGAGAATACGGAATACAATGAAATCCTGGCTTGTGAAGTATCAGAGGGAATCAAAGGCCATTTGCATTAAGTTTTCGAAGTTCTAAGTGATGCAGCAGTGGCACACACCTTTATTCCCAGCACTTGAGAGACAGAGCCAGATAGATCTTCATGAGTTCGAGGCCAGCCTGGTCTACAAAGCAAGATCCAGGATACACATCAAAACTACACAGAGAAACCCTGTCTCAAATAACAAACAACAACAACAACAACAAAAAGAACCAGCTGAGATTCACAAGCTATCCAAACTACTAAAGTGAACCCTTTGCTTTGCTGGATAATTGGTGCTAGCCACCTGGGGCTAAACAAACAAGCAGTTTTATTGAATGAGTGATCTGCAGTACCATGGAGGTGACAACTTCTGAGAAGTGTTTCCTCCTGGTCAGCAGACACAAATGTGCTCTAGAAATAGATATGTTTGAACGTCCTGTTGGTTATTGATTTTACTAATTTAAGAGTCACACAAGTGGCACTGGTTTTTGATAGCCTGGAAGAGCCATGGAGAGCAGCTGAGGCTTGGGACTGTATGGTTGTGGTGGAGGCCTTGAAGAAAGCCCAGGTATATAGCAATGATCATGTGTTACCAGGCCAGTCATCATTGTAGCTTGAAGAGTTCATGGCTGTGTTAGAGTGACCATTGCTTTTCTCCTCTGGTTGCACACCTGGCATTTCTTAGGACTGTGATGGTCAGCCAGTAAGGAGAAAGGTTCCATTAGATACCAGATTGTTTCTCCATGATCTCTGATGCAAGTATGTGGTATGTTAAGCACTATGGTCTGAAATCAACATTAAAGGATATTCTTAAACAATCAAAAAGCTGTCTGTGGTTCTTAGGAATTTCATTTGCTGACATCAAAAAGTTTCACCATTCCTTGAACAGGCTCTATTTGCTCTGCTGTGGTATCTAAATGGGGTTTGGGGACCCATTAAGTCGAAACCACATTTAAGCTATTGTCTTTTTTTAATTCTTTGTATTGCAATAACTAAATGTATCTAATATTTCCTATGACAGAGCAATTTATTTAACATAAATTGTATAGCTTTTGTATCAAAGAGGGATAATTAGTATAGTACTTGGTTTCCTAATTTCCACAGCATTAAGAATGACTTTTATCCAGTCCCATGACACCTAGTATCAGGAGACCAGGTTTAAGAAACTCATTCAATATTTATAAGTTTCTGACATTTGGGGGTGTGGTCATGCAAAACTTTAATCATATCACTTGAATAGCAAAGGCGGGTGGTTCTCTGTGACTAAAATGCCACCCTGGTCTGCATTGCAATTTACAGACCAGCCAGATCTACACAATGACTGCCTGTCTAAAAACAGCAACAAAAACAATATCAACACACACAAAAAAATCTTCATCAATTTAAGCAATTCTGATGCAGTAAGTTCACTAATTGTCATAATTTCCTCTACTAGGCCAAATTTAGGAACCCTGGCTATGTAAAGAATCATATATTTTCCCTTTCCATTTGTTAACTATTGAACCTGAGTAAAATATTTTATCATTTCTAACACACTTTATCCCTTTTCACTGTATGATTCTTTGTATGGGTTGCAAGTCTTTGGCCCCAAGAAAGTGATCTTTAGTAAAAGTAGAATGTTATTCTCTTTTCCCTGTACACTTAAGCCTATTAAAAATGATCCTTTGAGGTCACACACACACACACACACACACACACACACACACACACTTTATTCCCAGGATTCAAAGAAGCAAGCAGGTATATCTCTCTGCATTTGAGGCCAACCTAAACTACATAGCTACACAGTGTCCCCACTCAGAAAGGACTACATAGTAAGAACCTGTTCAAAAGGAAAAAAAAAAAAGTCAACATCCCATCCCATCCTTCATTTTTACATGCTTTTGCCAAATCACAGGATGAATGCACATTCATGTCATTTCCTCAGAGTAACTCATCTCTTGCAGAGCAAATAATTTTTTTTTCTTTTGGTTTTTCAGACAGGGTTTCTCTGTGTAGCTTTGTGCCTTTCCTGGATCTTGCTCTGTAGACCAGGCGGGCCTCAAACTCATAGAGTTCTGCTTGCCTCTGCCTCCTGAGTGCTGGGATTAAAGGTGTACACCACCAGCACTGGGCAGAGCAAATTATTTTTATGCAGACAACTCAGCATGGCTAGATATCTCACTGTCCAAGAAAAAAGCCACTCAACAACTTCCACAACTTGAATATAATCATAAACAATATTCACTACTTTTATGGATGGTGTTATGAAATTTAGTTCATCAATAATTTTAGGGATAGCTCCATGCTTACCAGGTGGATCCTATTTATTATGGAGGCATGCCTTAAAATACAATATATAGGCATATATCCACACTCGGATTGTCCCTAAGAACTTTCCATTCTCAGATGTCTTAAAGATAATGGCATTCCATGATACCCATGAGAAAGAACACGCCACTGACAATATAGCCAAAAGGCAAATCATCTCATGGCACTTGGGGGTAGGCAACTCTCAGAAATTGTCCCATAGACATGCCATCCTCAATTATATCAGCACTGTTTGCATGCTTGGTTCCCCATATAGAGTCCATGGAATCACTTATCTTTGATATCAGTCACTGTTCATGCTCCAATTTTGTTGTATGAATTGCTGTGTGCAGTAATTTATGCCTGAATTTCCACACTACATTCTTTATGAGCATTATTTTATACATTATAGATTTATTCATATTGTTTCAAATATCAGGAATTTTTTCTTTTCTACTGTGGAAAGAGGTAGGAGAAACATGAAATTAGGTGGGTAGAAAGATGGAGAGGATCTAGAAGTTTTGAGGAGGATAAGAATAATATCAAAATATATTGAATGACTAAAAAAAAGTGCTGATAATAATGATACCACTGGAAGTTCCAAATTGGATAAGCAGCTGTGGATACCTGGGAGTAGGAGCAGTGATCTCCCCAGGAAAAGCACACCAATTCATTGTGCAATGCCAAATGATCAGCCATGAAAACATACATACAAGTAACATTATACAGACTGAGCAGGTTATACATATGAATACGTATGTGTATAAATATATGTATATATAAACATACATGCAGTGACTTAGGTAGGGAGAAAAGAGTTCATTAATTTGATGGCTAGAATGGAGGGTTATGAAGGAGAATTTGGAGGAAAGGAATAAAAAATGTATTGACTGCATAAACTAAGAGTATTTAAAACATGTGTTTTTACAAAAAAAATACTTATTCATCAAAAGAATAATTAAGGCCATAAAAGGTGGGTCAGCTAGTAAAATTTCTTGCTGCTAACTTAGTCAACTTGAATTTAATACCAGGGTCCATGTGATGGAAGGAGAAAAATGCCTATTTTAATTAGTCCTTTGACCTCCACACATGAAACATAAAATGTGTGTATTCATCTCTCACTCTTCTCCCTTTTCCTCTCCCTCTGTCTCTGTCTCTCTCTGTCTCTCTGTCTCTGTCTCTCTGTGTTTGTGTGTGTATGCTAATGCACACATAACAAATAAATGTTTAATTTTAAAAATAAATAATTTGATGTTTGTCAAATTGTGTTGCTGTGTGTACATACAATATGCAATAAGTCTTTGACTGGTATATTAACATTGATTTGATTTGGTTGGGTGGTTTGATTTTTTAAGCAGGGTTTCTTTGTGTTGGCCTGGCTGTCCTGCATCTCTCTCTGTGGACCAGGCTGGCCTCAATCTCATGGAAATTCACCTAACTCTGCCTCTCTGGTGCTGAGGGTTATAAACATTTGCCACCACACTCAGCTGAAATTGATTTTAAATCTGTTAAATATTTTCATTTATTTTTTTCTTCCTTTCTTTCTTTCTCTCTTTTTTATTTAAACAGAGACATATGACACAGGCTGGCCTGGAAATTATGTTGTACCAAGAATGATCTTGTACTCCTGATCCGTGTGCTTCCACCACTTGAATGCTTGCATTAGAGGTGTGCATCACTCCTGTTTATGCAGTGTTAACATAAAACCCAGGGTTCTGTGCATGCTAAGCAAGAACTCTTCCAGCTATAATCTGGCATCCCACTGGGTATTTTAACCACAGTTAAGGCTACAAACCATGCCTAGCAGTGGATGGAAAACACAAAGCAAACTCAATGTATTTCTGTAGATTTTTGTCTGCTATTGCTTAGCCTGGGATTTTTTGGTATTGCTGGTCATTTGCTTGTGTATTATGGTGTTTGATTTTGTGTTTTTATGGGCTCTGTTGTTTTTGTGATTCTCCTATTTTTTAAAAAGTATTCATGTGATTTTATACTTTTGATGTTTTGTTTTAAGAATAAAAAAAAAAGGGTATGAAGTTAGATAGGAAGACATTTGGGGAAGATCTAGTAGGACTTTGGAAAGAGGAAATTCTGATCCGAATATATTGGAGAACGTTTATTTTCAATAGTAAATATATATATACATGCATGCATATGTATATGTATATATAGTATCTGACTTCCTTCTTGCCTGGAATATAACTGGGACTTCTATTCATCTGCTCTTATGACTCACAATATCAAAGGAAAAAGTTATTAGCTTTCTTTTTTTATATCTCATTTTTTTATCACCTTCTGAGAACATACCAATGACTCTACATCAACTACAAATACAACTGAGTTGTCCTAGTAACAGCACACAGTACTCTGACAATGTTTCTAATACATATCACTTTTTGTAGCATGTTTCTATAAATTATTTTGAGGTATTTTTAGTTCTCAAAAATATTTTAAAATGGTCCTGTATACGTTTTTAAATAATAAAAATAATCTTAATCTATAAATAGGGGTATTATGCCCTCTCATTAAACATCTTTTTCTTTTGAATGCCTGGAAAGAACATCTCCTAATTCACTTAGATGAACTCTTCATGTATTTCAAGAGTCAAATTTATTCACTACCTTCATAAAAATACAGTTTTTCAAATTATAAAAAAATGCAGTTTCTTAAATCAGCAGAGTCTCATTTATTTTATTCCCAGAAAAATCCATTTGTCAGCACCTGCATTTTAAACCAAAACTTCAGGCAACAAAACAATAAAATATTTAAGTATTAAGAGAATCAAAACAAACATAATTTACTGAGTTCAACTAATTATATTACTTGTTGCCATTGACAGTAATATGTTAAGATAGAATTTATTATTTTGTGAATCTTTATGGTACATTTAAAATTTTGCATACTATAGAATAACATTGACAGTCTTTAGAATTATTCATTTTAATCTGTGTGTATGAGTGTGCTGTTGGCATGTATCTTGTGTACCACTTGTATGCCAGGTAAGCGACGATTTCCTGTTTTTCACTCTTCTTTTTTAATTTATACTTTTTGTCTTTCACATCATGCATCCCAGTCCCACAAATCTCCTATCTCCTCTCATCATCAGCCTTCTGCCATGCAACCTCTCCCCTCAAAAATAAAACAAGAAATAATTTAAGATAAAAAAGGAAAAAAAGGAAGAAAGGGAAAATACCCCTCGTGGAAGCTGCAGTGTGACAAAGAGAGTGACACAGTAAACACCTTTATCCATCTGTGTTCACATGCAATACTTTATCGCAGAGAATCATTAGTTTGGATAAAGGCTCCTAGTCTCTGCTACTCTATCAACACTGGGCTGTCACTGGGACTCTTCCTGAGCATCCTGTTGCTATCCTGTGTCATGGTGATCCTTAGCCCTGGGTCTGCAGGACTATCCCACCACTCCCTGTGCTCCAGCAGATCTCAGATGGAATGGATGTGGGATGGGCCAACACTTAACATTGGTTTGGCCTTGGGTAGTTTGGTGTTGGTCAGCCTGCCAGCTCTCCCTTGTCTTTACCAGCAGGGTGAGTTCTCTAACATTGCCCTGGCGAGTTCAACCCTTGCAGTGATGAGCAAGGGGTGGGGTCAGTTCTCCCACTTTCACATCCTCAGGTTAGGTTCTCACACAACTACACCTTCTGCAGCAGTTCTACTGTGTTGCCCAGTCGAGGTGTAGGGGCCACTCTCTGGAGTGCTGCAGCTGATTGTGGGCAGAACCACCTCTCCTGCTCTTATAACTTTAGTGCATGCTAGTCCACCTGAGGAAGAAGATAGGGGTGTTTTGGGTGGGGACATGAGTGGTACATCTCCCCCATCCATACCACCACACGATAGATGAGTAATGTGGACAGTTCTCCCATCTGCCTCACACATTGAATTGGGGGCAGGGGGAGTGGGGAGTTCTCTTCCCTACCCATGCTGCCAAATGACAGATGAGTAATGGGGACAGTTCTTCATTATTCACAAGGTAAGGGCTGGCTCATACACAACTCTGACCAACCGGGTTGGATCTATTGTCACACAGAGGTGTTTTTTTTTTGGGGGGGGGGTGTTGGTTAGTTTTGGTTTTTTGAGATAGGGCTTCTTAATGTAATTTTGGTACCTGTCCTGGATCTCACTCTGTAGACCATGGTGGCCTCAAACTCACAGAGCCTCGCTTGGCTCTGCCTCCCAAGTGCTGGGATTAAAGGCATGCATCACCACCACCTGGTTGTCACTCAGAGTTTTTAAGAGGCATCAGATTCTCTGGAACTGATGCACTGAAAACCTGTACCGAAGTGCTAAAAACCAAAGCTGGGACCCATATATGAGAAACAAATACTCTTAACTATTAAGCCATCTCTCCATACAGATCAACCTATATATTCTTGATTCCTACTGAAAATACACAAAATTTGGGGAATATACATATTACAACAAAATGATGCAAAAACAGACAGTAGTGCTCATAGCAAAACTAAAATAATACATGATTTTGAATGCCCTGAACATCTACTATTTCATAAATACAAATTCCTATATAAAATGGGAAGATTATAGTAAGTTTGTCTAAGAAGTGTTATGTGACACAGCATGATAATTTTGATTGGTTAGGGTGTTTGCTTCTTCAACCAGCCATTTTTACTCCTCTAGTCCACACAAATTCCTTTTTTAAAATAACCCAGTGGCTCTTTCCCCTGGTTCCTCTTCTCTCAGTTCCCTACCAGACTGTTCCCACTCCACAATCTACTCCTTCTTTTCTGTCCAGGAAAGGGCATGATGTTTCTCCTCAATATCAAGAAAAAATGGCATATCAAATTGCAGTAAGACTAAACATCTCCAATGTATTAAGGCCAGAGTATGTGACCCAGTGTGAGGAATAGCGTTCCAAAAACCAATAAAACAGGCAGGCTCCCACTGTTAGGAATCCCACAAGAGGACCACACTACTCAACTGAATGTATGTGATAGTGCATAGCTCAGTCCCATGCAGGCTCCCTGGTTGTGGGATCAGTCTCTGTGAGCTACTATAAGCTTCTGTGCTTTTTAATTGTGGTGTTCTTGACAACTCTGGCTCCTACAATCCTTTCTCCACTTTTCTGCAGGATTTCCTGAGCTCTGCCTAATGTTTGGCTCTGAGTCTGCATCTGTTTCTATCAGATGCTGGATGAAGCTTCTCTGATGACAAATAGACTAGGCACCAATCTATGAGTATAGCAGAATATTGTTATGCATGATTACATTGGCTTTTTTTTCAAGTCTTCTTTGATTCTATCCTAGATCTCTGAGTCATCCTGTATGTGGTTCCTGGTTCTCCTTGCAGTGTTAGTGGTGAGCTTATTTTCCTGGTATGGGTTGTAGATCTGACCAGTCATTGGTTGGCCACTCCCTCAAACTCTAGGCCAGCCTTACCACAACACAACCCATAGAAAGAACAGACTGTAGGTTGAAGGTTATGTGGATGGGTTGAAGTTCCACTCCCTCCACTTAAGGCCTGGCCTGGTCACAGGATATGTCCCTTTCATACTACCTATCTGTTATTGCTAGGAGTTTTAAATGGGTCATCCTTGTAGATTTATGAGAGATTCCCTTCGGCAGGTTTTTTTTTTTTATTATGGAGGGTGAATACTAAGATTTTAAAGGACTTTAAAAGTAGAGAATAATGCCAAACTCCTGAAAACCATCCGAATGCAGAGGCACGTAGCCCAGAGGCAGAGAACTTGCTAAATATATACAATGGCCTATGTTAAATCCCTAGAAGCAATTCCTGCTATTTTTAGGAATAACATACTCATACCATTCCTTCTGTTATGTACACACACACACACACACACACACACACACACACACACACAGAGAGAGAGAGAGAGAGAGAGAGAGAGAGAGAGAGAGAGAGAAATATACATGCAAACACACAAAATTTATTTATTTCTGGTTGTCTTGGAGTGTACAGGCTAATTTTTCTGAAAAATAATTCATGAAAAATGCTTTCCAACACTTCTCATATGTGTAGTTAGTATGTAACCACATACCAATTAGGGTCTTTTTATCCAAATTTAAACTTTAAAATATACATGTGTTTGGAAGTATATTTCAGTGGCAGACCAATGGCCTATCTTGAAATAAGACATAACTCTACATTATATGACAAACAAATTTTTTCCTTTATAAAATTCACTTTGCTTTCTGTATGAATTATGTAGAGTGTGTAATTGTAAAGAATTAAATCATGCAGCCATGTGGCAGTATTCATTAAAAGGGAAAGTATTAGCAAATATTAGAATAATTGTTTAGAATATTTATGGTCTCTGTTAAGTTGAAATATAGAAATTAGTAAACATTCTTTAAAACTTCTGTTACATTTTATATGTCAATTTTTTTTTCACTCCACCGGTGATTTTTAAAGAATTTTTAAATTCATTTTACATGCCAATCACACATCCCCCTCTTCCCTCTTTTTGTCCCCGCCCCCCCAGCATCCTCCCAACCCCACCCCCCCACCCCTGTCCCAAACATACCACCCATTCCCTCCTCCAAAAGGTTAAGACCTCTCATGGGGAGTCAGCAGAGCTGGTACATTCTGTTGAGGTAGGTCCAAGCTTCTCCTCCTGTAATTTAATTGTTTCTGGATGAACTACTTCTTGAAAGGGTACTTTATGGTATTTGGTATGTTTAACAATTATTTTTAAATTTCTGATGACTAGATTTAGAAATCCAGCAAATCGCAAAAGATTCTTCCTAGGCAATATCGACGGGGAAACACCAACATTAAAGTGGAGCACAACCTGTTCCCTTCAGTTTTCTTCACTGTCCTTAAATGCCAATCATAGTTTCAAGCTCCCTAGCAAACACCAGTGACAGGAAATACATCACTCATCCTGGCTGCGGACCAGCCTCTGGTGTAAGGAAACCTAACAAAACTACAAGGACCAAAGTTCTTTTCCATTTGCAACTTCCTCTAACACCAAACACCAGCTTGCATTAAACTTGTATATTTGCAGGAGAGTAACTTTGATCGCATTTCTTCTTTCTGTTTTCAAGGAATTCATTGTCTTAATCATAAATTCGCAGTTATATGGATTTTACAACTTCCTTGTTCTGTTAAGTGTGTTTTCTTTAGCTATAGAATGACAAATATGTTCTAAAGAAAGTTTTGGTTTTATAAGTAATGAAACGAAGCATTCAATGTTAATTCTGGGGTTAGAGAGGTCATCCAATGTGTCAGTCAGCCTTCTAGCTTTAATATAAAATTGTTGCATGGAATTTTCAGCAATTTTGTGAACTTCTTCTCTACCTTCCCTCCCTCCCTCCTTCCTTCCTTCATATCTTTCTTCCTTCTTTGTATTCTTAATTTTACATTAATTTAGATGTGATTACTTAAATACAATGTGGATGTCTAACACACTAATTTATTTAAATTCTATGTTCTGTAATAATTCTACTAATATATCTCTAAATAAAAAAGTGAGAGACAAAGTTTTACAGGAGATAGTTTCTTCAGTTTCACATTATTCATATTCACGCTTAAGCCATTGAATGTGAGTGTGTGTGTGTGAGTGTGTGTGTGTGTTTAGTCTTAGTTACTTTCAGCAATTGTTTTATTTTTTAAATGTTAATACTTTTTCAACTGTTTAAAAATGTTCATTGTGGTAGGAAATGAAATTTCAACATAGTCTTCTAATATGGAGATGGAGGTTATATCAAAGTACTATGGTGGTATTCTATTTGTACTGAAATGTGATTTTAATTGTATATTAATAAAGAATGGCTAAGATCAAAAACACTGAGGACACTTTATGCTGGAGAGGATGTGGTACTAAGGGAACTCTCCTCCATTGCTGGTGGGAATGCAAGCTTGTACAACCACTTTGGAAATCAATATGGCGCTTTCTTAGAAAATTGGGAATCAATCTCCCCCAAGATCCAGGTATACCACTCTTGGGCATATACCCAAGAAATGCTCAATCATACCACAAGAGCCCTTCCTCAGCTATGTTCATATCAGCATTGTTTGTAATAGCCAAAACCTGGAAACAACCTAGATGCCCTTCAACTGAAGAATGGATAAATAAATTGTGGCACATATACACAATGGAATACTACTCAGCAGAGAAAAACAATGATATCATGATGTTTGCAGGTAAATGGATGGATCTAGAAAAAATCATTCTGAGTGAGGTAACCCAGACCCAGAAAGACAAATATGGTATGTACTCACTCATAGGAGGATACTAGATGTGGATCAAGGATGACTGGACTGCTACTCACATCACCCATGAGGCTACCTGTAAAACGGGACCCCAAGAAAGACACGGGAATCATCCAATGACGGAGAAATGGATGAGATCTACATGAACAGCCTGGACGTTGAGGTGAGACCGTTGATTGGCTTGAACTGTTTGGGAGGCATCTAGGCAGTGGTACCAGGTCCTGGGCTTGCTGCATGAGATAGCTGTTCGAAACATGGGACTTATACAGGGATGCTTGGCTCAATCTGGGAGGAGGGTACTGGACCTGCCTGGACAGAGTCTATCAGGTTGATCTCAGTCCTCAGGGGTGGCCCCTGATCTGGAGGTGGTGCGAATGGGGGATGGGCTGGGGGGAAGTGGAGGGGAGCAGTAAGGGGGAGAACAAGGGAATCTGTGGCTGTTATGTAGAACTGAATAGTATTGTAAAATAAAATAAAATAAATAAAGAAAGAAAAACATAAATAAATAAAATTGCCTGGGGGTCAAACCTATTAGAGCCATAGAAAGAGTGTGGCAGTGGTGGCATGTGCCTTTAATCCCATACATCTCTGTGTGTTCAGGGATACAGCCAGCATTGGAGACATACGCCTTTAAGACCTGGAGGGCTGTACTTACAGGCAGTGACAAGATAGTCATGTGCTTTGGTTTACAACCAATGATAAGGCAGAACAGAAAGACTATTTAAAAACATACACATAGGAAATAGCTCTCTTTCGGGAAGATAGGAGTACCAATGGAGGAAGGGTAAGATTTTAGCACTGAGCTCTGACCTCTTGGCTTTCTCTTTTACATTGGTTCTGTGTTTCTTATTAAATAAGATGGTTGTTTACATCTACAGAGTACATCCGAAGTTTTCGAAATTCATTTATAGCCCAAAAGCAGATCAAGGACCAGTGGATGGAAAAGTATTAAGTACTGAGTAAGACTCTGGCTCAGGAAGGATCAGAGTAATAAGACATCATCTTGAAATGGGGAGGGATGAGAAACATACTAGGCTGTAGAGGCTGGTGGATTGCACAATGAAAAATGTCTCTTGTTAAGATAGAATTTTATGTGAAATCCCAAATGAAATTTAACTAAGGAAAGAAAGAATGCAATTTTTAGGAGGCTGAATTGTTTTGTTGTTGTTTTTGCAGGTTTTGTTGTGGTTGTTTCCCTTATACTTTCATGTATGGTCTCCAGAACTGTATACATGCTTGCCAAGTGCTCTACTGGTGTTTGACAATGTCATTCCAATAATTCAAGTAATTTTTATCAAAATATCCCCCTATCACCTATACAATCATATTCCTGTAATCAGCAGTCATATTTTTCATAACTTCAGTTGACAAGTTAAATTAATATTTGTATGAAAAAACATGTTCAATTGTTTCATATCAGTCTTTACAAGAGTAGCAAACATTCTGATGCTCTCATGCTGAGATGAATTTTGAAATAGAGTAATATGAATATCTTCCTTTTCTCAAGATAGTTTTATGCTTTGTAGATTCACATGTTCCCATATAAATTTCTGTGTTAATTTGTCAATCATTCCTAACATTATTGCCAAATATTATCAGGGATTTCCAAGCCTCATATCATAACTTGGAAGATTTATGCAGCAACTACATCTACCATCCTCTATGACATGAGATGGCCTTTCACACTGAGGATAGACACTATGTCATGAATCTTCTGTGACATGTGATTTAGTGTCATGGGAATATATTCCTCATTACATAAAAAGTAACAATGAGACAATGAAATAAGCTTGGTCTTGACACTTGGAGTGAGCAAAACAACTGATTCTTACTCCAATCTTCACTTCTCAAACCAGAATCTGTAACTGCTTGTTTAGCATGTGTAATTTTGTAACATTCTTACCTTTCCAGGCTAACACTTCACTTGTTGAGAAAATACCAGCTTATGTGAAATCTTTTGATTCTGCATAAAATAAAGCTATAGTGATTGAAAATGGACTAGGTAATTCTGGTAGAAATTCAGGCCTCTCCCACATTTCAGAATTCCATGGCCCATTAAACTCAAGGTTTCCATCACTCCTGTGCTCAAAGTTCCACCTACCATCCAACAAAATGAAGAAGTTTAGGGAAAGGTCATTTAAAAGTTATGAAAAGGTGCCTAAGGAAAAATGACTGTGTTCAGTAAAGAAGAAGTTTTCAATTTTTATTTCAGTATGAAATGTAATAGGGAATTGCTAGAATAGGAGGATCCTACTCAGTCTTCCTTATAAAGAATGATGTAATACTTGACAATGTTATCTTTTCCTGCCTTTTCCTACTCATACTATGAGTTTTAAAACTCAAATGAATACTATTAGACTGTGTTTATTTTATTTACAATTATGGAGAAACAAAAGAATATTAACATGGGCACATATATAGTTCATAATTGTCAGTGAAATGTAATCAGATGACCTTGCAGTATCATATTTATTCTTGATCAAGTATAAGCTATGTTTCTATACATATCATTTATCTCTTCAGTTGCTCTATGGTTCAAAAGACTATGAAAATTTCTTAAGTTAAAGCTTTCATGGGCTTTCAAGTGTGATGGATGTCACAGAGTGGTCTGAATATTCAGTGAAGTCTCCTGGCCCCTGTTACCCTGTTGAAATCTGCAGTGGATAGCTACAGAGGGGGGAAGCACCATTTTCAATGTTTCTGCCATCCTGCCAGAAAACTGAAGGTTTGGGGGCCTGGTGGTCAGGTGGTAAAGCTGGACAGAAGGTTCAATCTTTGGTTTTCCACTGTGAGGGCATGATGAGGAGAGTAGAGGTGACCCTCTCCATCTTATTTCCTTTGGCCCATCCTGAGTCTATTTAAACAAGCTTCTGGAAATTTTCCACAAGTCTCAAACATACTACCAAGTCTTTCAACATGTAACCCACAGTGAAAATATTTACAACTTTTTCTTCCTGGCAGTATCATTCTTTAGTTACTTAATATTTTCTCAATTTCATGTTGGTTACATTTTTCCCGAAAAAATATGTAGTATTTGGTGGGCAAAGCACTACTAATTTCTGCAGAATTATAACATAATGAGGTAATTTCCTATCCTACATCTTCAATATTGAAGATTTTCATGTATCTATATTGTCTTAATCTGAAAACCCTAAAAGTTATAACATTATGAGTAATATCAGTGTTCTTTTTTTAGATACTGTATTGTGCTTTCTTATTCTTCTTTTGTTTATCAATTATATCTTTTAATTTGTAATTTTTAAACAAACTAGTTCTTTATAAGGTTTCTTTGTTCAACGTCAAACATTCTTCATGGTCTCAAATATTCGTTATAAATCAACATTTAGATATTATCTTATTTTCAAAGTACATTTTTCTTTTTCTGAAACAATTACTGAAGGATCAGAGGTTCATATTCTGACTTAATGTAGTCTAACCTTTTGAAATTTTTCTGGATCTTGATCCTTAATTGCTTCTTTCATTTTCCAATTCTATTATAATAAATCTTTGGATTTTTTTAATCTTTTAAATGTACAAACTAAAAACATTATCATCTGGAGTTCAACATGTTTTTAGTTACAAAGTATCACTTAGTAAGTAGTTAAGTCAATGTGAGAAATAGGTCTTTGTGAGCTAGATCAGGAAAACAATGTGATATAACACCTGCATGGAGCAGTCAGAGAAAGGCTGAATGTTTCTGATTATAGTGTTATTTACCAAGGAAGGCATTGAAGACACAAATTAATATTTAATCTTGTAGAACCTTTTACATAGAAAACAGATAGTAGAATATGTAAACACAAAGTAATGAATGATGTAATATTTTTAAGAGCTTTTGTTTTATCTCAAATTTCTGATTTCAGAAGGAAATGTTGCAGTATTGAAAAGGGCAAGAAAAAAGAGCAGAAGTTGAGAAATGAATCATTAAGACCTGATACCTTGATATTCTGTTCTATCATTTGTCTATAAATTTTTAAAAGTTTATCCATGTAAACTATCCTATCTTTATAGGAGAAAAATGACTTAATGATGACAGAAAAGAAAGATAGGTGCAAAGATAGTAATAGAACTTTGTGTGTGTGTATGATTCTAAACACGGGAAAGCTAGTGCATTATTTCCCACATTAGATTCCTGCTGCTTTCTTCTCATAAGAATGTTTGTATTATGGTGTACCATTGTGTTTTGTTCTACTAGTGCTATATTTTTTATTAAAATTCTGAGTTCATTTACTTTGATATTTGTCAGTATTTCCATATCTGACCACAGTTGTTACTATGTGCTGAATAGCATTCTATACATGTGTGAAAAAGAAAAGGAAAAAGGTAGAGCTCCACTTTTAAAATCAAAGCAGGAATTTTAGGGACCACATTCTTGGTAATGAATATAAACAGATTTACCAAACACAGATAGGCAGGACTACACTCATAAGACAAAATAAATTAATCTGAATAAGTTTTTAGATAAGAAAATTGGTGAGGTAAAAATACTTTGTCTTCCTTCATTTCTTCAACAGTGGGTATTTGGTTGTCCTTTCGATAATACAAGATGCCCACAGCAAGTAAGTCTAAATGGAGAGGAAAGATAGAAGATTCTGCCAGCTGCTGGAGTCAGTTTACTCAAGAAACAATTTCCTTTCATTCCACTTACCTGACTTTAAATTTCTTTTTATTGAAACAGAAAATGAATGTTTGGATTTTGTTTAAATCTTCCGGTGTCTTAGTTAGGCTATCTATTGCTATAAGAAGACACCATGAACATGGGAACACTTATAAGGAAAACATTTAACTGAGGTGGCTCACTGAAAATCATCTGCACAAATTCCAAACTCTGCTTCTCCATGTCTGATATCTAAACCCACTTCAGATCTGAAACTCCATTCAGCTTTGTTAACTGCAACACTCTTGTTCTCATGGCAGGTTCCATTCCCAGTTATCAGTGCTCCTCAGCAGGTATCATATGACTGGCATTTCTAACATTATGGGTTTTCCAAGGCAATACACGCTTCAATTCCATAGCTTCACCAAATGATACCTCTTGGCCTCCATTTCGGGACACCCCCTGACACATGCCTGGCATCAGTACTTTTCTTATGTGTGCAGGCAAACTCCATAACCACTTTCATCTATGCTTAACTCTAAACCCAGAAACACATGCCCAAATATGCCAAGTTATGCTGCTTGTTGAGGCTGGAACATGGCCCCCTCGTTCAATTACATCTTCACCAGATCTCTGTTTTCCCATTGTTTTCTTCATTGCCTAAGCTTGGCTGTCCTGAAACTTTCTCTGTAGACCAGGCTGGACTCAAACTCAGAGATTCACCAGCCTCTGCATTCACAGTGCTTGGATAAAAGGTATGAACATCCTCACCTTTCTCTAAGCTTTTCTTTAGTTCCTTTTCACAAGTAGGAGACTTAGCTGGCTGAGATGTTGCTCTGAGGTCATCACTATCTATATTCCATTTCTTTTCTTTCTTTATTAAGAATTTTTTATTCATTTTACATATCAACCACAGATCCCTCACTCTTCCCTTTTCCTGCCTCTCTTCCTCAGTGTCCCCCCTCCAACTTACCCTCCATCGCTCCTCCAAAAAGGTAAGGCTTCCCATGAGGAGTTAGCAAAGCTTGATACTTTCAGTTGATGCAGGTCCAAGCCTTCCCCCACCCCATATCAAGTCTATATAAGATATCTCATCATAGATATTGGGCTCCAAAAAGCCAGCTCATACACCAAGGATAGATCCTGATCATACAGCCCGGGGCCCCTTAAGCATACCAAGCTACACAACTGTCTCAACTATGCAGAGGGCCTTGTCCAGTCCCATGTAGGCTCTTCACCTCTTGGTGTAAAGTTCATGAGTTCCCAATAGCTTGGTTTGTTTTTCTCTGTATGTTTCCACATCATGATTTTGATGCCCCTTGCTTACAGAATTCCTCTTATCTCTCTTTGACTAGGATACTGAAGTTCATCCTTTTGCTTGTCTGTAGATCTCTGCATCTGCTTCCATTGGGTACTATATTAAGGCTCTATGATGACAGTTAGGGTATTCACCAATCTGATTACCAGGGTATGCCAGCTCAGTCACCCTCTCCACTATGGCTAGTATTCTATGATCTAATATATATAAAAGGCATATTCCATTCCTTAATCCTTTTATCTCCTAGAACACGGGCTTTAACTCCATTTCATTTCCTGGTGCTCTTTTTCACCTCAAAACATATTTTTTAATTTACCTTGCTCTGCTTGCTCCTGTTCGTCATAAATCTTCATTAGAGTTATCACTAATAACCACACTATAGTGTTTATAGTAGAGTGTTTTGAGATTTCTTTTGTCAACAGAGTTAATACAAAGCATTTTCCTTTAGCCTTTGGCAGATTCTTTGAACAAGGGCAAAAATAAACACTTTCTTCACCAAAATATTACAAGACCAGTCTCTAAGACATACTAACATTGTTCTCCTCGAAAACCTTTTGGTCCTCCGAGTTCATCCATGCACATTCAGTACCACTGTCTTCCACCCTCCTGCTAGAATGGCACTTTATGCAACACTAAAAGCACTAAACTGTTTTCTTAACCCAAATTCAAAGTCTATATTACCCTAAAGAAAGGATGGTCAGGCCTGTAGACAAAATTCTAAATGATGTTATGAAATAAGAAACACAGAGACAAATACAGAGTTAAAGACAAGAGATCAGAGCAAGAGCCATTACTAACTTATCTGACTGCCTTGTGCCATCACTACCCCCAGAGAGAGAGACCTTCTTCCTGTGTGATTGTCTTTTTATTGCCTTTCTGTTCTGCCTTCTCATTGGCTCTAACACAGCCACATGATTTCCTCGTCAATGCCTGTGTATACAGACCTCCAGTTTTCTTTGGGATTAAAAGTTTGGTCACCTAGCTTTGCTATGGCCTTGACCTCACAGAGACTCTGCCTAACATACGAGCAGGTTAAGTGTGTGTGCTACCACTGCTGGACTTCTGGTTAATGGCTGAGACTTCTGATTTCCTGGCAAGTTTATTAACATACAAATAAAATCACAATATCACCATACAGGCCTATCTCAAAAATACCCCAGTGCCTGGTAGCAATGCTTATCATAATTAGACTTTCTATTGCTATGAAGAGACACAGCAAATCTTCTAAGGAAAACACTTAAGTCTGTGAAGCTCGATATCTCAGCTTGCCTTCAGTATATGTAAGAATCTCACAATAGTAGGCTCTAATGCCAGTTAATGAGTAAACTTGCCAGTAAGGACAAGCAGGCAAAGAACAAGAGCTTCATTATTCCATGTCCTTTAGATAAGCAGCCACCAGCAGTTATCACCTGTTCTTAAAATGGATACCCCATCTCAAAAGTTTTAGATTTAAGTTGGGTTTTCTCGCTTCAAATGACTCAAACAAGAAAATAAGCCTTCACGGTGTATCCCATCATTAAGTTTTAGTTAATTCCAGAAATAGTCAAGTTTGCACCCAAATAGGTGATGCTTATTCAATATTATTCAATAACAAGTAGTTGCACGACTAAACTTCTTATAAAAAGACAGTAGTACTTTAATTCCAAAAGTAGGGACCCATAAAACAAAAAGGAAATCTGTAGGCAAACATTTCTGACATCTATAGAAGCAAAAAAAAATCCTCAAAAAATAATTTCAAAGCAAATAAAATTGTTTAAACAAATTATGTTGCTAATGGAAATGTAGCACTGGAATTCAAGCAATGATTGCTGTTTCAGCAGACCTGGGTTCAGGTTCCAGCACTCACATGGAAAGTAATAACCATTAAACTGAGTTCCAAAACCCCAGTGGATCAAAGACCTCAATGTCTTACCAGAAATGCCAAAGCTGTTAGTAGAAAATATACTTAATACTCTAAAAGACATAGGTGTTGAGATGAACTTTTTGAATAGGACTCCATTAGCTTAGGAGAAAAGACCAGCTATGAACAAATGGCACCACATAGAATGTTCAGTACAGCAAAGGAACAAGTATCTATTGAAGAGGAAGCACAAAGAGGAGAGAAAACATTTGTCAACAAGACATTGAATCTGATAGAGAATTACATAGGGGAAAATTCTGGGTTCCATGAAATGATTTCTGGCTACCCTCTTAATCAGTATCATATATACTGTGATTTTCAGAGCCAGATTGTCCTGGATCTCACAAAGTCAATTCTACCCCTGCCTGTCTATTGCTAGGATTAAGACCTATCTTTGTGGACAGTAAGATGTTCCAGTGTATAAAGTGCTTCTTGTAGTAGCTTGACCACCTCAGATTGGTTACAGAACTCATGTAGCTTTTGAAAGAAAAACTAATTCCTAAAGGTTTCCTCTGTCATCCATATTCACATTGAGACATGTGCATACCAATATTTGTACTCCACTACATCATGCATACACAATAATCATAAAGAATTTTTTTCTTTGAAAGGATTAATATGTATTTTTATCAAATTATTGAGAAGTACATACTTTGCTGGATAGACTCAGGTCAACATCACAAAACCTAAAGTCATCATGAGGAAGAAATCTCTATTTTAAAGAAATGTCACCATGATTGGGATATAGGCAATAACCTAACTATGACAAGTTTGTACCAGGATAGTGTACTAATGCTGTGAAAGACCAGACTGTATTGTTTGGGGAAGTGTTTAGAAAGATTTTCTAACTTGGCTATAAAAGATATTGGTTTTAAGAGCTCAGTGAACTATTGTATTGGAGCTTTCGATTTAAGAATATTGAGAGCAGTGAAAACAATGATGTCCTGGCTTGTGAAGTGTCAGATAGAAGCAAAGATGATACCTGGCCATTTGCTTGAAGAATTAGTTGGCAATGAAGAATCAGCTGTGATTAATGAGATATCAGAAGTTCTAAAGTAAACTCTTTGCTTTGCTGGATAATGGATGCTGGCTACCTGGGGCTAAACAAGCAGTTTTGATCAATGAGTGACCTGCAGCATCATAAAAGTGAAGTCTTCTGGGAAGTGTTTCCTCCTGGTCAACAGACAAATGCTGTGCTCTCGAACAGAACATGGTTGAACCTCCTGTTGTCTACTGATCTTACTAATTTAAGAGTCACCTAGGTGGCACTGGTTTTGGAGGCATGGAGGAGTCATGGAGAGTAGCTGAGACTTAGATTTTGGCGAAAATGAGTCTAAACAAATAAGACTTCTGTCAGGAATGAAAAAAAATAGAGTAACTATGCATTTCTTTATATTCCCAGGTAGGGTACACTGTGTCCTTGGTTGAATTTAAAGATCTGTTAATTACATTTTGCAAGGATATTCTAAATATCCATGTTAACTAACAAATCAATTAGGTCAGCATAAACACTCTTCATTATACAGATGTGATAAGTAGTACACAGAAAGTTAAGTAACTCACTGAGCTAAAATTATTGACAATTGTAGAACTGAAATCAAAGGCACACATTACAAAGGCATGTTTTTTACCAATAGAGTTTCATATTATAGATTCATTCACACATCTCATACAGTTAATTTTATTCTTAGATACTGTTGAGATGGCTATTCTCTATTTCCAACTTGATGAGATCTAGAATTACATGGAAGACAAGCCTATGCCATGCTTGAGCAAGATTATCTGAATTAATTTAACTGAGGTGGAAAGATCTGTCCAGGACTCTGCAATAATGGAAAATGGTAGCTGGGCTGTATCTTTCATTGCTGTCTACTTCTTGATCAGGACTGACCACCAGCCTCCAGTTTTTGCCACTGTGACTTTTTTCCACAAGGATGGGATCTGTGAGACAAACTTAACCCTTCCTACATAAAGTGTAGGGTATTTTATCATAAAACCAGAAAATGTAACTAAGATGTTTACTTAGAAAATAAGAAAAAATCCCATTCATGCAGTGTTGGAAAATTCCTTAAATCCCAGCACTCCAGAAGCAAAGGCAAGGGGATCTCTCTGAGTTAAAGGCCCACCTGGTCAATAAAGCTAGTACCAGGATAGCTGATGCTACCCAGCGAAACCATATATATGTACATATATGTATGCATGTATGTATATATATATAATATATATATTATATATATATATGTAGATGCAAAGGAAAATCATTTGGCTTTCTCTTTTGCTAGCTTCTATCTAATCCTTGACTACTGTATAAAATCTAGGAATCAGAATAGTCACAATAGAACAACTTCTAATGTCAGTGTTAGGAGGCAGATGGAGGTGGAATTCTATAAATTCAAGGCTAACCTATTCTACAAAGCAGCTTCCTGGTCAGATAGTGCTATTGAAGGCAACACTGTCTTTAATAATAACAGAACAGCTAAGTCTTAGTGAAAACTTGCTGCCGGATATCCTCTAAAGTTTTAAAAAAGAAAGCTCTACTGAGTTATCCTTTACCTGGCTTTTCTCATGTTAGGAATTGATATTTGAATGGTATTTTGTACATTGACAATGCAAGACAACAGGAGTATCTTTTCAGCATATTTTAAACTTCTCAATCTTGACACCAGCTGCAGAAGGACTGACTGTCCAGAGCATGGTGGTTTCAGGGTGGCCATCCCCTCCTCACATTATTGCATGAGTAAAGATACAAATGTCCTTATCTGTTCATTCCTACATTGCAGCAAATTCAGCCATACCAGGAGAACTCCTGAAAGTGCTGCCATGGGACAGAATGCAGGGTATGTATGCACAGGATTTGAGACAGCCCCCCTTCCTGTTGTAAGAGTAGATTGTAAGAGGCTGTGCACCTCTGACCTAGGAGAATGGCAGCTGTTCTTCACTTGGCTGCTACAGCAGCTTCTCTTTGTCTCTTTACCCTATTTCCACAGGCACAACAAATGAGGTTCTTAAAGGCACTCTCCCTACAATGAATATGTGGAGGAGGGAGCTGAATAAGGCAAACCCTAGGGCTCTGATTACCCATGTATCAGCAATGAAAGATTCCCTAGATGAATCCCTGTGTTCTTTTTTCCTCTTCCTCTTCAAACTGGAGTGGAAAATTTAACAGGGACAGTACTTCCAAAGGAGTACATTATGTCGATTTGGAGTAGACAACTTTACTGACGGAAAATATACATTTCCTTTCAAAGCCACATTTGTATTTTTGCCGATCTTTCCATTTCATTATTTAACAATGCACAGTTCAGATTTTCCATTTTCAAAGTTCATTCAGTATTTCCCTATGAATTTCTTTTTCCCAATTAGTCTTTGATCATGTAGTATTAGGTCAATATCATGTTACAGTGATTTAAAAATGGAATGTATACGTATTTAAAATTCAGGAGTTTATCTAGATTTTGTTCATTTGTTTGTTTGCATTTTCAGAAGGGATCTGACTTACCAAGGCATAAAAGTCAATAGGAGAGCTGAAGAGATGATTCAGCTGTTAAAAGCAACTCATATTCTGTAAGAGGACTAGAGTCCAGTCCCAGGTCCATGTCAGGAACCTCATAATAATTCGAGTCTGGGAACATACAGAGCCACTGAACTCCATTAACACCTCTACATGTATGTTTACTTAACACACACACACACAGACACACACACACACACACTCACACACACAGGGAGAGAGACAGAGACAGAGACAGAGAGAGAGAACACATACATAATTAAAAATAATAAAATCCAGCTAATCCTGATGGCGCATGCCTTTACTTTCAGCCCTCAAGAGGCAGAAGCTGGTACATCTCTTGGAGTATAACCCCAAGTTGGTCTACAAACTGCATCGCCAGGCCAGCAAGCTCTAACCAGTGAGACTGCCACAAAAAATAAATAATTAACATAAAATCTACATCACAGCAAGGATTTTTTTAAAGTGAGTAAATTGGTACTTTTTAAAAAGTACCAATCATTGAATGGTAACCCATCACTTTCATGAAAACAACAATTATTATGTCCATGGTAAGGATTTCACTTTACCTGAATAATATAAAACCTTAAAAATTAAAAAAAAAAGTTGAATCTGACTAATGCAGAATGTTTTAAATGTAGCATCTTTTATTTGTTAGTGATTTCTCCTGACAGTACTTCAAGTGTCTAGCATTTTGTACCTTCTCTAGTTTGGGTTACATTTTTTCTAAGCAGCCTTTCCTAAGCAGATCTAAAGTGGGATATAAATTAAGATTATGTAGTCCATATTGCCCACAAAAACATCTTGAATTTCATTCTGATCAATTTATACAGGTGTTTATGAAGACCCTCCTTGTCCATACTAGCAAAAGAAAAGCTTAAAGCCCTTGGATGCCTGCCTTATGTCATTAGGTTCAGAAAAGATTATTGAGACCCTGCAGCCTGCAAACATGCACGCATGCATGATTGCAGGGAGCTGCTGGCTCACTAGCACAGGCTGGGGGTTGGGAATGTGATGAGTCAAGTCAATGCAGCAGCAGGTCTTGCTCAGAGGTGAGGGAGCCAAAGATGCCTGTCACATCCACCTGAGGAATGGTCAGCAAAACAATGCAGCAACCAAGGTCAGCTCCCTCTGGCCCTCTTGTGTATTTCATAGACAGACATCATCTTTGCCCATTAATTATTGAAAATCTGTATGGATTAGAACATTTTTATATAGATCTATAGTCTTTGGCTCTGAAGAAACAGATCAGAAAGCTATCAGGTCAAGACCATCCTTCCTTTGTTCTACCCTGTATTGCCCTGGCCACACAGTGCCCCTCCTCTTTTTCCCTCAGTCTGTCCTGCCACTTTATCTCTGTACTCTTCCAGTGTGAACATTAACACTTCAAAGCCCAGACAATGTTATGGATTGTTGCTTTGTGTGAGTACAGGTTATTGACCAAACAGAAATGAGTATTTGTTCTGGTACAGGGATGTTGCACAAAGTCAGCATTCTGAAGAGGAATTAAATTTGGTGTCTGTCATGCAATGAAGGATGTGAATGAATGAAATACTTGAGAATTAACAAACACATTAACAGCATAGTGGCAACACCACAGACCATAGTGGTTTGCACCTACAAGTTTCTGAATGGTTAGAAAGATCAAGTAAGTATGATTTCTGATGCTAGCATAGTTATAATAAAGGAAAGGGGTTTCCAAAGTTACTGTAAATTAGAGTGGTGGACAGAGTGAATTGAAGTGTGTGTGCCAGTCTGTATGTCTGTCTGTGTGTTATACTTGAGTATCACAAGTGAAAACTGGGCATGCCAACAGAATGGCCAGTGTGAGGAAAAGAAGAGTGTCTTTTGTATACAGAGCCATAGTCTACAATGGTACAAAACAATAACTTTTTCCATGATCTTGTCAGGTGATCTAATTTGAATATTGGGAACAAGCTTCGGTGTTTTTATGTATTGTTTTTATTTATTTGTATATTCTTTTTTTTGAAATGTTATCCTGATATTATAATAAATTGATGCTTTGAAAATATATAGTTTTGATATGTCATCTAATTCATATTTATAAGATATGCAAATGGTATGGAGAATTTGTCTTTAGGCACCCTGACAGAGAAATCTATAAGGATATATACCTTCTTTGTTTGTTCATTGTAGGTTTGGGGTATTTTTTGTAATGGTGTATTTTTTTCATTTCAAAATGGTCTTTGTATTTAAGATTTTCCATTTTAATGCTAATTGATCCTTTTCTAATATAATATATCATGATAACATTTTTTCTTCCTTCTACTCCTCCAAGTTCTTTCCCACCTCTCAAAGTCTGGGTCCCTCTTCGTGCTGTAATTGGAGTCTGTGTTGATATCCATGGCACAAATTACTACAAGGGCTCATAGGATTTATGGGTGTTGAAATCTGAGGGCTGTGCTGAGACAGCCCCATTATTCATTGACCCTAAGATATCTGGCCCTGCCCTTGACTGGGCACTAAAGCACAAGAGTTGGCTGTAGATGTAACCAACCATCTTATTAAATAAAAAACACAGAACCAATGTAAAAGAGAAAGCCAACAGGTCAGAGCTCAGAGCAAAAACCTTACCCTTCCTGTGGTGCTCCTAGCTCTCCGAAAGAGACCTACTTTCTGTGTGTATGTCTTTAAATAGTTTGCCTGTTCTGCGTTCTCATTGGTTGTAAACCCAAACACATGACTGCCTCGTCACTGCCTGTAAGTACAGCCCTCCAGGTCTTAAAGGCGTATGTCACCAAGGCTGGCTGTATCCCTGAACACACAGAGATCTATCTAGCTCTGTCTACCAAGCACTGGGATTAAAGACATGCACCCCTACCACCCGCTCTTGCTATGGCTCTAATAGCTCTGACTCCCGGGAAACTTTATTTATTAACATACAATCAAAATCACATTTCAGTGCAATTAGAATACCACCACATTTCCCCTTTTCAATTTAATAAAAAGAAAAAAGGCAAAAGGTTATAACTAACAAAAGAAAAACTATATACAAAAGTACAATAACTATATACAATATATACAAGTAATAAATAACTAAACAATGTCTAGTCCATTTGTATTTGACAAATCAGAGAAAATAATTTCATTATCTATCCTATCTTGGTAAGTCCAAAATGTATCTAATTCACTTTCTATCCTAATTAATCTTCAATATAACTAACTAACCTTCAACTATAACTAACTAATCTTCAATTATAACTAACTAATCTTCATCTCCCACAGAGACCCAAGAAGGAAATAATATTAGCTAACAAAAATAAAAACAGGAAGTACATGCAAGCAACTTCCAAAAAATTTGTGTGTTGACAGAAAGAGCCAGCTGCCTGGACAGTCATCTGAGGTTTCTCGGCAGTGTTGGGGCATCATCTTCAGCCTATAGGCTTAGCGTATCTGACAGACTCATTTGTGAAGTAGGATGTACACAAGGTCAACAGTTCAACCTCACATTGGGTGAGAGCAGTTCATGTACCAGAAACACCTGAATTCTACTAGTGTTCTGTCATGATTCAGGATTTTAAATTCTGGAAATTGTTGATGGTTTTTTAATTCAGCTGTCCATTCTTCTTGGCTGTGTATATATATGGCTTCATCTCAGCATCCCCTTCTTCTCCACATCCTTCTATCAAATGCCAGTCTACTATTCAGAGGTGTGAGCTTAGTTACTCTTCAAGAATAACTGTTTCAGCTGCTGTTCCATTGCACAACAGAAGCCATCAGCCCACTGCCTGTTCAACTGACCTCAAAGAAAAGGGCACTGTACCTTTTCCGGATTGCGAAGGCCACTTCAGGGATGGTGCCATATTGTCCTGGCCTCAGAAGATGTCTTTTGATAAAGCTATAACCACACTTGTTTTGGCAAGAATCAGTAGTCCTTTGTTTCATGTTCTGTCTGTCCATTTTGTCCTGTTGATTTGAGGATACTTTGTTGTCCAGTGGCTAACTTGTGCCACAATGAAAGTTAACTCCATATGCAATTTCTTCAATGCCCATATTTTCTCTGAAGTAGATTGGTACTGCCAGGAGCCAACATGTCTCAAAAAAGAAAAATTTCTAAGTTATTAACACACTTTAAATGCCATATTCTGTAGATCTCTGAAGGGTTTAAAGATGACCTGTCTAAAATATATCTGTTCGTTTTTTAAAATATATCTAATATGACTACAAGTTCTATTGTAATGTCTAACTACTAACTTTCATTTCTTTATATCCTAATAGTTGGTAATAATAACATTAAAGGATCAGAAAATTGCATTACATTGTTAAATGAATAGTATAAATACAATTAGAAATATACATATAGCATTTTCTAACAATATCAATTTCAAATTTGTATACAATATAAAACAATCCAATCCAATGTAAAGTATTTAAAACTAGTAATTGTCTTTTTCTTTTCTTCCTTTCTTCCTTTCTTCCTTTCTTCCTTTCTTCCTTTCTTCCTTTCTTCCTTCCTTCCTTCCTTCCTTCCTTCCTTCCTTCCTTTCTTTCTTTCTTTCTTTTTAAAAACAAGAACCTTAAATCTATTCTCCTTTGCTTAGCCTTTTTCCTAACCCTTGACAACAACTTGTAACCAATCCCCCTAAACAATGAAAATCATCCCAGACCCAAAAACCATTAAAAAGACCAAAAAACCACTCTCCCCACACCACCTATTTGGGAATGTGGGCGTCATATTCTTAAAATTGCTTCCTGCTGGGTATGGGCGAAGTTTTCTTTATCCTGAAAGAAAAATTTTAGGTTAATTGTCAAATTCTAGGAAAGGTAACTATATCCTTCATTATTATCCAGTTTGTGTATAATGCCAAAGTTCAGGGTTCATCTCAAGTCCTTATTCAAGTAGTCTTTGAGACTGGATCATCTCAGCTAGTCATCTCAAAATTGCTCTGAGCACCTTGTAGTTCAAAGCTGATCTGTAGATGATGTTTATCAGCTTAATGATATTATTATTGTCCATGTGGAATTGTTTTTGTTGTGGGGCCCCATCTTCTTTCTGGAGACTTCAGTTAATGTTAGGCCTGGCCGTGATTTCCTGCAGAAAACTGATAAAAGACTCGAACACAAAGACATATATATGCAGCTAATTGAAGCCTTTTTTCTAGAATTAGTTAGTACTCTATATGACCATTCATATCTTAACAAAGTTTAAAATGTATACATATCTATATATCTATCTATCTATATATTATCTTGTATATTTTGATATAAAATTCATACTTTAAGTTTAAAGAATCAGAATAGAATCAAAGAGTTGAGATTAGTAATAGAATAGTCACTTAATTAATTTGGCTTTTTTCCTATCCCATAGCAGAAGATGACTTTTTATTATGGCATGATACTGGGAATTTGCATTTTCCTTTTAACAACATGCTTGAGTTTAAAGAAGGAGAGAGTCATTCTCCAACTCCAAAGTCAGCTTTAAATTTTAATTGAACTGGGACTATTAGAAGACCAATAGGGTTAAATCTTTAAAGAAAAGCAGAAACAAACATTTAGGAAGACATAAAATTTTTTAGATAATATATACCCATACACCGTTTCACTCTGTTTCCTGGGATAGATGATTTGTCCCTTTTCTTCAGTTGTCTCATTTGTCCAGTGTTCTTCAGATTCCTTAACCTTCATTCTCCTAAAATACAAAAACAAAAACCTTTCCCCAAGACTAATTTTGGGGATGTTTCTTTTTGGCAAGTTATTATCTGATTAAATGAAAAGGCATGTGTTACTAGTATAAGTTAGTTTAAATTGGATGTTCATGCTGGTTGATGAACTATCACCTCCTCTAATTAAGAGGTCTCTCTTGTTCAAATTGAACCTTTATCAATTTTGATGGTACCCACAGCTTGTCTTCTCCTGTAGAAATAAAAGCAAAACCTCATCCCCAACATAATACATACCCTGGTTTCCATTCTGAGGTCAGCACATCCTTAAAGTATATAGGCTGATTTAATTTTGTAGTTTTTTTCTATTATCCAGTGTCTCTCTGCAGCTGTTGTTCCTTTCTCATTCGCATTGAGAAAATTCAAAGTTAATAGAGAATTATGCAGTCTATTTCCTGGGGGTTTTATTACCCCTTTCTGTTTATTTAGCATATCCTTTAGAGTTCTGTTTGATCTTTCTATAACTGCTTGACCTATAGGATTATGTGGTATACCTATAATATGGTTTATATTATAATAAGCAAAAAACTGTTTCATTTTAACAGAGACAAAGGAAGAAACGAAGTGCTACAGAGGCCCACGGATTTTAAGATTCTTACATAAACAGACATTTCCTGTCCTGACCACTCAGTCCCAAAGAATCACACATAAACTTATATTAATTACAAATACTGCAACCCACTGTGAAAATGTTCACTACTTTTTCTTCCTGGCAGTTTCAATATTTTGTTACATAATATTTTCTGAAGTTCATATTGGTAACATATTTTCCCCTGAAAAAAAATATGCAGTATTTGGTGGGTAAAGCACTACTAATTTCTGGAGAGTTATAACAAAGTAAGGTAATTTTCTATCTTACTTCTTCAATATTGAAGATTTTCAACTATATATATTGTAGTAATCCAAAAACTTTAAACATTTTGTGTAATATTGATGTTCTTTTTATTAGATGCTGTATTGTGGTTTTTTTTCTTAAGAAATTTTTTATTTCTTTTACATACCAACCACAGGTCCCCACTCTTCCCTTCTTCTGCCTCCTAGCCTTCCCCTGCCCCAAACCACGAGTATTGTGCTTTGTTATTCTTCTTGTGTTTATCAACTGTTTACTTTTAATTTTCCAACAAACTAGTTCAATATGAGATTTTTTCATTCAAAGTCAAACATTCCCATTGTCTCAAATACTCCTTATAAAGCAACATTTAAAAATTACCCTTTTTCAAAGAACTTTCTCCCTCTTTTGAAACAATTACTGAAGGAACACAGTTGCATATCCTGACTTAGTACAGTCTATTCCTTTGAAATTTTTCTGAATCTTGGCCCCTAATTAGTTCTTTCATTTTCCAATTCAATTGCAATAAATGGTTTGAATTTTTTCTTGTCTTAGAAATGTATGAAGTAAACATTATCATTTGAAGTTCAACATGATTTTTAGTTACAAAGTGTCACTTAGTAAGTAGTTATATCATGGGGAACATCAGTGTTTGTGAGCTAGATGAGGAAAACAATGAGAGATAACAGCTAAGTGGAGCAGTCACAGAAAGGCTGAATGATTCCCCTTTAAAGTGTCATTTACCAATATAGGCATTGAAGACAGAAGTTAATAATCTTGCAGAAACTCACATATAGGAAACAGATGTTAGAATATGTAACAGAGTAACGACTGTTTTAGTATGTTTAAGAGCTTTTATTTTACCTCAAATCTCTGATTTAGGAATGAAATGTTACAGTATTGGACAATTCAAGATAAAAGAGCAGAAGTTAATAAATAAATCATTAAGACCTACTACTCTGATTATCTGATCTATCATTTATCTATAAATTTTTAAATGGTTATCCATGTAAACTATCCTATCTTCATAGGACAAAAATGAGCTAATGATGACCGAAAAGTGAAATAGGGAGCCAGGCGGTGGTGGCACACGCCTGTCATCCCAGCACTTGGGAGGCAGAAGAAGGTAGATCTCTGTGACTTTGAGGCCAGCCTGGTCTACAGAGCTAGTCCAGGACAGGCTCCAAAGGTAAAGAGAAACTCTCTCTCGAAAAAACAAAAGAGAAAGAGGGGGGGTGGAGAAAGACAGTAAGAGAAACTCTCTCTGTGTCTATGTTTCTTAACATGGGAAAGCCAGTGAATTTCTCAGATAAGATTTCTGCTGCTTTCTTCTCACAAGCATGTTTGTATTATGGAGAACCATGGTGTTTTGTTCTATTGGTGCTATACTTTCTTACTTTATTAAATTATAAGTTTATTTACTTGAATATTTGTCAGTATTTCCATATCTAACCAGAGTTATAACTGTGTGCTGAATAGCCTTCTATATAAATATGTAAATAAGAAAAGGTAAAGTGTAGAGTTCCACTTTTAAAAACAAAGCAGGGATTTTAGAGACCACATTCTTGTTAATAAATATAAAGAGATTTACCAAGCAAGATAGGGAAGCCTATGCTCATAAGACAAACAAATTAATCTGAATAAGATTTTAGATAAGAAAATTGGTGAGGTAAAAATACTGTCTTCCTTCATTTCTTCAACAGTGGGTAATTGGTTGTCCTTTTTTCAATAAAAAAATGCCCATAGTATGTAAGTCTAAATGGAGCTGAAAGATAGAAGATTCTCCCATTTTCTGGAGTTAGTTTACTCAAGGAACAATTTCCTTTCATTCCACTTACCAGATTTTAATTTCTTCTTAGTGAAACAGAAAATGAATGTTTGGATTTTGTTTAAATCTTCTGGTGTCTTAGTTAGGGTTTCTATTGCTATGAAAAAACACCATGACCATGGTAACTTTTTTGAGGAAAGCATTTAATTGCAGTGGCTTACTGAAGACCAACTGCACAAACTCCAAACTGCTTCTCCATGTCTGATCTGAAAACCCTCTTCAGATCTGCAACTCCATTCAGCTTTGTTGACTACAACACATTTCATTCTCTTAGGCTGGTTCCATTCCCAGTTATCAGTGTTCCTCACTGGGTATCCTATGACTCTGGCATCTCTAACATCTTGGGTTTTCCAAGACAATACAGGCTTCAACTTCCCAGCTTCGCCTAATGCTCTCTCTTGGCCTCCATTCAGGGACACCCACAGACACATGCCTGGCCTCAGTATTGTTTTTTTATGTGAGCAGGCAAACTCCATAACCACTTTCATCTATACTTAACTCTAAAGTCAGAACCACATGCCCAAAGATACCAAGTTATTCTGCTGTTGATGATGGAACATGGCCTTCTTGTTCAATTACATCTTCACTAGCTCCATGGTTTCCATAGTTTTCTTTATTGCCTAAGATTAGATGTCCTTACGCTTGCTCTGCAGACCAGGCAGGCCTCAAACCAGGCAATCCACAAGCCTCTGCCTTCCAGGTGCTAGGCTAAAAGGTATGAATTTACTGCCCCTGCTCTAAGCTTTTCTTGAGTTCCTTTTCACAACTAGGACAGTTAGCTGGGCAGGACCTTGCCCAGAGGTTATCATTACTGTATTCCATTTCTTTTTATTCTTTTTTCCTATATTAAGAAATTTTTTATTCATTTTACATGACAACCATAAATCACCCACTCTTTTCGCCTCCTGCTCCGCCCCCCTCTTCACACAAACCACCCCCATTCCCTCCTTCAAAAGGGTAGGGTCTCTCATGGGGAGTCAGCAAAGCCTGGTACATTCAGTGGAGGTAGGTTCAACCCCCCCCCCCATGCATCAAGGCTGTGCAAGGTGTCCCACCAGAGGTAATGAGCTCCAAATTGCCAGCATATGCATCAGAGATAGAGTCTGATCTTACTGCCAGAGGCCCTTAAGCACACCAAGCTACCTAACTGTCTCAGTTATGCTGAGGGCCTAGTCCAGTCTCATGCAGACTTCACAGTTGTTGGTGTAAAGTTCATGAGTTCTCACTAGATTGATTCTGTTGTCTCTGTAGGTATCCACATCATGCTCCTTGTTCATAGAACCCCTCTTCTGTCTCTTTGACTGGACTTCTGGAGCTGGGCCTGATACTTGGCTGTACATTTCTACATTTTCTTCTATCAGTTACTGGATAAAGGCTCTATGATGACAGTGTATTTACCAATCTGATTACCATGGTAAGCCAACCCAGTCATCCTCTCCACTATTGCTAGTAGTCTAAGATGGAATATATCTAAAAGGTATATTTCATTTCTTAATCCATTTATCTCCTTGACACAGGATTTAGCTCCATTCCACTTCCTGGTACTCTTTTTTACCTTAAAATTTACAGTTTGTAATTTACCTTGCTCAGCTTGCTCATTTTCATTATAAATCCTCATTAGAGTTACCACTAATAACCACACTATAATGTCTATAGCAGGCTGTTTTGAGATTTCCTCTACCAACAGAATTAATCCAAAACCCTTTACAGCCTCAGACAGAGTCCTTGAACAAGGGCAAATGAAGACACTTCCTTCACCAAAATATCACAAGACCATTCTCTAACATACTAACATTCTTCTCCAAAACCTCTTAGTCCTCCGTGTTCATCAAAGCACATTTAGTACCACTGTGTTCCATGCTCCTACTAGGACGGTCCATTACGCAGCACTGAAAGCATTCCCCTGCTTTCCTAACCCAAACTTCCAAAGTGCATATTACCCTAAACCAAAGCATGGTCAGGATTACTACAGCAATACTCCAGTCCCGGGTAGCAACGTTTATCATAATAGGTTTTCTATTGCTGTGAAGAAACACTATAACCACATCAACTCTTTTAAGAAAAACACTTGTGGGGGCTGGCTTACTGTATCAGAGGTTCAATTCATTACCATCATGGTGGGGAGCATGGTGGCATGCCGGTGAGGTAGCTGAAAGTTTTATTTTCTTGTAGGCAAGAGGAAGTCAACTGAGACACTGGGCAGTAACCTGAGCATAGGGAATCTCAAAGCCCACCGCCACAGTGACACACACTTCCTCTAACAAGACTATAGCCACTCCAATAAAGCTACACCTCCTAATAGTGCAACACCCTAGGAGAATATTCGGGCCAATTACATTCAAACAACCACATCTAGGAAATGTGACCATTGATAAATGTACCTCTCAACCCTCAAAATCTTCTTTATACACCAGACAGAGGCTATCACAGTTTTCCATAGTTGTTCAAAATGAAAAGATGTGCCCAACCCTAATCAGTGCATTAAGAATATGATGGCTATACACAATGCTCCAGGCTCTGCTGCAAGATTTCATGATTTCAAAACATAACAGGAAAGGTGCTCCCATTAAATCACAATGATATAGTTTCCAAAATAAGTCCTCTACTCTGACTGTACCATTAGACATGTCAAGATAGATGGGGTAATTTCACAAGGCCTATTTCATATATAAAGAGCAACGGGAAATCAATGACTGCTAAGACAGGATAAATGAATTTGCACCAGGACTGAGGCCCTGGTCATTAGCAATAAACACAAGAACATATTAGTCCATAAATTATATTACATTATATTATATACACACATTACATTATACTTTAAAAAATTGAACTTAAAGATTTAAATGTCAATTATAAAATAACAACATGTTAAACATTCACAACTTCATGAATTTATATATATTTCATGAAATTAAAAGGGAAACTTGTTGGAAATAAGGGTTTCAAGAGAAAAAGTTATAAAGATTAAAGTGAGTAATTGTGATGTAAGTGACTAAAATGCATTATGTACATGCATGAAACTGTAAAAGAATAAAAAAACAAAGACTAATGAAATGGCTCAGCACATAAAGTTATTGGTGTTCAACCTTGACAATTTGAGTGTGAGCCCTGGAACACATATAAAAGTGGATGTAGAAAACTAACTACAAAATTCTCCTCTGAACTTTATATATGTTCAAAGTATGAACACACATTGACACAATATAAAAATTAACTCTACACTGTGTGAAATTCACTGGATCTCTTTCATTGAAGAGAGCAGACTCTCTATTACAAATAATCCTGCTATGAACATAGTCGTGCAATTGCCATTGTAATATGATTGAGCATCATTTAGGTATATGGCCAAGATTGAGACAGCTAGCTAGGTCTTGTGATAAACTGGTTTTAAGTTTTCTGAGAAACTGCCACACTAACGTCCAAAGTGGCTGTACAAATATTCACTCCCACCAGCAATGGAGGAGTGTTTCCCTTACTCCACATCCTCTCCACTGTGAGATGTTGCTTGTGTTTTGATCTTAGCCATTCTGACAGGTATAAGATGGAATGTCAGTCATTTTGATTTGCATTTCACTAATGGCTAAGGGTGTTGGACATCTTCTTAAGTGTTTCTCAGATATTTGAGATTCTTCTGTTGAGAAATATCTGCTCAGATCTGTACCCCATTTTTAGTTTGTTTGTTGATCTAGTTTGCTGATTCTTTATATAGGTTAAAAATCAGAGCTCTGTCAGATGTAGAGTTGGTGAGGATCTTCCCCCTTTCCCTAGGTTTCTGTTTGATTCTATTAGTGGTGATCTTTGCCTTACAGAAAATTTTCAATTTCATGAAGTCCAATTTATTAATTGTCCATCTTAGTGCCAGTGCTATTAATGTTCTGTTCAGCAAGTTGTCTTCTATGCAAATGTGTTCCTAAAAGGAAATGGAGAGGGAGGAGTGGATTGGTGTGTAGAAACAGAGGGGAATGGGGGAAACAATATTAGGGGGGGAGTGATGGAAAACTGTAGCCTGGATGTAAAATAAACAAATTTATTTAAGTACTATATTGAATAAATATGGGGAGAATTGACAGCCTTGTCTTGTTCCTGATTTTAGTTGAATCACTTCGAGTTTCTCCCTATTTAATTTGGTGTTGCCTATGGTACCTATGGACTGGGCAGTGGTGGCACATTCCTTTAATCCTAGCACTCAGGAGGCAGAGGCAGGTGGAACTCTGTGAGTTTGGAGGCCAGCTTGGGCTACAGAGTAAATCCCAGGAAAAGGCTCAAAGCTACACAGTGAAACCCTGTCTCGAAAAAACAAAACAAACACACAAAAAAATCCTTCTACTCTGTCTTTGGTAATGAGCACTGAAACTTGAGGGAATAAGTATGCTAAAGATATCTCCTTTAGAATGTAATATTCAGTAATGTCTTAATCTCTGCTAATTGACCCGGTGTGGGCATCTTTATTAAGCACTTGGTGTGTCAAAAGGACCTTCTCTGATGAGGATTGACAGACAAACTAATCTATGGGTATAACAATAAGACATTGGAGCTTATATAACACTCTGCCCACTTACTAGGGTAATAACAGCACACTGTCCTTTAGAGTCTATTTTCTCTCTAGTAACATATGTCTTCAACAAATGATACTGGTAAAACTGAATATTCACATGTCACATGCCGGGAAAAGGATATTAGATATTCATCTATCAGGTTCTATAAAAATTAATTCCTGATAGATCACTGATTTAAAAGTGGAACCTGAAACACTGAAACATCTACCAGAAAACCTAGTTATTACCATGTATTATATAGTTGGGGGAAATAATTTTCTGGATAGGATTCCATTTTCCAAGTATCAAGTCCAATAATTGACGTGTGGGATTTCACAAAACTAAAAAGCTTCTGTACAGTTAAAGGAACAATCAGCCAGGTGAATCACAGGGTCGCAGAATAGGAAAGCGTCATAGCCAGCTATATATATGATAAACAATTAATATTCAGAGTATATAAAGCATACAGAAATATAAGGAATCAAAGAAAAAAAGAACAATTTTTAAAAAATAGGGCTGTGGCCTAAACAAAGAAGAGAGTTCTGAAGAGAAGAAAACAAGGGGTAAGAATTATCTGGAAAATATTCATTGTCAGTAGTAAGTGAAGAAATGCAAATCAAAACATCTCTGAGACTTCCTACCACAGACACTATGGAAAACATCACAAAAATGGAATAAGAAACACTGTAGGGGCTGGAGAAAAGTGACCTCACACAGGTGTACATTGGAACTGGGAGCTCATGTGCCACTACAGAAGTCATCGTGGAGAATTGGAAAAGTCTAGAAATAAATCTACCTTATGACCTGTGATCCAGCTATAACATTTCTTTGTATGTGCCCAAATCATTCACCATACTACTGAACAGACAAATGCTCACGCATTTTCATTACTGATCTATTCACTGTACCCAGGATTGGAAATGAACTAAACGTATTTCAACTGATGAATGCAAGATGAAAATATGGACTATATACATTATAAAATAATATTCAGATATAACTGCAGAAACCATGGAAGCAAACTGGAGACATTGCTGTGGATGGGAGTGTGGAGAAAGAAGAACAGTAGGGTCTGAGGGATATGAATGGGGACGTTGGAGAGGGCATCCATAAGTAGGATATGGAAGGGAGACAAATACAGAAAAAGAAGTCTAAGAGAGTAAAATAGTATGTTTCATACTATTAACTAGATTCCCAATTACAAATAACTATACTACCTGTACTTATATGTAGGGATATGCATATATAGTTTAAATGAAATTTTGTTATTTGCCCTGGCAATGTTCCCTCCAATAGCCAAATATCACCTAGTAAAAATTCCAACAGTCAAGAGGAGACCTATTTTGAATTGGTGTTCAAGGTTGCCCAGGTGACTCACAAAACAAAAAACTGCCCAGGGCTAGCAAAGTCATGAATCTGAGGAGAACCTGCAAATACCCCTCTAATAGGCCTGTATAATCCCTTACTACCTGCTGACAAGTGTAGTCCTTACACTCTTCCAGGAATATTTCTTTGTAAAAGACAGAGACAGTTACAGAAACCCATAGCCAGGCAATGACTGGTTGCAGGTCCTGTTACATTGGCTAGATCTACATAACAACTCTGATAAATAAGACTCAGGTAAACTTGGAGAGAAGAGGCTGGAATCAAGCTAGTTCAACAATGACTGTCTACTAATGATACCAAATTCAAATATACACTAGATGTTACAGCGACGAATCTGAATGTCTCAGCTTGTCTTTAGTATATGTAGAAATCTCCCAGTAGTAAGTTCTAATGCCAGTAAAGGAATGAACTTGCCAGTAAGGACAAGCAGGCAAAGAACAAGAGCTTCATTATTCCATGTCCTTTAGATAAGCTGCAACCAGAAATTGTTACCCATTTTTAAGATGGATCGCCCATCTCAAAAGATTTAGATTTAAGTTGGGTCTTCTCACTTCAAATGACTCAATCAAGAAACAAAGCCTTCACAAGTGTGTCCCACCATTAAGTTTTAGTTAATTCCAGACATACTCAAGTTTACATTGCAAAATAGGCAAATGCTTATTAAATTATTTGCTAAATAGTAGTTGCACCACTAAACTGCTTATACAAAGCCAAAATTACTTTAGTTCTAAAACCACATAATCTTAAAACAAATGGAGAAATTTACAGGCTAACATTTATGACATCTCTAGAAGCAAAAAGTCCTGCATAAAATTTTCAAAGCAAATAAAGGTATTCAACAAGCAAATTATTTTGGAAATGGAATGGCAGCACTGGAGGTTTGCATTGAAAGCTGTTTCAACAGACATGGGTTCAGGTTCCAGCACTCACAGCAAAATTAACAAAAACTTGTAATTGAGATCCACAACCACAATGCATCAAAATTCTCAATGTCTTACCTGAAATGCTAAAGCTGTTAGTGGGAAATATGTTCAGTACTCAAAAGGACATAGCTGTTGGTATAAACTTTTTGAATAGGACTCAGTTAGCTTAGGAGTAAAGACCAGCAATGAACAAATGGCACCACATCGAGTGTTCAGTACAGCAAAGTCTCAAAGGACTGATTGAAGAGGAAGCACAAAGAGGAGAAAAACCTTTGTCAACAAGACATTGAATCTGATAGAGAATTACATATAGGAAAACACTGTGTTGTCAGTAATGATTTCTGACTACCCTCTTACTAATTATCCTGTATAATATAATTTTCATAGTCCTGTCTCTCCTGGACCTCACTATATAGATCAGATTGACCTGGGATTTATGGAGTAAAATTTGCCCTCTTGACAGCTAGAATTAAGACTTATCTTTGAGGACAGCAAGATGATCCAGTGTGTAAAGTGATTCTTAAAAAGATTGACCACCTCAGTTTGGTTCCAGGACTCATGTAGCTTTTGAAAGACAAACTAATTCCACAAGGTTTCCTCTGTCATCCATATTCACATTGTAACATGTGCATATCCACAATTGGACCGACCTACACCATGCACACACAATAAACACAAATATTTTTTTTCTTTTAAAGGGCAAATATGTATTTTTACCAAATTGTTGAGAAGTACATACTTTGCTGGATAGACGATAGACTCAGGTCATCATGACAAAAGCTAAAGTCATCATGAGGAAAAAATCTCTATTTTAAATAAATGCCACCATGCTCAGGCTGTAAACAATAGCCTAGCTATGACAAGTTTGTACCTGAATAGGGTGCTAATGCTGTGACAGACCAGACCTTGTTGTTTTGGGGAATTTGTAGAAGGACATTGGAACTTTGGCTATAAAAGACATTGGTGTTAAGAACTCAGTGAACTGTTCTGTTGGAATTTAGGGAGATAAGAATATTGAGAATACTGAATACAAAAAGTCCTGGCTTGTGAAGTTTCAGACAGAATCAAAGGCCATTTTCATTAAGATTTAGTAATTCTAAGCCATGCAGCAGTGGTACACACATTTAATCCCACTTGGAAGACAGAGCCAGGCAGATTTCTATGAGTTTTAGTCCAGCCTGGTCTACAAAGCAAGATCCAGGCTAGGCATCAAAACTACAGAGAGAAAACCTGTCTCAAAAAAAAAATCAGCTAGGATTAAGAAGCTATGCAAACTACAAAAGTGAACCCTTTGTTTTGCTGGATAATGGATGCTGGCCAACTGGGGCTATACAAACAAGCAGTTTTATTGAATGAGTGTTCTGCAAAAGCATGGAAGTGAAGACTTCTGAGAAGAGTTTCCTCCTGGTCAGCAGACACAACTGTCCTCTAGAAATAGACAAGTTTGAACCTCCTGTTGGTTATTGATTTTACTAATTTAAGAGTCACTCAAGTGGTTTTGAAGGCCTGCAGGAGCCATGGAGAGCAGGGGAGGCTTGACACTGTGGTGGAGGCCTTGAAGAAAGCCGAGTTTTATAGCAATGAACATGTGTTACCAGGCCAGCAATCATTGTAGCTTAAAAAGTTCATGGCTGTGATAGAGTGACCATTGCTTTTCTCCTCTGGTTGCATGCCTGGCATTACTTAGGACTGTAATGGTTAGCCAGTAAGAACAAACGTTCTGTTAGATACCAGATTCTTTCTCCATGGTCTCTGAATCAAGTATGTGGCATGTTAAGCATTATGGTCTGAAATCAATATTAAAGGATATTCTTAAACGATAAAAAAGCCATCTGCTGTTCTTTGGAATTTCATTTGCTGACAACACCAAAACGGTTCACCATTGCTAGAACAGGCTCTGTTTGCTCTGCTGTGGTACCTAAATGGGGTTTGGGGACCCATTATGTCAAAACCACATTTAAACTAATGTCTTTTTTTAATTCAATATTTGTGTTTTAATTTTTTTTTAGATTTCAGTACACCCCCATTGCAATTTCCCCTCCATCCACACCTGCCAGGTTCCCCTCAATTTGCCCATATCCAATCCTCATTTGTTTCACTTCAGAAAAGAGCAGGCCTCACAGGTACATCAAGAGAATGCTGTACTACATGATACAGTAACACTAAGGACAAACCATCAACCATCGTATCAAGGTTCTGTGAGGACACTCAGTAGAGCCAACATAATAAAAATGGTCATCCTACCAAAAGCATTCTAAAGATTCACTACATTTCCAATCAAAATTCCAACATAATTCTTACAGACATTAAAAGGAAAATACTTAACTTCAATGAAAAAAAAAATTGAGGATACCTGAAACAAGGCTAAACAATAAAAGAACTGCTGTAGGTATCACTATACCTGATTTCAGGCTGTGCTACAGAGTAATAGTAATAAAAACCACAAGGTATAGGCATAAAAACAGACATGTTGATCAATTTAAACTCTTTACATTTGTGTGTGTGTGTGTATATATATGGAAGCGCTGCAAGAGTAGTTTTTTTAAAAGATTTTTCAAAAGGTCTTTATCACTATTAATTCCCCCATATATGTCTTTCTGTAACATATTCCCCTATCCTCCACCACATGTAATAATTTTTTATCCATGATTCTCCTTTCACTATTGTGATCCCTATGTTCTTTCTCCCCTCCCTTGGAAGTTATCCATGGTCCATTATTTAAGATCTATCTTTATATAGTACAGACTTTGAAGGACTCATCTTTATTAATGGTTTTCCTGATTTCATTGGATGTAGCTTTACCATTCTTCAGAAACCTTGGTTCTCAAATGCAATGAAATTAAAGTATCTTTATTATTTCCTTGGTTATAGCTGACATTTATAGGGCAAAACCTTTATGCATCATTGATCTTTCAAAAAGCTCATGATATTTCAAGTTAGCTCTCTCTGCTTCCTCTCTATGGTTAGAGATATAACTTGCTGGTCTGGCTGAAAGACCCTAGCCCTTCAGGCTTACACCCCCAAGCCTCAGGAAAAGAGAAACTTCAAGCACTAGGAAATGAGAAACTAAAAATCTAGTTCCAAGAGCAAGCTGACTCAGCCATTGTTTAATCTCCCCTGCAACCGTATAACAATATAAAGAGATATCTATTAAGAGATGAGCTCAACTGTGACTGGAATAATTGCAAATGTTCCAGAAAGGACCACCGTGACCTTTGTGTAAACTCCACTCCCTCCCTGATATCCCCCCTTGAGGTTTCAGGAAGAATGTACCTGTTGACATAACTGTACCTCCTCTGTGATCACTCTGTAACCAGACCATGATCTTGTTAAACGTAATTGTTTGGTAATTGTAATCTTATAGCTTTTGTGGGTTTTTCCTTTAAAAGCCCCCATGGGGCTGCAGTAAGATGTGGCTCTTGCTCTTAGGAGTAGAGTTTGCCCTTCTGTACATAAGCTTCAAAAATATATCCTTGTGATTTTGCATCAAGTGGACTGGAGTGTGGGTTCTTGGAGCCCCCACTTGAGACCCTATACTTTGGGGTCCAACACTAGCCACCTGCCATTCCACTCATGAAATGGAAAAAGCAGAAATTATATTTGGATTCTATTATTTCAATTTATTTGTTATTTATTTACTTTTGGTTTTGTTGAGACAGGGTCTCAATATGTAATCCGAGATGGCCTGGAATGTACTATGTAGACATGGCTGGAGTAAAACCCTAAATGAACTATCTGCTTCCACCTCTAAAGTGTTGGAATTAAATGCATGTGCCACCATGCCTGGAATTTGATAAGAAAATTTTAATTATGAAAGTAATTCATGATAAAAGCGAAAAGCACATTTAAAATGAGGGGTAAAATTCTGGGCCTATTGGGGCACACATGTAGTTCTATCATTAAAGAGATAGAAGCCAAAGGATTACTACCAGGTTTTTTTAATTTTTTATTTTATTTTATTTTTTATTTATTTTACACTACTATTCAGTTCTACATAATAGCCACAGATTCCCTTGTTCTCTCCCTTCCTGCCCCCCCTCCCCTACCCCCACCGACCCCCCATTCCCACCTCCTCCAGATCAAGGTCTCCCCCGAGGACTGGGATCAACCTGATAGACTCAGTCCAGGCAGGTCCAGTCCCCTCCTCCCAGATTGAGCCAAGCCTCCCTGCATACGTCCCAGATTTCAAACAGTTAACTCATGCAACCAGCCCAGGACCTGGTACCACTGCCTAGATGCCTCCCAAACAGATCAAGCCAATCGACTGTCTCATCTATTCAGAGGGCCTGATTCAGTTGGGGGCCCCTCAGCCTTTGGTTCATAGTTCATGTGTTTCCATTCATTTGGCTATTTGGCCCTGGGCTTTATCCAACCTTGGTTTCAACAATTTTCACTCATATAAACCCTCCTCTTTCTCGCTAATTAGACTCCTGGCACTCCACCCAGGGCATAGCCGTGGATCTCTAAGTCCAGATTGCTCAGTACTTGGATGGGGTTTCTGGCACAACTATTAGGGTGCTTAGCCATCCCATCACCAGAGTAGGTCAGTCCCGGCTGTCTCTCGACCATTGCCAGTAGTCTTTTGTGGGGGTATCTTTGTGGATTTCTGTGGGCCTCTTTAGCACTTTGTTTCTTCCTTTTCTCATGTGGTCTTCATTTACCATGGTCTCCTATTCTTTGTTCTCCCTCTCTTTTCTTGATCCAGCTGGGATCTCCCGTTCTCTTTCCCTCGACCCTCGCCCTTCATTGCTCCTACTCATGTCCAGGTTGTTCATGAAGATATCAGCCATATCTCTGTCATTGGGCTATCCTCGTGTCTTTCTTGGGGTCCTGTTTTCTAGGTAGCCTCACTGGTGATGTGAGTAGCAGTATAGTCTTCCTTGTTCCACATCTAGTATCCTCCTATGAGTGAGTACATACCATATTTGTCTTTCTGAGTCTGGGTTACCTCACTCAGGATGAGTTTTTCTAGGTTCATCCATTTGCCTGCAATCCTCATGATGTCATTGTTTTTCTTTGCTGAGTAGTATTCCATTGTGTATATGTGCCACAATTTATTTATCCATTCTTCAGTTGAAGGGCATCTAGGTTGTTTCCAGGTTTTGGCTATTACAAACAATGCTGATATGAACATAGCTGAGCAAGTGCTCTTGTGGTATGATTGAGCATTTCTTGGGTATATGCCCAAGAGTGGCATAACTGGATCTTGGGGGAGATTGATTCCCAATTTTCTAAGAAAGCGCCATATTGATTTCCCAAGTGGTTGTACAAGCTTGCATTCCCACCAGCAGTGGAGGAGAGTTCCCCTAGTTCCACATCCTCTCCAGCATAAAGTGTCTTCAGTGTTTTTGATCTTAGCCATTCTGACAGATATAAGGTGGTATCTCAGAGTTGTTTTGATTTGCATTTCCCTGATGATTAGGGATGTTGAGCAATTCCTTAAATGTCTTTCAGCCATTTGAGTTTCCTCTGTTGAGAATTCTCTGTTTAGTTCTAAAGCCCATTTCTCAATTGGACTGTTGGTCGTTTTGATGTCTAATTTCTTGAGTTCCTTATATATTCTGGATATCAGTCCTCTGTCACATGTGGGGTTGGTGAAGACCTTTTCCCATTCTGTAGGCTGTCACTTTGCCTTGTTGACCATATCCTTTGCTCTACAAAAGCTTCTCAGTTTCAAGAGGTCCCATTGATTTATTGTTTCTCTCAGTGCCTGTGCTACTGGTGTTATATTTAGGAAGTGATCTCCTATGCCAAGGCGTTCAAGACTACTTCCTACTTTCTCTTCTAGCAGGTTTAGAGTAGCTGGATTTATGTTGAGCTCCTTGATCCACTTGGACTTAAGTTTTGTGCATGGTGACAGATATGAATCTATTTGCAGCGTTCTACACATTGATATCCAGATATGCCAGCACCATTTGTTGAAGATGCTTTCTTTTTTCCATTGTATACTTTTGGCTTCTTTGTCAAAAATTATATGTTCATAGGTGTGTGGGTTAATGTCAGGGTCTTCAATTTGATTCCATTGGTCCACATGTCGGTATTTATGCCAATACCAAGCTGTTTTTATTACTGTAGCTCTATAGTAGAGCTTGAAGTCAGGGATTGTGATGCCTCCAGAGGTTGTTTTATTGTACAGGATTCTCTTGGCTATCCTGGGTTTTTTGTTTTTCCATATGAAGTTGAGTATTGTTCTTTCCAGGTCTGTGAAGAATTGTGTTGCTATTTTGATGGGGATTACATTGAATCTGTAGATTGCTTTTGGTAAGATTGCCATTTTTACTATGTTAACCCTGCCTATCCATGAGCATGGGAGATCTTTCCATTTTCTGACATCTTCTTCAATTTCTTTTTTCAGGGACTTAAAGTTCTTGTCATATAGGTCCTTCACTTGCTTGTTTAGTGTTACCCCAAGGTATTTTATGTCATTTGTGGCTATTGTAAATGGTGATGTATCTCTGATTTCCTTCTCAGCTTCTTTGTCCATTGTATATAGGAGGACTACTGATTTTTTTGAGTTGATCTTGTATCCTGCTATTTTGCTGAAGGTGTATATAAGCTTTATCAGTTCCTGGGTGGAATCTTTGTGGTGACTCAAGTATACTATCATGTCATCTGCAAATAGGGAAAGCTTGACTTCTTCCTTTCCAATTTGTATCCCCTTAATCTCCTTATGTTGTCTTATTGCTCTGGCTAGAACTTCAAGTACTATATTGAATAAGTATGGGGAGAGTGGACAGCATGCTCACACACACACACACACACACACACACACACACACACACACACACACACATGCATCCACAACACCCAGGTAAAGTCAGTGGACAAACCTTCACCAACCTATTTTCCCCTTTAACTTTTTGGGTTCCAAGGTTTTCACACTTACACTACTCTGGCATCTTTCTGGAGAGGGAGGACAGAAAAGGAGATCTTATTTTCATATTCAACTTATTCATATGTGATGGAACCATATTGTGATCATACCTGTGTATGATGAATTGTTATCCAGGCAGCATTATGAGCAGGTATATTTTCTAAAACATTTGTAATATCTTTGTGTTGTTGAACCTCAGTTACACCCTAGTCACAATGGCTGGTATATGACACTGAAATCTCAAATCTTCAAATACAATCAGGAAGAAGAGAGAATAGACGATAAACAGTAAACATTGAGAAGAAATAAGGTTGCATAATACTTTTTATCTTAAAACCCACCACCTGTGATGTACTTCCTTTAGTAAGGCTACACCACCTAAACCTCACCAACCAGATCCACCACCTGGGAACCAAGTATTCAAACACTAGGCTCTGAGGGAAGTATTTCTTTTTTTTTAAAGATTTCTTTATTTATAATGTATACAGAAGAGTGCCAGATCTCACTACAGATGGTTGTGAGCCACCATGTGGGTGCTGGGAATTGAAATCAGGACCTATGGAAGAGCAGTCGGTGATCTTAATCTCTGAAACATCTCTCCAGCCCAAATATTAATTCTTTTTTGTTTATTTGATTTTGATTTTGTTTTGTTTTGTTTTTGGTTTTTGTTGTTGTTTTTTCTTGAGACAGGGTTCATGTAGCTTTGTGCCTTTTCTGGAACTCACTCTGCATCACAGGCTGCCAGGCTGGCCTCGAACTCACAGAGATCTGCCTGCACCAGTGCAGCAGTGTTGCATGCCTTTAATCCCAGCACTTGGGAGGTAGAGGAAGGTGGATCTCTGTGAGTTCCAGGCTGGCCTGGTCTACAGTGTTAGAAACCCTGTCTTGGGGGGTTGGGAGGAGGCAGGGATTGTTTGGGCCTGTGAGAGAGGATGAGGGAAATATTTCTTATACAAACTTTCTCAACTCCTCCCTATCCTGCCACACCTGCCAATCCAGTTCAACCCCTCTAATAGGCTCCAGGCAAAATATTGTGGTCCTTGCCTTTCCATGGACCAAACTAACAGCTGAAAAAGCCTATTACTGGGCAAATAATATCTGCCCTCAGCTTGACTTCTTACAGGCAATAATGAACACTGAACGTTCTATGGGAGATAATTGACTACCCATAGAAAAACTTAAGTTTTAAAAACAAATTTTCAGCCGGGCGGTGGTGGCGCACGCCTTTAATCCCAGCACTCGGGAGGCAGAGCCAGGCGGATCTCTGTGAGTTCGAGGCCAGCCTGGGCTACCAAGTGAGTTCCAGGAAAAGGAGCAAAACTACACAGAGAAACCCTGTCTCAGAAAACCAAAAAAAAATAAATAAATTCAACAAATAATGTTATCATTATGTAGTCATGACTGATCTGGGCTCAGTATATAGAACTAATTGGTCTTCATTTCATAGAGACTTTCCTCTGTCTTCCCTATGTTGGGATTGATACCATATGCCCCCACACTGAACCTCAAACTTTACCTTGATCATCTGCATCATTTAGCATTCATGCCGTCTATAAAATACTACTTAAGCTTAAAAGTTTCCCAGAAGCTTAGTAGAACAGAATTTGGCTTTTTCATGACATTTTCCCAGGCATTAAATGTTCAGTACAAATCTCACATTTACCTGTGTGTGAACCCAGAGAGACACTTTGTCTGCTTGAGCCAGTCCCTGGTGCCATATTGGGAAATTCATCACTTTATGAACTGAATTCCCATTCTAGTCTAAACCCTTTGAACATGCTCATATGTATCTACAGTCCACTCAGTAATACTTGTTCTTCCTCCATTGTCTTATATTCCCTCGATATTCATAGGGACATCTAATATCACCTTCCATATATATGCTCAGTTACTGCAGGAATACTTGTTCTTCTGTTATATTCCACTAACGGATACTCATGCGTTTGGCGATATTGTGTTCCCCAATATATTGTACATCCTATTAAAATTATCTGGGGTCAGAGAACAGACCAGCCACTAGATACAGAGGCCAGAAAATGGTGGCACTCACACCCTTAATCTTAGCATTCCAGAAGCAGAGATCCATATGGATCTCTATAAATTCAAAGCCATACTAGAAACAACCAGGCACGGTGACTAGTGCCTTTAATCCCAGAAAGTGATGGCAGAAAACAGAAAGATATATAAGGTGTGAGGACCAGGAACTAGGCTGGTTAAGCTTTTAGGCTTTGAGCAACAGTTCAGCTAGATCTATTTGGATGAGGACTCAGAGACTTCCAGTCTGAGGAAACAGATCAGCTGAGGAATTAGTGAAGTGAGGAAGCTGTGGCTTGTTTTGCTTCTCTGATCCTTCAGCATTCACCTCAATACCTTTGTTTTTATTAATAAGAACTTTTCAGATTTGTGCAACATATGGTAACTTTGTATTGCAATAACTAAATGTATCTAATATTTCATATGATGGAGCAATTTATTTAACATAAATTGTATAGCTTATGTGTCAAAGAGGAATACTTAGTATATTACTTGGTTTCCTAATTTCCACAGCATTAAGAATGACTTTATCCAGTCCCATGACACTTAGCATCAGAAGGAAAGGTTTAAGAATCTCTTTCATTCAATATTTATGAGTTCCTGACATTTGGGGGTGTGGTCATGCAAACCTTTAATCATATCACTTGAGGAACAGAACAGGTGACTCTCTGTGATTAAAATGCCACCCTGGTCTGCATTGCAAGTTACAGACCAGCCAGATCTACACAGTGACTGCCTGTCTAAAAACAGCAACAAATACAATATCAACACACACACAAAAATCTTCATCAATTTAAGCAATTCTGATGCAGAAAGTTCCCTAACTATCATAGTTTCCTCTACTGGGCATCTTTAGGGCCCCTGGATATGTAAAGAATCATATATTTTCCCTTTCTGTTTATTAACTGTTGAACCTGAGTAAAATATTTTATCATTTCTAACCCACTTTATCATCCTTCTCTGTATGATTCTTTGTATGGGTTGCAAGTCTTTGGCCCCAAGAAAGTAATCTTTAGTAAAATTAGAATGTTATTCTCTTTCCCCTGTACACATAAGCCTATTAAAAATGACCCATTGAAGTCAGATAGACATCTTTATTCCCAGGATTCAAAGAGACAAGCAGGAAGATCTCTGCATTTGAGGACAGCATAAACTGCATAGCTACATAGTGTCCCCACTCAGAAAGGACTACATAGTAAGAACCTGTTCAAAAGGAAAAACAAAAATGGACAAGTCAACATCCCATCCCATCCTTCATTTTTACACGTTTTTGCCAAATCACAGGATGAATGCATATTCGTGTCTTTTCCTCTCAGTAACTCATCTCTTGCTGAGCATATTATGTCTTTTCTTTCTTTTTCTTTTCTTTTTTTTTTGTTTGGTTTTTCGAGACAGGGTTTCTCTGTGTAGCTTTGTGCCTTTCCTGGAACTCACTCTGTAGCCCAGGCAGGCCTCAAACTCACAGAGATCTGCCTGCCTCTGCCTCCTGAGTGCTGGGATTAAAGGTGTACACCACCAGCACCGGGCAGAGCAAATTATTTTTATGCAGACAACTCAGCATGGCTAGATATCTCACTGTCCAAGAAAAAAGCCACTCAACAACTTTCACAACTTAAATATAATCATAAACAATATTCACTATGTTTATGGATGGTGTTATGAAATTCAGTTCATCAATAATTTTAGGGATATCTCCACACTTACCAGGTGGATTCTATTCATTATGGAGACATGCCTTCCAATGCAATATATGGACAGATATCCACACTGGGATTGTCCCTAAGAACATTCCATTCTCAGATGTCTTAAACATAATGGCATGCCATGACATGAGAATGAACATACTCTTGCCAATATAGCAAAAAGGCAAATCATCTCATGGCACTTGGGGGTAGTCAGCTATCAGAAATTGTCCCACTAATATGCTATCCTCAATTATATCAGCACTGCTTGCATGCTTGGTTCCCCTTATAGAGGCCATGGAATCACTTATCTTTCATATCAGTATCTGTTCATGCTCCAATTTTGTTGCATGAATTACTGTGTACAATAATTTATGCCTGAATTTCCACACAACATTTTCAATGAGTGTTACTCTATACACTGTAGATTTATTCATATTGTTTCAAATATCAGGAATGTTTTCTTTTCTGCTGTGGAAAGAGGGAGAAGAAACATGAAATTTGGTGGGTAGGAAGATAGAGAGGATCTAGAAGTTTTTGAGGAGGATAAGAATAATATCAAAATATATTGTATGACTAAAAAAAGTGCTGAAAAAGGATGATACCACTGGAAGTTCTAAACTGTATAGGCAGCTGTGGATACCTGGCATTAGGAGCAGTGATCTCCCCAGGAAAAGCACATCAATTCATGTTGTAATGCCAAATGATCAGCCATGAAAACACACATACAAGTAACATTATACAGACTGAACAGGTTATATATATATGAATATGTATGTTTATAAATATATGTATATATAAACATTCAAGCAGTAACTTATGTAGGGAAAAAAGCTCATTAATTTGTTGGAGAGATTGGAGGTTTATGAAGAAATTTGGAGGAAAGGAATGAAAAATGTATCTATGGCATAAACTAAAAATATTTAAATTTTGTTTTTTTTTACAAAAAAATACTTATTTATGAAAAGAGTAATCAGTGCTTAAGGCTATAAAACATTGGGTCAGCTAGTAAAAGTTCTTGGTGCTAACTGTTGCTGGAGGGATTCTCTCCAGGTTCCCCAAGCCCCGCAGTCCCACAATCCACATATAAAATAATCACTCAGACGCTTATATCACTTATAAACTGTATGGCCATGGCAGGCTTCTTGCTAACTGTTCTTATATCTTAAATTAACCCATTTTTATAAATCTATACCTTGCCACGTCGCTGGTGGCTTACCAGCATCTTCACATGCTGCTTGTCCTGGCAGTGGCTGCAGTCTCTCTCTTCAGCCTTCTGCTTCCCAGAATTCTCCTCTCTCCTTGTCCCACCTACTTCCTGCCTGGCAACCTACTTCCTGCCTGGTCACTGGCCATCAGTGTTTTATTTATATAGAGAGCAATATCCACAGCAGCTAACTTAGTCAACTTGAATTTATTACCAGGGGTCCATGTGATGGAAGGAGAGAAATGCCTATTTTAATTAGCCCTTTGACCCCCACACATGAAACATAAAATGTGTGTATTCATCTCTCCCTCTCTCCCTCTCCCTCTCCCTCTCCCTCTCCCTCTCCCTCTCCCTCTCCCTCTCCCTCTCCCTCTCCCTCCCTCCTCCTCCTCTCTCTCTCTCTCTCTCTCTCTCTCTCTCTCTCTCTCTCTCTCTCTCTCTCTCTCTCTCTCTGTGTGCTAATGCACACATAACAAATAAATGTATAAGTTTAAAATTAAATAATCTGATGTTTGTCAAATTGTGTTGCTGTGCGTGCATACAATATGCAATAAGTCTTTGGCTGGTATATTAACATTGATTTTATTTGGTTGGGCAGTTTGATTTTTCAAGCAGGGTTTCTTTGGGTTGGCCTGGCTGTCCTGCATCTCTCTCTGTGGACCAGGCTGGCCTCAAACTCATGTAGATCCACCTGACTCTGCCTCTCTGGTGCTGAGGATTATAAACATTTGCCACCACACTCAGCTGAAATTGATTTTAAGTCTGTTAAATATTTTATTTGGTAATTTCTTCCTTTCTTTCTCTTTTTTAATTCTTTTTTTTTTTTATCTAAACAAAGCCATATGTCACAGGCTGGCCTGAAAATTATGTAGTACCAAGAATAATCTTTTACTCCTGATCCCTGTGCTTCCACCACTTGAATACTTGCATTAGAGGTGTGCATCACTCCTGTTTATGCAGTGTTAACATAAAAACCAGGGTTCTGTGCATGCTAAGCAAGAACTCTTCCCACTACACACTGGCGTTTCACTGGGTATTTTAACCACAGTTAAGGCTACAAACCATGCCTAGCAGTGGATGGAAAACACAAAGCAAACTCAATGTATTTCTGTAGATTTTGGTCTGCAATTGCTTTGCCTGGGATTTTTTGGTATTGCTGGTCTTTTTCTTGTGTATTATGGGGTTTGATTTGTGTTTTTATAGGCACTGTTGTTTTTCTGATTCTCCTATTTTTTAAAATATTTATGTAATTTTATTCATTTGATTTTGGTTTTAAGCATAGAATTAAAAAAGGGTATGAAGTTAGGTAGGAAGACATTTGAATAAAATATAGTAGGACTTTGGAAAGAGGAAATTCTGATCCAAATATAATGGTGAACAATTTTTTCAATAGTAAATATATATATATATATATATGTATATATGTATACATATATATGTATATATATACATGCATATATATATGTATGTATATGTATATGTAGTATCTGACTTACTTCTTGCCTGGAATACAACAGGCGCTTCTATCCATTTGCTCTTATGACACACAAGATGAAAGGAAAAAAATCTTTAGATTTCTATTTTGATATCTATGTCTTTTATCAACTTCTGAGAACATACCCATGACTCAACATCAACTACAAATACAACTGAGTTGTCCTAGTATGAGCACACAGTACTCTGACAATGTTTCTAATACATATCACGTTTTGTAGCATGTTTCTTTAATTTATTTTGAGGTATATCTGGTTCTGAAAAATATTTTGAAATGACCCTGTATACTTTTTTAAATAATAAAAATAATCCTAATCTACAAATAGGGGTAATATAGCCTCTCATTAAACGTCTTTCTCTTATGAATACCTGCAGAGAAGATCTCCTAATTTACTTAGATGAACTCTTCATGTATTACCAGAGTCAAATTAATTCACTAACTTCATAAAAGTATAGTTTTTCAAATTATAAAAAGTTACAGTTTTTTAAATCAGCATAGAAACATTTATTTTATTCCCAAAGAAATCCATTTTGAGTACCTGCATTTTAAACCAAAACTTCAGGCAATAAAATATTTAAGTATTAAGAGAATCAAAACAAACATAATTTACTGAGATCAACTAATTATATTACTTGTTGCCATTGACAGTAATATGTTAAGATAGAATTTATTATTTTGTGAATCTTTATGGCATATTCAAACTTGTGCATACTTTAGAGTAACATCCACTCTCTTTAGAATTATTCCTTTTATTCTGTGTGTATGAGTGTGTTGTTGGCATGTATCTTGTGTACCACATATATGCCAGGTTAATGCCGAGTTCCTTTTCTTTCACTCTTCTTTTTTAATTTATACTTTTTGTCTTTCACATCATGCATCCCAGTCCCACAAATCTCCTATCATCTCTCATAATCAGCCTTCTGCCATGCAACCTCTCCCCTCAAAAATAAAACAAGTAATAATTTAAGATAAAAAAGAAAAAAAGGAGGAAAGGGAAAATCTCATCATGGAAGCTGCAGTGTGACACAGAGAATGACACAGTAAACCCCTTTATCCATCTGTGTTTACATGCAATACTTCATCGCAAAGAATCATTAGTTTGGTTCAAGGCCCCTAGTCTCTGCTACTCTATCAACACTGGGCTGTCACTGGGACTCTTCCTGAGCATCCTGTTGCTATCCTGTGTCATGGTGATCCTTAGCCCTGGGACTGCAGGACTATCCCACCACTCCCTGTGCTCCAGCAGATCACAGATGGAATGGATGTGGGATGGGCCAACACTTAACATTGGTTTTGGCCTTGGTTAGTCATGGGTTGGTCAGCCTGCCAGCTCTTCCTTGTCTTTACCACCATGGTGAGTTTTCCAACATTGCCGTGGCTAGTTCAACCCTTGCAGTGATGAGCAAGGGATGGGGTCAGTTCTCCCACTTTCACATCCTCAGGGTAGGTTCTCCCACACCTACACCTTCAGCAACAGCTCTACTGTGTTGCCCAGTCGAGGTGTAGGGGCCTCTCTCTGGAGTGCTGCAGCTGATTGGGGGCAGAACCACCTCTCCTGCTCTTAAAGCCTTAGTGCCAGCTAGTCCATCTGAGGCAGAAGATGGGGGTATTGGGGGGGCATGAGTAGTACATCTCCCCCATCCATACCAACACATGATAGATGAGTAATGTGGACAGTTCTCCCATCTGCCTCACACATTAAATGGGAGCAGAAGGAGGGGGGAGGTCTCTTCCCTACCCATGCTGCCAAATGACAGATGAATAATGGGGACAGTTCTTCATTATTCACAAGGTAAGGGATGGCTCACCCACACCTCTGACCAACCAGATTGGTTCTATTGTCACACAGAGGTGTTTTTTTTGGGGGGGGGGTTGTTTAGTTTTGTTTTTTTGAGATAGGGCTTCTTTATGTAATTTTGGTACCTGTCCTGGATCTCACTCTGTAGACCAGGTTGGCCTCAAACTCACAGAGCCTCGCATGGCTCTGCCTCCCAAGTGCTGGAATTAAAGGCATGCACCACCACCACCTGGTTGTCACACAGAATTTTTAAGAGGCATCAGATTCTCTGGAACTGATGCACTGAAAACATGTACCTAAGTGCTAAAAACCAAAACTGGGACCCCTATAAGAGAAACAAATACTCCTAACTATCAAGCCATCTCTCCATACAGAGCAACCTATATATTCTTGATTCCTGCTGAAAATACACAAAATTTGGGGAATATACATATTACAACAAAATGATGCAAAAACAGACAGTAGAGCTAATACTAACACTAAAATAATACATGATTTTGAATGCCCTGAATATCTACTATTTCATAAATACGAATTGCTATATAAAATGGGAAGTTTGGCTAAGAAGTGTTATGTGACACAGCATGATAATTTTGATTGGTTGGGGTGTTTGCTTCCTCAACCAGCCATTTTTTCTTCTCTAGTCCACACAAAATCCTTTTTAAAAATAACCCAGTGGCTGTTTCCCCTGTGTCCTCTCCTCTCAGTTTTTCACCAGACTGGGCCCACTCCACAATCTACTCCTACTTTTCTTTCCAGGAAAGGTCATGATGTTCCTCATCAATATCAACAAAATATGGCATATTAAATTGCAGTAAGACTAAGCATCTCCCCATATATTAAGGCTGGACCAGGTGACCCAGTGTGAGGAATAGGGTTCCAAAAGCCAAAAAAACAGGCAGGCTCCCACTGTTAGGAATCCCACAAGAGGACCACACTGCTCAACTGTAATGTATGTGCAGAGTGCATAGCTCAGTCCCATGCAGGCTCCCTGGTTGTAGGATCAGTCTCTGTGAGCTACTATAAGCTTAGGTTAGTTTATTCTGTGGGTTTTCCTGTGGTGTTCTTGACCTCTCTGGCTCCGACAATCCTTTCTCCCCTCTCTTCTGCAGGATTCCTCAAGCTCTGCCTAATGTTCAGCTGTGAGTCTGCATATGTTTCTATCAGTTGCTGGATGAAGCCTCTCTGATGACAAATAGACTAGGTACCAATCTATGAGCATAGCAGAATATTGTTGGCATGATTACACTGACTTTTCTTTTTTTTCCAGTCCTCTTTGATTCTATCCTAGGTCTCTGAGTCATCCTGTCTGTGGTTCCTGGTTCTCCTTGCAGTGACAGGTGTGAGCTTACTCTCCTGGTATAGGTTGTAGGCCTGACCAGTTATTGGTTAGCCACTCTCTCAACCTCTAAGCCAACCTTACCACAACACATCCCATAGACAGAACAGGCTGTAGGTTGAAGGTTATGTGGATGGGTTGGAGTTCCACTCCCTCCACTTAAGGCCTGGCCTGGTCACAGGAGATGTCCCTTTCAGACTACCTATCTGTTATTGCTAGGAGTTTTAAATGGGTCATCCTTGTAGATTTATGGGAGATACCCTTTGCCAGGTTTTTATGTGACACTAAAATGTCTCCCCTTTCCAGTAATCCAATTGGGCAACCCAGATCTCCCTGAGAAGGGGAAACAGAAGAAATTTCCTGAGTGTACTGCTGGCAGGTGGGAATGGGAACATGAGCAATCAGTTTGGGGGGAGGAATAGAGAGTGAGAACACTGAAACTCACTATATTCTTGGGTATTATGATAATTGTGTAGTATAATCCTGTTATATTGCATATAAACATAATGTGAGATACAAAAGAAGGGAGTCTTATAATCATGCCTGGATCGTGAGAGTAATTAATATTAATATAATCCTGGTATTTCTTATTTAATGGATATAGCATCTGTTTGCATTCTCTAAAAACTCCTCTGTGGCCCAATCAGCCTCATATTTACCAGCTTCTAAGAAAGCTTGCCAACAACCAGGGAGCACATAACAACATTAGTTTTCTGAATACACAATATTTCCTACTTGTTCAACATAGGGAAATGCAAACTGAAGCTCATAGACATACAAGGGAAAAAATAACAAACCTCAACTAAAAGTATAGGAGGTTGGCTGACTCATGAGAACATTGCGATTGTGGGTATTTAGAATGCTAAAGACTGAGAACCAAATTATCTTGGATTATTAATACCCTTACTAACCATTTATCTCTCATAGAGATAAATCTCACCTAACATCTTTTCAACCTGCAGGTAAAACTGTTGAAATGTATTAACAGACCACTAGCTAAAGGACAGATACCAAAAAGCTAAGATAGACTATCATCAAATATTGTCTAAAACCAATGGCAGAATTATTTCCATTTTTGATACCCACTCACTTGACTATCCTCACATACATACGTGTAAAATGACATTTTATTCCTGAATATTGTTTTCAATGTGGCTGCACAGGTATATGTAATTACTTCCACATTGGAATAGATAATGGAAGACATCCTGAAACTCTGTTCACAGCTATAGTCATTCATATTCATTTCAGTGTAAATCTATTATTTCTGATCCAGTAAAACATATGTCACATCAATACATATGCACCCAAACACTTTTAAATGTCTACACTCATCTGTATTCATTGAACCTAAATTCTTACTATAATACTGCAAGAATGCATGAATCTATCATTTCCTATTTTCTTGTATATAACTTCCCACTCTACTAGGAAGAAAATTAACACAATTTACTTTATTTTCAGATCACAAAATATATTTAAATTTGTTTTAAATTTTTAGTCACTTCCTATATGGTACATACCTCCACTAACTATAGTGAAACCATCACATACAAAAAAAAGTGATCATGTGTGTGGGATTTCCACACTCTCTGAATACTTTCATCCACTTCTTTCTATCTATTACCTTCAGTGAACTATCTCCATAATTTATTAAATTGTTTTTCTTTCTCCTGTATTTTTAACCTTGGAACCCAAATCTATCAAGCAAAAGTATTTGTTTCAGTGATATATTGTATTGCTTGTTTTTTGTTTCCTTTTTCCTGGTTTTGGTATTGTTTTCATAGTGTCCCACTATGTAGCTCAGATTGGCCTTCATCTGTTGTCTGTCTGCCATAGAGAAATAATTGTAATGACTAAATGCATGTAGTAACATTTTTAAATTTCCATACATTTTCATTCACACTAGAAACAAAGAATGTGAGAATTAAAAGTGTTTATAATAATAGACTCAATGATTGAGGATGCTTTAACTGAAAATAGATTTTTCTTATATAATACATCCTAATTACAGTTACTCTCCCTCTTCTGGTCTCAGTTCCTCCCCATGTTCTGTTTCTGTCTATCATTACAATGAAAAATAACATAAATATAATAAATTATATAAGGTGAAACAAAAACACTGGAAATGGAAAAAAACAAACCAACAGAAGGAAAAGAGTCAATGAGAAAGCTCTAGATACATAGACACACTTGTTTGCAAACTCGGGAATCCAACAAAAATGCTAAACTGTAAGCTATAATAAATATGTAGAGAACCAGGTGCATACCCATGCAGGCTCTTTGCATGCTGCCTCAGTCTCTTAGAGTTCTTTGACCTCAGGTCATATTGATTTATAAGGCCTTCTTTTCTGGGTTTCCTCCATGTGCTATGGCTTTTACATTTTTCTTCTTCCTCTTCTTCAGGGTTCCCTGAGACCCGAAGGGATTGTTTTAATGAATGCATAAAGTTTAGGATTGAATGTTCCACGTTGTCTCTCACTCTCTGTACAATATCAGACTGCCTGTGGTTATCTGTGTTTGTTCCCATCTGATGAAGGACGATGCCTCTCTGATGATGGCTGAACAAACACTGATCTCTGCATATAGCAAAATGTCAGTAGGAGTCATTTAATTGATAAGGATTGAGTGTGTGTGTGTGTGCATGTGTGTATGTGTGTGTCTAAGTTTGTTTAAAACAATAGTATTTTGGTTTGCTCTATTTCCTTTGGAATCTACTCTCAGGTTCTCTGTCACTCTCCTTCCCTCACAAAATGTGTTATGTTTGATTTCCACTTCATGTAATGAGCCTTAAATCACCATTGATATTCCACCATTACAATAGCATATCTTGCAGGCAGGACACTATTGTCAATCAAAGGCTTTGAGGCTGAGTTGAACTTTATTTTTCTCTTTTGGTAGTTTGCAAAGTATGTCCCAGTATCAAAGTTGCTAGAATATAAGGGAGAAGGCTCTATGTAGGCACCAGCACAACTACTCCATTTTCAGTGAGTTTTGTAAATGTAACTCCGTCTTGGTACTAGAAAAATTTCGTGAAAATAAATGTCAGGTTGGGGTTCCATGTCCCTTATTATTTGTCAATTTCATTTAAATCTCATTCATATATGCATCTACTTTAGGAAGCTTCTACTCTTTAAGTTTATATACTAATCATCAAATGCTCTTTAATTTTACCTGTTTTTCCCTGTATTCATTTCTCTGCCCTATTTATTATACCTTGACACTCCCAAAAGAGTTATTCTTTCCCCAACAACTCCCACATCATCCATCCATATGAAACTATTTTATTTCCCTTTCATAGGGAGAACTACCTATCACTCTTGGTCCCTTTCTCATAAACCTAATTCTCTGTGGTGTTAGCTTCGTTATTATGGTAGTTTGAATGAAAATGGCCCTCCAAATGGAGTGGTACTAAGAGGAAGTATGGCCTTTTTCAAGTAAGTGTTATCTTCTTGTAGGAAGTGTGTCACTGCGAAAGGAGGATTTGATGACTGGCATATGCTCAAGATAACATAAAATGTCACAAACCATTTCCTGTTGCCTGCAAGATATAGGACTCTCAGCTACTTCTCCAAAACCATGTTTGCCCGCATGCTTCCAAGTCTGCCTGCACACTTCCGGGTCCCATGTGATGTGATAATGGACAGAATCTGTGAACTCTTAATGAGCCACCCCAAGTAAATGTTTGCCTTACAGAAATTGCCATGGTTATGGTGTCTCTGCAAAGCAATAGAATCCCTAATTAAGACAGTTATCATTGACTTAATGGTTGATATCCACATAAAGCAAATACACATCATATTTGTCTTTTGGCATCTGAGTTGCCACATTCAGTATGAATACTTTTCCTAGCTCCTTTCATTTCCCTGTTATATTCAAGATTTCTGTTCTTTTAAAGGCTGAATTTTTCGAAGAAGGAAAAGTGGAAGGAATTTAACATGGGGGGCTCTTATCTGCAAGTCCACATTGGGAAAGATGAACTGAGAGGACCAGTGTATAAGGTCACTTTGGAATACAAAATTTAGACGCCAGCCTAGGCTGCAGTTTGGGACTTGGTATCAAAACCAACAAAAGAATTTAGTTTAAACCATGAAGAAAAAGAAAAGAAAAAATATTATTTTGTCTGAGATATCAGTGAGCCAAAAATGATAGAAATCATTTCTGATTATAGGTCTGATGAAAGGACAGTACAAATCAGAGCAAATGATTATTACTATTTTGAAAACCTTTAAGGCATATGGGTGTAGCTCAATGGTAGCATTTATGGAGAGTGTGGTGGAGGTCCATGGTTCAAGCCCACGTGAATTTTATACTTTTCAAAAGCTTTTCAGTATAGCAGAGTAGATCAATGGTAGTATTTATGCACAATGTGTTGGAGTCCTTGAGTTCAAGCCTGACATTTCTGTGAAAAATTAATTTGGGCCATAAGTAGGATGGCTAACCATGTAAAATCACCTCCAGCCAAGCCTGACAACCAGAATTCCATCCAAGAAAGCCTCATGGCATAAGGCAAACTGACTTCCAAAATTTTCCTCTGAACAATGAAAATGACACATTGAATTTTAATGTATTAAGATGAATTAATGGAAAACCATCATATGTATTTTTATTATTTTTTTAAAGTAGATTTTTATCAGACAATATATTTTGATCATGGTTTCCACCCTGATCCTTCCCACTTCCACAATCATCTAATACTTCACATACTCTCTCAAAATTTAGAAAACACACAGGCAAATTTAAAAAAAAAAAAAACTAACCAGAATAGAACAAATCCAGCAAATGGACAAATAATAAGAAAAAAGAAAACAAAAAAACCCCTAGAAGTACATAGACACACAGAGAGACACAATCATTTATAAAACAAATAAAGACACAAAATCAAAATCAGTATACTAATTTATAATTAAACTACAAGTGAGGTTATTAAAAAAATAGACAGAGCACTGTGAATTAAAAAATAATTCCAAAATATCATTGTGTTTATATAATAGGCTGTCTACCTCTGGGAATGAGGTCTTATCTAGTGTTTGGTCAATGTACCCAGTGAGACTCCACTGAACTAAATTAGTTTTTTTCCCCCCTTAGGAGTTGAAAATTGTAGATATCTTCTTGATTTAGGTGGGAGACAATGCCCACTTCCCTCTCCCAGTGCTGGGACCCCAGTTGATTTGGATGTGTGCTGATCCTGTGGATGATGTCACAATCTATATGAGTTCATAATTCACACATGTCAGTCCTGATATATATATGAAAGGCATTGTATCCTTGGTTACATTCCTGCCAACATCACTGGCTGTAGAATCTTTCTACCTCTCTTCTACAAAGTGTGCTGAACCCTAAATGGAGACTTTTGATGGAAACATCACATTTAGGACTGGATGATGCAAGATGTCTCACTCTATACACATTGTCCAGATATGGGTCTCTGCATTTGTTTTCATTTACTGCAGGTAGTAGCTTCTCTGATCAGGAGTGATCAATATACTGATTAAGAGTTACAACAGAGTTTCATTAGGATTCATTGTATTGCTTCGTTCTTTAGCAAAAAAAAATAGTGTTTTCTTTTCCCCTAAGTCCATGTCCTACTTAATCCCATGTACTTGGCAACAAGAACAATTTCAAGCATCTGTTCTATGTCATGGAATGGGCTCAAATCCAATCAAGTAATGGTCATTTACCACATCAACACTTGTGCCACTATTAAGGCAATGTATCATGTAGGCAAGTCCATATTGTATATTGAAGGGTTGAGAGCTGAGTAGGTGCTTAAATGTCTCCTTGGGAGCATTCATGATATCTTTGGTATCAGAAACACTATTTAGTAGCAGTGAAGAAACCACCCGGAATTCTCCATGTTCTGTGAGAAATATAGATGTTGGCGCTTGGAAATAGGAGCTCACCATTTGTTTGTGTAAAACAGCCAATAAATAGCCTGAGAAATGGAGTTAGCTTTTTGGGAGATCCTTTGGTAAAGAAATATATTAAATATAGTGCCTACCTGGCACTGGAGGTTCCATTTGGTAGCAAAAGACATCTAGGTGGGGATTTCACTTCCCATTATATGGTGATTTCACTGACATGCCTTTCATTTACATACTGTATATTCAGATGTATACTGGAGTAGGTTCCTATAACACCTTTCAAATAGTCCATAGATTTAGGTATACCTCTTGATTATTTATCCCTATCTCCTCTTCTCTCCCATATTCATTTTTTATTCTATTTCAGTACCAGCCCCTGTGTCTCCAAAATTACTTATGCTATTAGTCCTTTCTCAGGAAAAAGTTTCCCTGCCTCATAGTCTTACTCCACACCTTACATCAGTGGATTTAAAAATTCTTACATGCTTTTGTAATGATGATATTCTAAATTTGAATAAATTTAAATGATTACATACTATATTTGTCTTTGGGGTACTGGGTAACCCACTGGGGGGATGATATTTTTCTAGTTTCATTTATTTAAATGTGAGTTTTATGCTATCATATTTTTATTTTTTTTTCGTAAGTTATTTTTATTTCATTTAATTTTATTTTACAATACAATTCAGTTCTACATTTCAGCCACGGATTCCCTTGTTCCCTCCCGCCACCCTCCACTTCCCCCTATGTCAGTCCCTATTCCCATCTCCTCCAGGGCAAAGACTTCCCTGAGGATTGAGTTCAACCTGGTAGACTCAGTCCAGGAAGGTCCAGTCCCCTCCTCCCTGGCCGAGCCAAGTGTCCCTGCATAAGCTCCAGGTTTCAAACAGCCACTCATGCAATGAGCACAGGACCCAGTCCCACTGTCTGGATGCCTCCCAAACAGATCAAGCCAATCAACTGTCTCATCCATTAAGAGGGCCTGATCCAGTTGGGGGCCCCACAGCCATTGTTTCATAGATCAATTGTTTCCATTCGTTTGGCTATTTGTCCCTGTGCTTTATCCATCCTTGGTCTCAACAGTTCATGCTTATATAAACCCTCCTCCTCCTCCTTAAGCCGGGCGGTGGTGGCACACGCCTTTAATCCCAGCACCCGGGAGGTAGAGCCAGGCAGATCTTTGTGAGTTCGAGGCCAGCCTGTTCTCCAAAGCGAGTTCCAGGAAAGGCGCAAAGCTACACAGAGAAACCCTGTCTCGAAAAACCAATAACTAACTAACTAACTAACTAACTAACTAAATAAATAAATAAATAAATAAATAAATAAATAAACCCTCTTTCTCCCTAATTGGAATCCCGGAGCTCCCCCCAGGGCCTAGCAGTGGATATCTTCATCCAGATCCCTCAGTCATTGGATGGGGTTTCTAGCACGACAATGAGGGTGTTTGGCCATGCCATCACCAGAGTAGGTCAGTCCTGGCTGTCTCTCCACCATTGCCAGCAGTCTATTGTAGGGGTATCTTTGTTAATTTCTGTGGGCCTTTCTAGCACTTTGTTTCTTCCTATTCTCATGTGGTCTTCATTTACCATGGTCTCTTATTCTTTGTTCTCCCTCTCTGTTCTTGATCCTGCTGGGATCTCCCAATCCCCCAAGCTCTCTTTCCCTCGACCCTCGCCCTTCATTACCCCCACTCATGTTCAGGCTGTTCATGTAGATCTCAGCCATTTCTCTGTCATTGGATGATCCCCATGTCTTCGTTGGGGTCCTGATTTCCAGGTAGCTTCTCTGGTGATGTAAGTAGCAGTCCAGTCATCCTTGTTCCACATCTACTATCCTCCTATGAGTGAGTACAAACCATGTTTGACTTTCTGAGTCTGGGTTACCTCACTCAGGATGATTTTTTCTAGATCCATCCATTTGCCTGCAAACTTCATGATGTCACTGTTTTTCTCTACTGAGTAGTATTCCATTGTGTATGTACCATATTTTATTTATTTAAATGTGAGTTTTATGCTATCATATTTTAAAATCAGAGTTATATTCTATTGTGTAAGTGTTATACTACATGTAAATTACCCATTAATGTACATCTAGGCTGTTTTCTATTTCTGATTAAAATGAATGAAGTTGGTGTCTCTGTAATAGGATATAGAGTTTTCTGCAGCATTTTCCCAGGAGCAGTTCAACTAAATTTTGAAGTAGATCTATTCCCAATTTCCCAAGGATGCCCCACAATGATTTTAAGAGTGGCTCTAATGTTTGCATTTCTAAAAGCAATGAACAAGGATTCCTCTTAATCCACAACCTCACCAGCATGTGCTGTCAATTTCCTTTTTGTTCTTGTCCATTCTGATTAGGGGGAGATGAAATCTCAGAGTGATTTTCATATGCATATACCTGATGACTACGCCTGGGATCTTTTCTTTAATATAAAACCAGCATTTGAATGGTCAGTAAAGAGTCATTAGATGAAGCTATTTATATTTGAAACACAAAGATAAGTAGATGGAGGCCAAGGAAATTGGTGGAAGAAAAGACAATGGAAGGATTAGTAATCAGAGGGAAACCATAACAAGCAGAGCAGCCAAAACTATTTCAGACATACATCACAAAGGGATGCTAAACAATGTACTTGCTGTCAATACATATATGTAATACAATTTGGTACTTTCATCACCAAAAATGAAGTCAAACTACTTAAGAATACACCTTCATTAAGAAATTTAAAGAATCTGTATAGTTGATAAGTGGTGGACATTAATCCATGAAGTTTATGATCATATTTCAGATACAGAAAGTAAAAAATATGGAGGTATGGAAGTGAAAGAGCATACAGCAAAAGAAAATGGGCAGTAGTGCCTTTTAGTCCTCACAGATGCCCTAAAATAAAATTGGAATATAACAAGTCATCACATACACAGATTTCATTCTTGTTCTTAAAACCACATGCCAATGCCAGGCGGTGGTGGCACATGCCTTTAATCCTAGCACTCAGGAGACATAGGCAGGTGGATCTCTGTGAGTTTGAGGCCAGCCTGGTCTACAAAGCGAGTTCCAAGAAAGGTGCAAAGCTACACAGAGAAACCCTGTCTCGAAAAACCAAAAGAAAAAAAAAATAGTTGCCAAGTTATGCTTGAAGGAGTAATTATCTTTGTGCTCACAGTGCCATCAAGCATTCAACAAAATAGAAAGGTTGATGGAAACCTGCAAGAAGTTTAAAATTGTGCAGAGAGATCCTACAATATGAGATAGCTTTTCAAAGAGATTTAAACAGTCATCTAAAAGCCAGAAACTATTGCCTGATTTCTACAGGGCAAATCTGCTGTATTTCCCCTTCCGAAACACAGGAGGACTGGTGAAGGACCCTATTAGCTGTAAAAATCAGTACAATGTTTAAAGATCAATGATAACCTCTCAAGGCTCACAGAATTAAAAAAATGAATCAAGAGAAATGTTTTTGTTGGCACAAATACAGTACAAAGGAATGAGTAACTAACACCCCTGATTATTTTCTATGTGATATTTATTCTTGATCCTGTATGGGTGCATTTTCTTCCACATATTTTTACACCAGTTACACTACAATATATGTTGCAAACAGAATTTCATTAGCTGAAGCTTTGTTGATTAAAACATTCCTTCAGTGTGAAAGTGCCTATGTTTATTTGCCTCAGACTCCAAGAAGAGGGCAGTACTGGGGATAGCCCCTGATGCAGATGCCACCCTCAGTGATGGCCACTAGCACTTCCAAATGGCCCAGAAGAAATGTGCTGGGTTTCAGGAGGGATAGAAACCTGGATCTGGGATGCATGCAGGAAGAACAGTGTATATATAATAAATAAATAAATCTTTAGAAAAAAAGAAAAGAAAACTGGATCTGTAGTGTGGGGATATTCTCTAAATGGTAGAAGAATAGTTGCCTCAATGGGTACATCCTGATATTTTCTGAATGTGGGAAGGGCTGCGAAGTCAGCCTGAGGAGAGCTCCTCTCCCTACGTTTCTTTTGTTCTGCACATTGGACAAGTCTCTTCCTCCATAAGCAACCACTGAGGATTACTCCCAGGGTGGTTGCTTTGCAAATGTTTTAACATGTATTCCACCATTAAAACAGTCTGATTATCTTTTCTACGGCGGTTGAGCTTTTTGCTCTGTACCTTTGTATTAACTTCTTCTAGGGTGTGCCTTTCCTACAACACAGATAATTCTGTTTCTAAACTATCCTTTTGCCTGTCATATTTCTGTTATAAAGTGTAGCCTAAAACCATTAACTTTGAATTCTTGATCTTCAATATTAGTGTTTTTTACTTCTGTTATATTACATTTAAATTTTTCATACATTTTTCATTTTGCTGTTTAATTAGACTATTTTATTATTCATTTTCTGTCCTTACATTTCTATAATGATTCTCTATTCTAACTGTGACAACTTTAATTTGCTAACTAAAACACACAATGTTCACCTCAAAGAGAGAAAAGATAATTTTTTATGGAAACTCATATGTGTACCATGGCCTGGAAAAACCACAATTTCAAATGTGGAAGCTCTTACATTGACTTCATATCCTAACCAAACAAAAAAAGTCAATATCAGTACACTTTTCAAATATCTTGGTTGCAATATCAGAGGAGGTATTTAGGGTAATAAAGATTATCCATGATAAATTGTAAATTGGGTTAAAAGGCATTCCAACATCTGCACATCCCTAGAATTATAACCAGTCATCTTTGTAAGCCAAAACTTTTTAAAATTTTATTTACTTATGTATTTTTTTAAGTATGAGTCACAGAGAGTTTCAGATCTCATTATAAATGGTTATGAGCCACCAAGTGGTTGCTAGGAATTGAACTCAGGACCTTTGGAAGAAGAGCCAGTGCTCTTAACTCTCTCAATTCCAATCTCTCCAGCCCCAGCAGCAACATTTTAGTATGAATTCTTGGGCACGTAGTTGTCAGGAGTTGTAGAGAATTCAAGATCAAACATTCATTGGATTCCTAATAGACCACAGTAAAATACTACTTTTTAATAAAAAAATAATTACATAATGGTTAACTAAGGGTTACAAGGATAGTTATATATGTTTCAAATTTCACAAAATCATAGAACTAGCTTGAAACTTTAAATTTATTATTTATTCACAGGATTGTTTTTCAAATTAGTCAAATTAATTTTTCCACCTTCTACTTTCAAAGTTTTGTTTTCCTTATGAAAACCATATTCCCAAACAATATCTCTGCTCTCAGAAGCAGTCACATTTCACAGATTCATAAGTGTCCAGAGCAGCACGGTTTATAAAATCCAAATGTGGATCATTTATAAGGTATTTTTAAAGTATTTATGTATTAAGACATTTTTTAAAAGTATCTTTACATCTCCAACATTTTCCTTCATCAGCTTGACAGTACAAATTCTTATTCTAATAGCAAAGTGTTTTACTAAAGCTTGCCCAGTGATTGGGCAAAACGAAACTTATTATAAGCCACAGTCATCCTAGGGTCCCCCCTGCTAGGTAGCCTCCTATCAAAATCAGTAAACGTTCTTTAAAACTTCTGTTACATTTTACATGTCATTTTTTTCTTTTTTTTTTTCTTTTCTTTTCTTTTGTTACTCCACCGGTGATTTTTATTATTCATTTTACATGCCAATCACAGATCCCCCTCTTCCCTCCTCTGGTGCCCGGACTCCAGGATCCCACCCCCACCCCCTCCACCCCCCGCCAACCCGCCCCAATATTACCACCCATTCTCTTCTCCAAAAGGGTAAAACCTCTCATGGGGAGTCAGCACAGCCTGCTACATTCTGTTGAGGCAGGTCCAAGCCCCTCCCCCTGTAATTTAATTGTTTCTGGATGAACTACTTCCTGAAACGGTTCTTTACGGTAGCTGGTATGTTTAACAATTATTTTTAAATTTCTGATGACTAGATTTAGAACTTCAGCAAATCGCAGAAGATTCTTCCTAGGCAATATCGACGGGGAAACACCGACATTAAAGCGGACCACAACCTGTTCCGTTCAGTTCTCTCTACCATCCTTAAATGCCTTTCACGGTTTCAAGCTCCCTAGCAAACACCGGCGACAGGAAATACGTCACTCACCCTAGCTGTGGAGCAGCCTCTAGTGTAAGGGAACATAACAAAACTACAAGGACCAAAGTTCTTTTCGATTGGCAACTTCCTCTAACGTCAAACACCAGCTTGCATTAAATTTCTCTGTTTGCAGGAGAGTAACTTTGATCGCATTTCTCCTTTCTGTTTTCAAGGAATTCATTGTCTTAATCATGCATTCGCGGTTGTAGGGATTTTACGACCTCCTTGTTCTGTTCTTTAGCTATAGATTGACAAATACGTCCTAAAGAAAGTTTTGGTTTTATAAGTAATGAAATGAAGCATTCAGTATTAATTCTGTGGTTAGAAAGGTCATCCTATGTGTCAGTCGGCCTTCTAGATTTAATATAAAATCGTTGCATGGAATTTTCAGCAATTTTGTGAACTTCTTTCCTTCCCTCCCTCCCTCCTTCCTTCGTATCTTTCTTCCTTCTTTGTATTCTTTATTTTACATTAATTTAGATGTGATTCCTTAAATACAATGTGGATGTCTAACACACAAATTGATTTTAATTCTACTGTTCTGTAATAATTCTACCAATATATCTCTAAATAAAAAAGTGAGAGACAAAATTTTACAGGAAATATTTTCTTCAGTTTCACATTATTCATATTCACATTTAAGCCATTGAGTGTGTGTGTGTGTGTGTGTGTGTTGTGTGTTTGTGTGTGTGTATGTGTAGTCTCAGTTACTTTCAGCAATTGTTTTATTTTTTAAAAAATTAATACTTTTTAAACTCTTTAAAAATGTTCATTGTGGTAGGAAAAGAAACTTGAACATAGTCTTCTAATTATGGAGACAGAGGTTATATCAGAGTACATCTGAAGTTTTTGAAATTCATTTATAGCCAAAAAGCAGATCAAGGACCAGTGGATGGAAAAGTATTAAGGACTGAGTAAGACTCTGGCTCAGGAAGGATCAGAGTGATAAGACATCATCTTGAAATGGGGAGGGATGAGAAACTTACTAGGCTGTAGATTCTTGAGAATGAAAAATGTCTCTTGTTAAGATAGAATTTTCTGTGAAATTGTACAGATATTCTAAAATAAGTTACTACAGTCCTGAATGAAATTTAACTAAGGAAAGGAAGAATGCAATTTTTAGGAGGATGAAGTGGTTTGTTGTTGTTTTTGCAGGTTTTGTTGTTTCCCCTTATGCTTTCAGGTATGGTCTCCAGAGCTGCATGCATGCTTACAAGTGCTCTACTGGTGTTTGACAATGTCATTCCAATCATTCAAGTAATTTTTATCAAAATATTCCCCTATCACCTATACCATCCTGTTCCAATAATCAGGAGTCATATTTTACATAACTTCAGTTGACAAGTTAGATTAATATTTGTTTGAAACAACAGTTCAATTGTTTCATATTAGTCTTTACACAAGTAGCACAACTTTCTGATGCTCTCCTGCTGAGATGAATTTTGAAATAGAGTAATATGAATATCTTCCTTTACTCAAGATTGTTTAGTGTTTTGTAGATTCACATGTTCCCATATAAATTTCTGTGTTAATTTGTCAATCATTCCTAATATTATTGCCAAATATCATCAGGTATTTCCATTCCTCATGTCATAACATAGAAGCTTTATGCAGTGACTGCATCTACCGTCCTCTATGACATGAGATGGCCTTTCACACTGAGGATAGATAGTAGGTCATGAATCTTCTGTGACATGTGATTTAGTGTCATGGGAATATATTCCTCATCACATTAACAGTAACAATGACACAATGAAATAAGCTTGGTCTTGAGACTTGGAGTGAGCAAAACAACTGATTCTTACTCCAGTCTTCACTTCTCAAACCAGAATCTGTAACTGCTTGTTTAGAAAGTGTAATTTCATACCATTCTTACCCTTCCAGGCTAACACTTCACTTGTTGAGAAAATACCAGCTTATGTGAAACCTTTTGATTCTGCATAAAATAAAGCTATGATGATTGAAAATGGACTAGGTAATTCTGGTAGAACTTCAGGCCTCTCCCACATTTCAGAATTCCATGGCCCATTAAACTCCAGGTTTCAATCACTCCTGTGCTCAAAATTCCACCTACCATCCAACAAAATGAAGAAGTTTAGGGAAAGGCCATTTAAGTTATGAAAAGGTGCCTAAGGAAAAATTACTGTGTTCAGTAGAGAAGAAGTTTTCAATTTTTATTTCAGTTTGAAATGTAATAGGTAATTGCCAGAATAGAAGGATCCTACTCAGTCTTCCTTATAAAGTACCATGTAATACTTGACAATGTCATCTTTTCCTACATATACTGTGAATGCTAAAACTCAACTGAATACTATTAGAGTGTGTTTATTTTATTTTTCACATAAGGAGGAACAAAAGAATATTAACAAAGGCACATATATAGTTCATAATTGTCAGTGAAATGTATTCAGATGACCTTGCACTATCATATTTATTCTTGATCAAGTATATGCTATTTTTCTAAAAATATCATTTATCTCTTCAGTTGCTCTATGCTTCACAAGACTAAGAGAAATCTCTTAAGTTAAAGCTTTCATGGGTTTTCAAGTGTGATGGATGTCACAGAGTGGTCTGAATATTCAGTGAAGTCTCCTGGCTCCTGTTACCCTGTGGATAGCTACAGAGGGGGAAAGCACCATTTTCAAAGTTTCTGCCATCCTGCCAGAAAACTGAAGGTTTGGGGGCCTGGTGGTCAGGTGGTAAAGCTGGACAGAAGGTTCATTCTTTGGTTTTCTACTGTGAGGCATGATGAGGAGAGTAGAGGTGACCCTCTCCATCTGATTTCCTTCGGCTCATCTTGAGTCTATTTAAACAAGCTTCTGGAAATTTTCCACAGGTCTCAAACATACTTCCAAGTCTTTCAACATGCAACCCACAGTGAAAATGTTCACAACTTTTTCTTCTTGGCAGTTTAAATCTTTTTTTTTAATTTATTCTCAATTTCATATTGCTTACATTTTTCCCTGAAAAAAATATGTAGTATTTGGTGAATAAAGCACTACTACTTTCTGTAGAATTATAACATGAGGTAATTTCCTATCCTACATTTTCATTATTGAAGATTTTCGTGTATCTATATTGTCTTAATCTGAAAACCCTAAACATTATAACATTATGAGTAATATCAGTGTTCTTTTTTTTAGATACTGTATTGTGATTTTTTAATTCTTCTTTTATTTAGCAATTGTATTTTTTAATTTGTAATTTTTAAAAAAAACTAATTCTATATAAGATTTGTTTGTTCAACGTCAAACATTTTCATGGTCTCAAATATTCATTATAAAACAACATTTAGATAGTATTCTAGTTTTAAAGTACTTTTTTCCTTTTTCTGAAGCAATTACTGAAGGATCAGAGGTTCATATCCTGACTTAATGTAGCCTATCCCTTTGTAATTTTTCTGGATCTTGACCACTGATTGGTTCTTTCATTTTCCAATTCTGTTACAATAAATGCTTTGGATTTGTTTCTTATCTTTTAAATGTACAAACTAAACATTATCATCTGTATTTCAAGATGTGTTTAGTTACAAGGGTCACTTAGTAAGTTGTTATGTTAATGTGAGAAATAGGTCTTTATGAGATAGATCAGGAAAACAATGTGAGATAACTACTGCGTGGAGCAGTCAGAGAAAGGCTGAATGATTCCGATTATAGTGTTATTTACCCATGAAGTCATTAAAACACAAATTAATATTTAATCTTGTAGAATCTTTTAAATAGAAAATATCGGGGACTATGGGGGTCCAGCCCCTCGATAGTCCCTTCCCAGGGTCCGGGAAGAATCTACAACCAGCTGATAATTAATCTTTGATGAAAAGAAATGAATCTATGTACACGAAACTCCTTAGTCCATATACTTTATTATTCTGTGACAGTTATAAGCTTATATTCTGCTCTCATATTTAGGTCATCTTTAGCCTGATTTCTCTCTACACTTGTCTGAGATCCCCTCTAAGTTCCATCTTAATTCCTTCATCTAGTTCTGCCCCTTCTAGGTTCTCATCCATCTTGTTCCTTCCCATATCATCTCCTCTCCTGTCTCCTTCTCTCTCATCTGGCTCTTCCTCATCTTCCATCTCGTTCCTCTAGTACTTTCCTGTAGCCCTTCAATCTACTTCTTCCCCATCTCAGTTTGTTCCTCTCAAGTTCTTATCTATCTAGTTCTTCCATTCTCTTCTTCTCTCTCTCTGTCCTCTGCTTTACAGTTATATATCTCCCCAAAATCACAATCCTCCCCTCCACCCAAGACACTCAGCCTGAACTTCCTCAGGCAGTGATTGTCCACTATCAGGATCAAATGGAGGGTTGATAAGAATTACAAAGAGGGGCACTAGTTGTTAATTACCATTTGTGACCCAAAGGGGAAGTGACTAATGAATTAACTAAAGGCTAAATATGGGTAATATCTAAGAAGAGGGATCTTACGTACACAACTATAATCTTAAATGTGTTTGGTAAAGGATGTTAAAAATCTATAAGTTGCTAGGTCAATGGGAGAAAATAAAACTGTCTTCTTTTTTCCTGTGGCTCCTATCTGTCCAAGCTGTCTGCCGTTTTTCTGCAGGGTGGGGGAAAGTATGCTCAGTCTCTAGGCAACCTGTGTACAGCTAGATGCCTCTGGTGATAGTTAAAGGGAGATCTGGAACTAGAGGTAAGGTTTGGGAAAGGAGGAAGTTAAGCTTAATTAGCACATCCACCATGCCTTCTCAAACAGGTATCCTGGATGCTTAAGTCTGTTTTTAGAGAGTACAGAGGTATCTCTGATAAGGTACTTTCCTCCATCCGGTGATGGACCTGCCGGATGCTACCAATAATGATAATTACAGGGAGGGTTGAACTGGGAGTTCTGGCTGAGCATAGCTGTTAGCACAGAAGGTTATCTAAATATTCCTAGAAGTGGTTAGGTAAGTAGTTAGAGGTCTATAAAGTTAGTAAGGCTGTAAGAAAGGAGCTTCTGAGCTGAATTGTGTAAAGCAATTACTTAACGTCCACCTGACCTAGGTGGTGTCTCCTTGTGGAATTTACCTTAAGTCAGGAGACTTGCATGTGGACTGTTATTACTGCTAGTCCTTGAAAGTAGCCAAGAGAGATATCTGGTTCCAGAGAAAGCCTTTCCTGAGGCTGTTCTCCAAATACCTGGAATGTGATGGCCAGAGAGTGATCAGTCCACACTGTTAGCCCTTCTTAGGGAAAAGTCAATTGGGAAATCTATGAAGGCACACATGATTTTCATAACAGAATACAGCAGATATATAACAAGCCAAGTAACACCAAAAACTCCTTGGGATTTGGCTTCCTCTGGAGGAATTCCCTGATACCTCCAGGTAGTGACTTTGCCATAACCAGATGAATTCTTATGATATATTCCTGCGGCCCGCAGCAAGAAAACAGATGGTAGAATATGTAACCACAAAGTAATGAATGATGTAATATTTTTAAGAGCTTTTTTATTTTACCTCAAATTCTGATTTAGGAAGGAAATGTTTCAGTATTGGAGAAGGCAAGATAAAAGAGCAGAAGTTAAATGAATCATTAAGACCTGCTACCCTGATTATCTGATCTATCATTTCTATATAAATTATTAAATGTTTATCCATGTAAACTATCCAATCTTTATAGGAGAAAAATGAGCTAATGGTGACAGAAATGAAAGATAGGAGGAAAGACAGTAATAGAAACTCTCTCTGTGTCTATGATTCTTAACATGGGAAAACCAGTGCATTATTACCCACATTAGATTTCTGCCTCCCTCTTCTCATAAGAACGCTTGTATTATTGTGTACCATTGTGCATTGTTCTATGAGTGCTATATTTTTATACTTTATTAAAATTCTGTGTTTATTATATATTTGTCAGAATTTTCATATCTGACCACAGTTATTACTATGTGCTGAATAGCATTCTGTACATATGTGAAAAGGAAAAGGAAAAGGGTAGAGCTCCACTTTTAAAAATAAAGCAGGAATTTTGGGCACCACATTATTGGTAATGGATATAAACAGATTTACCAAACAAATATAGGGAAGAATACACTCATAAGACAAAATAAATTAATCTGAATAAGATTTTAGATAAGAAAATTAGTGCGGTAAAAATTCTTTGTCTTCTTTCATTTCTTCAACAGTGGGTAATTGGTTGTCCTTTCTATATTTAAAGATGCCCACAGCAAATAAGTCTAAATGGAGAGGAAAGATAGAAGTTTCTCCCTGTTGCTGGAGTCAGTTTACTCAAGGAACAATTTACTTTCATTCCACTTACCTGATTTTAAATTTCTTATTAGTGAAACAGAAAATGATGTTTGTATTTCGTTTAAATCATCTGGTGTCTTTGTTAGGGTTTCTATTGCTGTAAGAAGACACCATGACGATGGTACCTCTTATAAGAAAAACATTTAATTGAGGTGGCTCACTGAAAATCATCTGCACAAATTCCAAACTCTACTTCTCCATGTCTGATGTAAAAAACCCTCTTCAGATATGCAGCTCCATTAAGCTTTGTTGACTGCAATACACTTGTTCTCTTGGGCTTCTTCTATTTCCAGTTATCAGTGCTCCTCAGCAGGTATCATATAACTCTGGCATTTCTAACAATCCCATTATCTCCTAGAACACAGAATTTAACTCCATTTCATTTCCTGGTGCTCTTTTTCACCTCAAAATTTATATTTTGTAGATTACCTTGCTCAGCCTGCTCCTGTTCTTTATAAATCTTTATTAGAGTTATCACTAATAACCACATTATGATGTCTATAGTAAAGTATTTTGTTACTTCCTCTGTCAACAGAGTTAATACAAAGCATTTTCCTTTAGCCTCAGGCAGATTCTTTGAACAAGGGCAAAAATAGACACTTTCTTCACCAAAATGTTACAAGACCAGTCTCTAAGACCATACTAACATTCTTCTCCCAAACCTTTTGGTCCTCCGAGTTCATTCATGCACATTCAGTACCACTGTCTTCCACCCTCCTGTTAGGATGGCCCTTTATGCAGCACTGAAAGCATTAAACTGCTTTCTTAACCCAAATTCAAAGTTTATACTACCCTAAACAAAAGGATGGTCAGGCCTGTAACAAAATTCTAAATGGTGTTATGAAATAAGAAACACAGAGCCAAATACAGAGTTAAAGCCAAGAGATCAAAACAAGAGCCATTACTACCTTATCTGACCACTGTGTGCCATTGCTTCTCACAGAAAGAGAGACCGTATTTCTGTGTGATGGTCTTTTTATTACCTTTCTGTTCTTCTGCCTTCTCATTGGCTCTAACCCAGCCACATGACTTCCTATTCACTGTCTGTCTCTACAGACCCTCCAGTTTTCTATGGGATTAAAAGGTCAGGTCACCTTGATTTGCTATGTCCTTGACCTCACAGAGGCTCAGCCTGACATGTGAGTAGGTTAAGGGCATGTGCTCCCACTTGGGGACTTCTGCTTAATTGCTATGATCTGTGATCACCAGGCAAGTTTATTAACATACAAAAAAATCACAATATCACCATACAGGCCTATTTCAACAATACCCCAGTCCCTTGTAGCAATGCTTATCATAATTAGATTTTCTATTGCTATGAAGAGACACTATGACCACAGCAAATCTTCCAAGGAAAACACTTAAGTCTGTGAAGCTGGATGTCTCAGCTTGTCTTCAGTATATGTATGAATCTCACAATAGTAGGCTCTAATGCCAGTAAAGGAGTAAACTTGCCAGTAAGGGCAAGCAGGCAAAGAACAAGAGCTTCATTATTCCATGTCATTTAGATATGCTGCCACCAGCAATTATCACCTGTTCTTAAAATGGATACCCCATCTCAAAAGGTTTAGATTTAAGTTGGGTTTTCTCACTTCAAATGACTCAAACAAGAAAATAAGCCTTCACAAGTGTGTCCCACCATTAAGTTTTAGTTAATTCCAGACATAGTCAAGTGTACACCCCAAATAGGTGATGCTTAGTCAATATTATTCAATAACAAGTAGTTGCACTACTAAACTTCTTATAAAAAGACAGTTTTACTTTAATTTCAAAAGCAGGGAACCATAAAACAAAAAGGAAATCTGTATGCAAACATTTCTGACATCTATAGAAGCAAGAAAAATCCTCAACAAATAATTTCAAAGCAAATAAAAGTGTTTAAACAAATTATGTTGCTAATGGAAATGTAGCACTGGAATTCAAGCAATGATTGCTCTTTCAGGGGACCTGGGTTCAGGATCCAGCACTCACATGGAAAGAAATAACCCTTAACCTGAGTTCCCAAACCCCAATGGATCAAAGACCTCAATGTCTTACCAGAAATGCCAAAGCTGTTAGTAGAAAATATACTTAATACTCTAAAAGACATACCTGTTGAGATGAACTTTTTGAAAAGGACTCCATTAGTTTAGGAGCAAAGACCAGCAATGAACAAATGGCACCACATAAAATGTTCAGTACAGGAAAGGAACAAATATCTATTGAAGAGGAAGCACAAAGAGGAGAGAAAACCTTTGCAAATATCTATTGAAGAGGAAGCACAAAGAGGAGAGAAAACCTTTGTCAACAAGACATTGAATCTGATAGAGAATTACATAGAGGGAAATGCTGGGTTCCAAGATATGATTTCTGACTACCCTCTTAACCATTATCCTGTATACTGTGATTTTCAGAGCCTGATTGGCCTGGAATTGGCCAGATTTGGAACAGAGTCAATTCTGCCCCTGCCCTTTGATTGCTGGGATTAAGACATATCTTTGTGGACAGTAACATGATCCAGTGTATAAAGTGCTTCTTGTAGAAGCTTGACCACCTCAGATTGGTTCCAGGACTCATGTAGCTTTTGAAAGAAAAACTAATTCCACAAGGTTTCCTCTGTCATCCATATTCACATTGTGACATGTGCATACACACACTTGTACTCCACTACATCATGCATACACAATAATCATAAATAACTTTTTCTTAAAGGGCTAATATGTATTTTTTATCAAATTATTGAGAAGTACATACTTTGATGGATAGCCTCAGGTCAACATCACAAAACCTAAAGTCATCATGAGGAAGAAATCTCTATTTAAGGAAATATCACCATGATTGGGCTATTGGCAATAGCCTAACTATGACAAGTTTGTACCAGGATAGTGTGCTAATGGTGTGACAGTCCAGACCATGTTGTTTTGGGGAGTGTTTAGAAGGATATTCTAACTTGGCTATAAAGATATTGGTTTTAAGAGCTCAGTGAACTGTTCTATTGGAGCTTGGGATATAAGAATAGTGAGAGCCGGGCGGTGGTGGCACACGCCTTTAATCCCAGCACTTGGGAGGCAGAGCCAGGCGGATCTCTGTGAGTTTGAGGCCAGCCTGGGCTACCAAGTGAGTTCCAGGAAAGGCACAAAGCTACACAGAGAAACCCTGTCTCGAAAAAAAAGAAAAAAGAAAAAAAAAAAGAATATTGAGAGCAGTGAAGACAATGATATCCTGGCTTATGAAGTGTCAGATGGAAGCAATGATGATACCCATTCATTTGCTCTAAGAATGAGTAGTTCTGGTTAGATGGGGATGAAGAATCAGCTGTGATTAATGAGATATCAGAAGTACTAAAGTGAACCCTTTGCTTTACTGGATAATGGATGTTGGCCACCTGGGGCTAAACAAGCAGTTTTGATCAAAGAGTGACCTGCAGCATCATAAAAGTGAAGTCTTCTGGAAAGTGTTTCCTCCTGGTCAGCAGACAAAAGTTGTATTCCAGAATTGAACACATTTGAACCTCCTGTTGGCTACTGATCTTACTACTTTAAGAGTCACCTAAGTGGCACTGATGTTGGAGGCATGGAGAAGTCATGGACAGTAGCTGAGACTTGGCATTGTATGGCTGTGGTGGAGGCTCTGAAGAGAGCCCAGGAGAGGCTATTAGTGAAAGTGTAGCCCAGTTTCAGCAAGGCTCCCCAATGTTTTTAGGCTATGAATACCACGTGATGACCACCAAGATCACTAGCAGCAGTGGAGTGGATCCAGTCAGAACCTAGAAGACAAGCTGTGTGTATGTTATAGAGAGCACAGCTGAAGAAGTGACCCAGACCCTAGGGAGGACCCCTGAAGACAGTGCATTTATTCCAGACATCATATTTTGAGTTTTTACACATGGGAGTTTGACTTTCCTTTGTTCAGATTGTTCCTTGTTTCTTCTCTCTTAAAGAAAGAAAATATTTTTTTTTAATTTTACAGGATCCCACAGTTGAGATATTTCAAATTTTTTAAAAATGAAATTTGGGAGCCTCATAGAGAATTTTGATTTTAAAAGACACTGGATATTTTTTAAAATACTGAATTTATAAGGCATGGGCCTTTAAGGTTATTAAATGGTTTATATTGTGAGATATTTATGAATATAGGTTTATGGGGAAGACCAAAAAAGAAAAAGTCGTAGCTTTCAAGTGATATATTTGTGTCAACTTGACAAGGGTTAAAATGTATGGGATAGTGTTCTGTCAACTTCACACAAACTGAAGATATCTGAGAGGAAGAAACCCCAATTTTAAAAAAATGCCTCCATAAATCAGACTGTAGGCAAGCATGTAGAGCATTTTCTTAATTGCTGATTGTTTGGGGAGGGATCATCCAATTGTGGGTGTTCCAATCCTAGGGATAAGGTCCTAGGCTCTGTGAGAAAGCTGGCTGAGCAAAATATCAGTGACAAACCATAAACAACACTCATCCAGTATCTTAAATCAGGAAGAGGCTTCTTATTCCCATTAAAGTTATGCCAATTTTACAACACTGAACATGTGTTACCAGGCCAGTCATCACTGTAGTTTGCAAAGTTCATAGCTGTGTTTGAGTGATGAATGCTTTTCTCCTCTGGTAGCATGAATAGCATCTTTTATCAGTAAGAAGGCCAGCCACTGAGGACAAAGGTCCTAATTAGGTACAAATTGCTTCCCCTTGATTTCTGACTCAGGTATGTGGTATTTTATGAACTGGGGTCAGTGACTAATATTAAAGGATAATCATAAACAATAAAAAAGCCATGTGTGGTTCTTTGGAATTTCATTAGCGGACAACACCAAAAAGATTCACCATTCCTTGAACTGAACTCTATTTGCTCTACTGTGGTATCTAAATGGGGTTTGGGCAACCATTATGCAAATGTCATTTAAACTTTTTTCTTTTTTAAATTCAATATATTATGTTTTTATTTTATTGGTTTTTTTTTGTTTTGCTTTTAGTTTTCAATACATCTTAACACAATTTCCCCTCCCTCCACTCCTTCCAGGCTCCCCTCTATTTGCCCATATCTGTTCTTCCTCTGTTTCACTTCAGAAAAAAGCAGACCTCCCTGGTATATTAGCTGAACACAGCATTACAAGATATAATAAGACTAGGTACAAATCATCATGCTAAAATGCTTAGTGAGGACACCCAGTATGATTAACATAGTAAAATGGTCATCCTACCAAAAGCAATCTAAAGATTCACTGCATAGCCAATCAAAATTCCAACATAATTCTTTAGAGACATTTAAACAAAAATACCTAACTTCAATAGAAAAAATGGAGGATCCCTGAAACAATGCTAAACAATAAAAGAACTACTGTATCTATCACATACCTGCTTTCAGGCTGTGCTTCAGAGATATAGTAAATAAAAACTTCATGGTATTGGCATAAGGACTGACATGCTGATCCATTTAATCTCTTTACATTTGTGTGTGAGAATTTGTACATTATTATTATAATCTTTATCGTTATTATTATTATCATTATTATTATTAGGAAGCTCTGCAATAGTACTTTTTCAGCAGATTTTTATCACTATTAATCCCTCAAGATGTTATCTACAAACCCAGCACTACAGAAAGCACTAGAAGGAAAATTCCAACTGAAGGAACTCAGATACACCCTCGAAAACACAGGCAATAGATAAAGCCACAGCAGTAAACCCCAAAGAAGAGAAGTACATATACACTACCACCAAAAATAACAGGGATGAACAATCACTGGTCATGAATATACCTTAATATCAATAGACTTAATTCACCTATAAAAAGACATAGGCTTACAGAATGGATACAAAAGCAGGACCCATCTTTCTGCTGCATACAAGAAACATATCAGAAATTCAAAGACAGACACTACCTAAGAATAAAAGGCTGGGTAAAGTCTTTCCAATTAAATGGTCTTAAGAAACAAGTGGGTGAAGCCATCTTGATATCCAACAAAATAGACTTCAAACTAAAATCAATCAAAAGATATCAAGAAGGGCATTACATACTCATCACAGGAAAGATCCACCAAGATGAAGATTCAATTCTGAACATTTATGCCCCAAACACAAGGGCACCCACATATGTAAAAAAAATTACTAAAGCTTAAACCACACATGAAACACCACACATAAATAGTGGGAGATCTCAATACCCCACTTTCACCACTGGACAGATCTCCCAAATCGAAACTTAACAGAGAAATAAAGGGCTTAACTGATGTCATGACCCAAATGAACCTAGTAGATATCTACAGAACATTCCATACTAACAAAAAAGAATATACCTTCTTCTCAGCACCCCATGGAACTTTATCTAAAATCAAAGACATACTTGGCCACAAAGCAAATCTCAACAGATACAAAACAATTGGAATAACCTCCTCTGTGCTATCAGACCACCAGGATTTAAAGTTAGATTTCAACAAAAACAAAAACTACAGAAAACCTACAATCTCATGGAAACTGAATAATACTCAACTGAATCACCAATGGGTTAAGGAAGAAATAAAAAAAAGAAATTAAAGACTTCCTAGAGATCAACGAAAATGAAGACACCACATACCCAAACTTATGGGACGCTATGAAAGCAGTGCTAAAAGGGAAATTCATAACACTAAATGCCCATATAAATAAGTTGGGGAAATCTCACACTAGTGATGTAACAGAATACCTGAAATCTCTAGATCAAGAAGAAGCAAAGTCTCCCAGGAAGAATAGACGAGAGGAAATTATCAAAGTGAGAGGTGAAAATAATAAAATAGAAACAAAGAGAATAATACAAAAAATTAAAAAACAAAGAGTTGGTTCTTTGAGAAAATCAACCAGATAGACAAGCCCTTATCCAAACTAACCAACAGACACAGAGAGAGAATCCAAATCAACAAAATCAGAAATGAAAAGGGGGATATAACTACAGACATTGAGGAAATCCAGAGAATTATCAGGTCATATTTCAAAAACCTCTACTCCACAAAACTGGAAAACCTAAAAGAAATGGACAATTTTCTGGATAGGTACCACATACCTAAGTTAAATCAAGACCAGATAAATTAGTTAAATAGTCCAATAACCCCTAAGGAAATAGAAACAGTCATTAAAAGTCTCCCAACCAAAAAAAGCCCAGGACCAGATGGTTTCAGCAAAGAATTCTACCAGATCTTCAAAGAAGAGTTAATACCAATACTTTCTAAATTATTCCCCATAATTGAAACAGAAGGAACATTACCAAACTCCTTCTATGAGGCTACAATTACCCTGATTCCTAAACCAAACAAGGATACAACAAAGAAAGAGAACTATAGACCGATCTCTCTCATGAACACTGATGCCAAAATACTCAATAAAATAGTGGCAAACAGACTCCAAGAACACATCAGAACAATTATCCATCATGATCAAGTAGGATTCATCCCAGGGATGCAAGGGTATTCAACATACAAGAGTCTGTCAATGTAATACACCATATAAACAAACTCAAAGAAGAAAAACCTCATGATCATCTCACTAGATTCAGAAAAGGCATTTGACAAAATCCAACACCCCATCATGATAAAAGTGTTGGAGCGATTGGGAATACAGGGAACATACCTAAACATAATAAAGGCAATTTACAGCAAGCCAACAGCCTACATCAAATTAAATGGAGAGAAACTCAAAACAATTCCACTAAAATCAGGAACCAGGCAAGGCTGTCCACTCTCCCCAAACTTATTCAATATAGTACTTGAAGTTCTAGCCAAAGCAATAAGACAACATAAGGAGGTTAAGGGGATACAAATTGGAAAGGAAGAAGTCATGCATTCCCTATTTGCAGATGACATGATAGTATACTTGAGTGATCCCAAAGATTCCACCCAGGAACTAATAAAGCTTATAAACACCTTCAGCAACATAGCAGGATACAAGATCAACTCAAAAAAATCAGTAGCCCTCCTATATACAATGGACAAAGAAGCTGAGAAGGAAATCAGAGATACATCACCCTTTACAATAGCCACAAATGACATTAAATACCTTGTGGTAACACTAACCAAGCAAGTGAAGGACCTATATGATAAGAACTTTAAGTTCCTGAAAAAAGAAATTGAAGAAGATATCAGAAAATGGAAAGATCTCCCATGCTCATGGGTAGGCAAGACCAACATAGTAAAAATGGCAATTTTACCAAAAGCAATCTACAGATTCAATGCAATCCCCATCAAAATACCAACACAATTCTTCACAGACCTGGAAAGAATAATACTCAACTTCATATGTAAAAAAACAAAAGACCCAGGATAGCCAAAAGAATCCTGCACAATAAAACAACCTCTGGAGGCATCATGATCCCTTACTTCAAGCTCTACTATGGAGCTACAGTAATAAAAACAGCTTGGTATTGGCATAAAAACTGACATGTGGACCAATGGAATCCAATGGAAGACCCTGACATTAACCCACACACCTATGAACATATAATTTTTGACAAAGAAGCCAAAAGTGCACAATGGAAAAAAGAAAGCATCTTCAACAAATAGTGGTGGCATAACTGAATATCAATGTGTAGAAGGCTGCAAATAGATCCATAACTGTCACCGTGCACAAAACTTAAGTCCAAGTGGATCAAGGACCTCAACATAAATCCAGCTACTCTGAACCTGCTAGAAGAGAAAGTAGGAAGTAGTCTTGAACGCATTGGTATAGGTTTCACTTCCTAAATATAACACCAGTAGGACACTCAGAGAAACAATCAATCAATGGGATCTCTTGAAACTGAGAAGCTTTTGTAGAGCAAAGGATATAGTCAAAAAACGCAAAGCTAGCCGCGTGGTGGTGGCACACGCCTTTAATCCCAGCACTCGGAAGGCAGAGCCAGGCGGATCTTTGTGAGTTCAAGGCCAGCCTGGGCTACCAAGTGAGCTCCAGGAAAGGCGCAAAGCTACACAGAGAAACCCTGTCTCGAAAAAAACAAAAAAAAACAAAAAAACAAAAAAAAAAACCGCAAAGCTACAACCTACAAAATGGGAAAAGATCTTCACCAACCCCACATCTGACAGAATACTGATATCCAGAATATATAAGGAACTCAAGAAATTAGACATCAAAACAACCAACAGTCCAATTAAGTAATGGGCTATAGAACTAAACAGAGAATTCTCAACAGAGGAAACTCAAATGGCTGAAAGACATTTAAGGAATTGCTCAACATCCCTAATCATCAGAGAAATGCAAATCAAAAAAACTCTGAGATACAACCTTATATCTGTCAGAATGCCTAAGATCAAAAACACTGAAGACACTTTATGCTGGAGAGGATGTGGAACTAGGTGAAATCTACTTCACTGCTGGTGGGATTGCAAGCTTGAACAACCACTTTGGAAATCAATATGGCACTTTCTTAGAAAATTGGGAATCAATCTCACCCAAGATCCAGCTATACCACTCTTGGGCATATACCCAAGAAATGATCACTCATACCACAAGAGCACTCGCTCAGCTATGTTCATATCAGCATTGTTTGTAATAGCCAAAACCTGGAAACAACCTAGATGCCCTTCAACTGAAGAATGGGTAAATAAATTGTGGCACATATACACAATGGAATACTACTCAACAAAGAAAAACAATGACATCATGAGGTGTGCAGGCAAATGGATGGATCTAGAAAAAAATCATCCTGAGTGAGGTAACCCAGACTCAGAAAAACAAATATGGTATGTACTCACTCATAGGAGGATACTAGATGTGGAACAAAGATGACTGGACTGCTACTCACATCACCAGGGAGGGGAACTGGAAAACAGGACCCCAAGAAGACACCGGGATCGCCCCATGATGGAGAAATGGCTGAGATCTACATGAACAGCCTGGATGTGAGTTGGGGTAATGAAGGGTGAGGGTCAAGAGAAAGAGAGCTTGGGGGAGCGGGAGATCCCAGCAGGATCAAGAAAAGAGAGGGAGAACAAGGAATAGGAGACCATTGTAAATGAAGACCACATGAGAAAAGGAAGAAACAAACAGCTAAAGAGGCCCACAGAAATCCACAAAGATACCCCCCACAAAAGACTCCTGGCAATGGTCGAGAGACAGAGGGGACTGATCTACGCTGGTGATGGGATGCAAACTCCCTAATAGTTGGGCCAGAAACCCCATCCAAGGACTGGGGAATCTAGATGCAGACATCCACGGCTAGGCCCCGAGTGGAGCGCTGGGAGTCTAACTAGTGAGAAAGCGGAGGGTTTATATGAGCGAGAATTGTTGCAACCAAGGTTGAATAAAGCACAGCGACAAATAGCCAAAAGAATGGAAACACATGAACTATGAACCAAAGGCTGAGGGGCCCCCAGCTGGATCAGGCCCTCTGAATAGGTGAGACAGTTGATTGGCTTGATCTGTTTGGGAGTCATCTAGGCAGTGTTACCAGTCCTGGGCTCATTGCATGAGTTGGCTGTTTGAAACCTGGGACTTATGCAGGGACGCTTGGCTCTATCTGGGAGGAGGGGACTGGACCTGCCTGGACTGAGTCAACCAGGTCAATCTCAGTGCTTAGGGGAGGCTTTGCCCTGGAGGAGGTAGGAATAGGGGGTGGGCTGGTGGGAAGGGGAGGTGGGCAGGAAGGGGGAGAACAGGGGAATCGGTGGCTGTTATATAGAACTGTTTGGTATTGTAAAATAAAATAAAAGGAAAAAATTGTCTAAATAAGTGGAGAATGATAAGAAAGATGACTCTGTATTATTAGTTAGATTTCTCATGCTTATAAATAACTATAATCATCTTATAAATCCCCAATGTATTTCTGACTTATTCATTGTTGTAGTATGTAGACAGCTGTTATAACACACAAAAACTTTACATTAAAATTTTAGTGTCAAATAATCGGAAAAAAAAAGTACTTTTTCTGCAGATTTTAATCACTATTAATCCCTCCAGATGTTTCCTTCTCTGACTTATTCTCCATTCCTCCTCAACAAGTAATACTTTCTGATCCACAATTCCTATTTCACACTTATTACTCTGTTCTTTCTCCCCTCCCTTGGAAGTTATCCATGTTTTTTTGTTTAAGATCTACCTTTATATAATGCAGACTTTTAAAGACTCATCATTAGTAATCTTTTCCCTGATTTCATGGGATGTAGTTTTACCAGGCTTTCTTCAGAAGACTTTGTTCTCAGATACAATGACATTAAAGATTCTTTATTATTTCCTTGGTTGTAGCTGACAATTATAAGGCAAAACCTTTACCTGTCATTGATTTTTCAAAAAGCTCATATTTCAAGTTAGCTCTCTCTGCTTCTTTTCTGTGGTTTGAGATATAAGCTGCTATACCATTCACCTGCTGTTCCCACTTAATATGTAGAAAGATCAAAAATAATATTTTGATACTATTATTTTAATTTTGTTTTTTTACTTTTGTTATTGTTGAGACAACTCTCAATATGCAATCCTAGGTGACCTGGAATGTATTATGTAGACCTCACTGGAGATAAACTCAAAATGAACTATGCGCCTCTGCATTTAAAGAGTTAGAACTAAATGCATATGTCACCATGCTTGGAATTTGATACTAAAATTTTAATTGTAAAAGTAATTAATGATAAAAGCAAAAAACACATTTAAAATGTGGAGGGGGAATATTCTTGGCATATTAGCTCACACATATAATCCTATCATTCAGGAGATAAAAGCCAAAGGATTACTACAAGTTTGAGGAAACCATAAGTAACAGAATACGACTCTTTCTCAAAGTTCGAAAATAAAGAAAGGATGGAGGAAAGAATAAATTATATATAGGAGAAAAGAAAGAACGGGAGGACTCCAATCTATGAGCCAAGGAAAAGGCAAGAGATATGCATAAAATAACTATCACATGTAAACTAGAATAATGTGCAATAAAAACAGGGATTTTGGAGAAAATGAGTCTAAACAAATAAGACTTCTGTTAGGAATGACAAGAACAGTAACTATGAATTTCTTTATATTCCCAGATAGTGTACCCTGTATCATTTGGTAGAACTTAAGATCTGTTAATTCCATACTGCAAGGACTATTCTAAATATCCATGTTAACTAACAAATGAATTAGGTCAACATAAACACTATTCATTATATAGATGTGATAAGCAGTACACAGAAAGTTAAGAAACCCACTGAACTAAAACTAGTGACAATGGTAGAACTGAAATCAAAAGCACGCATTAAAAAGGCATGGTTTTTACCAATAGAGTTTCATATTATCGATTTATTCGCACACCTCATACAGTTAATTTTATTCTTAGATACTATTGATATGGTTATTCTCTATTTCCAACTTGATGAGATATAGAACTACCTGGAAGACAAGCCTATGCCATGCTTGTGCAGGATTATCTGAATTAATTTAATTGAGGTTGAAAGACCTGTCCAGGACTCTGCAATAATGGAAAATAGTAGCTGAGCTCTATCCCTCATTGTTCTCTGCTTCTTGATCAGGACTGACCACCAGCTTCAAGTTTCTGTCACTGTGACTTTTTTCCACAAGGATGGGATCTGTGAACCAAACTCAACCCTTCCTACCTAAAAGGTAGGTTATTTTATCATAGAACCAGAAAATATAACTAAGAGAGATGTTTACTTACAAGGTAAGAAAAATATTCGCAGAACGCAGTGTTGAAAAATTCCCTCAATCCCAGCACTCAGAAGCAAAGGCAGGTGGATCTTTCTGAGTTAAAGGCCAACCTGGTCTATAGAGCTAGTACCAGGACAGCTGAGGCTACCCAGCAAAACCATGTCTCAAAGAAAATACAACATCAAACAAAAAAGAATCCTGTTTCGATTTTACTTCATAGATATGTGTGAAAAGAAATTATTATACTTTGAAAAAACACTGTGAAACCAAGCTGCTATATTCTAGAACTTTTTTTGTTAAGATGGGGATCCTTAGTAAAAGCCTCTACACTAAACAATTGACTTTATGTGTCCTAGTGAGGAACTCTACAACACAGTGCCTCCAAAATCAACATACTGACAATTTTTCACATATATCCACAATTAGTCATAACTTGTAGGATTTAAACTGTATTTTATTTTAAAATACAGGGATTTCATTAGGTGTTTTCAGAGTCCGAATGCCACCGTCACCTACAATATATAAGTATATGCAAAGGAAAATCATTTGGTTTTCTGTTTTGCTAGCTTCTAGCTAATCCTTGACTTTTGTAACTACTGTACAAAATCTGGAAATCAGATTAGTCATAATAGAACAACTTTTAATCTCAGTGTTAGGAGGCAGATGCAGGTGGAATGCTATAAATTCAAGACCAGCCTATTCTACAAAGCCACTTCCTGGTCAGAGAGTGCCATTGAAGGCAACACTGTCTTTAATAATAACAGAACAGCTAAGTCATAGTGAAAACTTGCTGCCAGGCATCCTCTCAAAATTTAAAAAAGAAAGCTCTACTGCATTGTAGTTTCCCTGGCTTTTCTCATGTTAGGAATCAATATTTGAAAGGTATATTGACAATGCAAGATGACAGGAGTATCTTTTCAGCATACTTTAAAGTTCTCTAACTTGGCACTAGCTGCAGAGGGACTGACTGTCCAGAGTATGGTGGTTTCAGTGTAGCCATCCCCTCCTCACAGTATTGCATGAGTAAAGATACAAACGTCCTTATCTGTTCATTCCTACATTGCAGCAAATTTAGCCATACCGGGAGAACTCCTAAAAATTCTGCCATGGGACTAGAAGCAGGGTATGTATGCACAGGAGTTGAGACAGCTGTCCTTCCTGTTGTAAGAGTACATATAAGAGGCTGTGCACCTCTGACCTAGGAGAATGGCAGCTGTTTTTCTCTTAGTTGCTACAGCATCTACTCTTTGTCTCTTTCCCCTATTTCCACAGGCACAACTTAATGAGGTTCTTAAAGGCACTCTCCCTACAATGATTACATGGAGGAAGGAGGTGAATAAGGCAAAACCTAGGGCTTTATTTACCCATGTATCAGCAATGAAAGATTCCCTAGAAGAATCTCTGTGTTCTTCTTTCCTCTTCCTCTTCAAAATGGAGTGGAAAACCTTAACAGGGATACTACTTACAAAGGAGTACCTCTTGTCTATTTGGAGGAGCCAACATTACTGATGGAAAATATATTTCCTTTCAAAGCCACATTTTTATTTATGCTGATCTTTCCCTTTCATTATTTAAAAGTGCACAGTTCATGTTTTCCAATTTCAAAGGTCATTCAGTATTTCCCAATGAATTTCTTTTTCCCATGTAGTCTTTGATCATGTAGTATTAGGTCAATATCATGTTACAGTGATTTAAAAAATGGAATGTGTACATATTTAAAATTCAAGACTTTATCTAGATTTTGTTCATTTGTTTCTTTGCATTTTCAGAAGGGATCTGACTTACCAAGGTATAAAATGAATAGGAGAGCTGAAGACATGATTCAGCTGTTAAAAGCAACTCATATACTGTAAGAGAACAAGAGTCCAGTCCCAGGCACATGTCAAGAACCTCATAATAACGCGAGCTCTGGGAGCATACAGAGCCACTGCACTCCATTAACACTTCCACATGTGTGTTTACTTCACACACACACACACACACACACACACACACACACACACACACACACACAGAGAGAGAGAGAGAGACAGAGACAGAGACAGAGACAAAGACAGAGAAAACATACATAATTAAAAATAATAAAATCCAGCTAATCCTGATGGCACATGCCTTTACTTTCAGCCCTCAAGAGGCAGAAGCTGGTACATCTCTTGGAGTATAACACCAATTTGGTCTACAAACTGCATCCCCAAGCCAGCAAGCTCTAACCATTGAGACTGTCTCAAAAAATAAATAATTAACATAAAATCTACATCACAGCAAGGATTTTTTTTAAAGTGAGTAAAGAAATTTCATCATTGAATGGTAACCCAACACTTTCATGAAAACAACAATTATTATATCCATGGTAAGGATTTCACTTTACCTGAACATTAAAACCTTAAAAATAAAAAAAAAGTTAAACCTGACTAATGCAGAATGCTTTAAATATAGCATCTTTTAATTGTTAGTGATTTCTCCTGCCAGTGCTTCAAATATCTAGCATTTCATATCTTCAATTTATACAGGTGTTTATGAAGACCCTCCTTTTCCATAATAGCAAAAGGAAAGCTTAAAGGCCATGGATGCCTGCCTTATGTCATTAGGTTCAGAAAAGATTATTGAGACCCTGCAGCCTGGCAAATATGCACGCAGGCGTGATTGCAGGGAGCTGCTGGCTCACTAGCACAGGCTGGGGGTTGGGAATGTGATGAGTCAAGTCAGTGCAGCAGCAGGTCCTGCTCAGAGGAGAGGGAGCCAAAGATGCCTGTCACATCCACCTGAGGAATTGTCAGCAAGACAATGCAGCAACCAAGGTCAGCTCCCTCTGGGCCCTGTTGTGTGTTTCATAGACAGACATCATCTTTAAACATTAACTATTGCAAATCTGTATGGATTTGTTGTATAGATCTATAGTCTTTGGCTCTGAGGAATCAGATCAGAAAGCTATCAGATCAAGACAATACTTTCTTTGTTCTACCCTGTATTGTCCTGGCCACACAGTGCCCCTCCTCTTGTTCCCTCTATCTGTCCTGTCACTTTATCTCTATACTCTTCCATGGTGAACATTAACACTTCAAATCCCAGGCAGTGTTGTGCATTGTTGCTGTTTGGGAGTATGGGTTATTGACCAAACAGAACTGAATATTTGTTCTGGTACAGGGATATTGCACAAAGTTAGCATTCTGAAGAGGAATTAAATTTGGTGTCTGTCATGCAATGAAGGATGTGAAGGAATGAAATACTTGAGAGTTAACAAACACATTAACAGCAGAGTGGCAACAACACAGACCATGGTGGTTTCCAACTGCAAATTTCTGAATGGTTAGAAGGATCAAGTAAGTATGATTTCTGATGCTAGGATAGTTATAATAAAGGAAAGGGGTTTCCAAAATTACTGCAAATTAGAGTGGTGGACAGAGAGAATTGAGGTGTGTGCCCCGGTCTGTATGACTGTCTGTGTGTTATACTTGAGTATCACAAGTGAGGAGTGGGCATGTCAGCAGAATGGTCAATGTGAGAAAAAGAAGTGTCTTTTTGCATACAGAGCTACAGTCTACAGTGGTACAAAATAATAATTTTCTCCATGATCTTGTCAGGTGATGTAGTTTGAACATTGGGAACATGCTTTGGTGTCTTTATTTTTTTTTTTTTTGGTTCATTGGTATATTCATTTTTTAAAATATTGTCTTGATATGAAAATAGACTGATGCTTTGAGAAATACATGGTTTTTATATGTCATATATTTCATTTTTATAAGATATGCAAATGGTATCGAGAATTTGTCTTTAGTCATCTTCTGACAAAGAAATCCACAGGGATATGTACCTTTTTTGTTTGTTCGTTGAAGGTTTGCGGTACTTTTTGTAAATGTATTTTTTTTCATTTCAAAATGGTCTTTGTATTTAATTTTTTTCCTTTTAATGATAACTGATTCTTTTCTAGTACAATATATCATAATAACAATTTTCATTCCTTCTACTCCTCCAAGTTCTTTCCCACCTCTCCATGTCTGGGTCCCTGTTCATGCTGTAATTGGAGTCTGTGATGATATCCATGGCCCAAATTACTACAGGGGCTCATAGGATTTATGGGTGTTGAAATCTGAGGGCTGTGCTAAGACAGCCCCATTATTCATTGACCCTGAGATACCTGGCCCTGCCCTTGACTAGGCTCTACAGCACAAGAGTTGGCCCCACCTGTCATAGGAAAGATGGCCCCCACACTCAGGAGATGTGTCTCCACCTTTCACCATAGGAATGTGATAGCTGGGTCTACTCCTCACCGGTTGGGGCAGCCCCAGTAGCCAAGGCTAACCAGCTCAGATATCACCCAGGCCTTGGGCGTCCCACCCTAACATCTATCTCATCCATATCCCAGGCCTTAGGTTGGCCCACCCTAACATCTACCTCATCTATGACCTGATGGTGCATGTGAAGGTCCTGCATAATGATAACCACAGAGTCTCCATGGCACTGTGCAACGGCATATCCAAGAGGAGTTTTGATGAGGTGGGTCCAGTGATGATGGTGCGCCAGAGGCCAGAAGCCTTAAACCAGACCATTGATCTCCATGACTTTTAGGCCATCCTGGTCTGCATTGCAAATTACAGACCAGCCAGATCTACATAATGATTTCCTGTCTCAAAACAACAACAAAAACACTATCAACACAAAAATTTTGGCATTTTAAGCTATTCTGATTCAGAATGTTCACTTATTATTATACTTTCCTCAATTGGACCATCATTAGGGTCCCTGGCTGTGTAATGAATCCTATATTTTCCCTTTCTGTATATTAACAGTTAAACCCGAGTAAAATATTTTATCATTTCTAACTCACTCTATCCCTCTTCACTGTATGACTCTTTGTATGGGTTGCAAGTCTTTGGCTCTAAGAAAGTGATCTTTAGTAAAATTAGAATGTTATTCTCTTTTCCCTGTGTACTTAAGGCTATTAAAAATGACCCATTGTGAGGCTGGAGAGATGGCTCAGAGGTTAAGAGCACCGACTGTTCTTCCAGAGGTCCTGAGTTCAATTCCCAGCACCCACATGGTGGCTCACAACCATCTGTAATGAGATCTGGTGCCCTCTTCTGACCTGCAGTCATACATGCTGTATACATAATAAATAAATAAATAAATAAATAAATAAATAAATAAATAAATAAATAAATAAATAAATAAATAAAAATGACCCATTGTGGTCACATACACACTCCTTTAAATCCAAGGATTCAAAGAGACAAGCAGTTGACGTCTCTACATTTGAGGTCAGCCTTAAATCCATTCAAATAATGATTGCTTACCCCATCAAAATTTGTGACAGTATTGCAACAATGTATCATGTAGTCAAGTCCATATTGTACATCAAAGGTTTGGGAGCTGGTTTGTTGTTTAAATGTCTCCTCAGGAGCATTCATAATACCTTGCAGTATTAGAAACACTATTCAGTAACAGTGAAGAAACAATACGGATTGTCCCAGTTCTGTGTGAAATATAGGTACTGGCCCTTAGAAATAGGACCTTACCGTTTGTGTAAAACAAGCAATAGCCTGGAAAATGGTATTAGTTGTTTGGAGGATCCTATGGTGACACTTTGATCAACAAATCTATTAAATATAATCCATACCTGGCTCTGGAGGTTTCATTTTGTAGCAAGAGATATCTAGGTGGAGCTTTCTCTTCCTGTTACATGGTGATTTCAATTACATTTATTTTATTTAATATTTTTATTTTATAATTAACTTAATTTCACATATCAGCCATGGATTCTCCTGCCCTTCCTCCTCCCATCCCCTATTCCAACCCCTCAATACACTTCCCCCATTCCCAGGTCCTCCAAAGCAAGGTCTCCCCTGGGGTGTCAGCCCAGCCTGTTTAGACTCAGCCTAGGCAGGTCCAGTCCCTTCCTCCCTACACAAAGGCTGAGCAAAGTGTCCCAGCATAGGCCCCCAAGCTCCAAAAACCCAGCCTGTGCACCAAGGACAGGTCCCAGCTCCGCTGCCTGGGTGCCTCCCAAACAGTTCAAGCTAATCAACATTTCTTTTATTGATATATTATACATTAAGAAGTCTACTGGTATAGGTTTCTCTAATGCCTTGCATATGGTTCATAGTTTTAGCAATTTCTCTTACAATGTTATACCTTCCACACTCTTCTCTCCCCATCTATATTTAATATTACATTCTAGTATCACTCCAGTCTTTGTCTCCAGAATTACTTATTCTATTTCCATTTCCTCAAGGAAACATTCCCTGACTCCTAGTCTCTTACTCCACACCTTATCTCTGTGGATTTTAAGATTCTTACATAAACAGACATTTCCTGTCCTGACCACTCAGTCCCAAATAATCATACAGAAAATTATATTAATTACAAATATTCAGTCAATAGCTCAGGCTTATTATTAACTAGCTCTTATATTTTAAATTAACCTATATTCCTTGTTTATGCTCTGTCACATGTAATTACTTTTATTAGCATGGCACATTCATCTCCTGATCCCTCTGGATATGGCTAGCAACCCCTCTGACTCCACCCTTCCTCATCTCATCATTTTCAGACTGGCTTTCCCGCCTAACTCCATTCTGTTCAGTTGTTAGCCAGTCAGCTTGTTTATTAAGCCAATCATAGAGACACATATTCACAGAGTGTACACAAGGATCAATCCACAGCATTCTTATATGCCTTTATAACACTCAAATGATAAATTTGGATAAATTTAATTGATTACATACTATATTTGTCTTTTGGGTACTGGTTTCCCCACTAAGGATCATGCTTTTCTAGTTCCATATATTTAAATATCAGTTCCACATTTTCCTTTTTTTTAAAATTTGAGTTATTGTGTAAATATAGTACATGTTCATTACCCATTTTATGGACATATAGGATATTTCGGATTTCTGACTAATATGAAACAGGTGTCTATGTAATAGAATATAGAGTTTTTTTGTTATTTGTGCAAGAGTGGCACACCCAGATATTGAAGTAGATCAATCCCAGCTACCTAGAAACCCCCAAAACTGATTTCTACACTGGTTATATGTTTGCATTCTACCAGCAATGAAAAAGTATTTCATTTACTCCATATGCTCACCAGCATGTGTTGTCAATTTTCTTATTTATCTTGGCCATCTTGATTGTGGAAAATGAAATCTCAAAATGTTTTTGATATGTATATACCTAATGACTAGGGATGTGAACTTTTCTTTAAACAAAACCAGCATTTGAATGGCCACTAATGAGTCATTAGTGGAAGCAATTTATAACTGAGAAACAAAGATAAATATGTGGAAGCCATGAAATTACAGGTAAGGGAGGCAATGGAAGGATTAGTAATCAGAGAGAAAAAATAACAAGTAGGACAGCCACAATTGTTTAGATATACATCGCAAAGGGATACTAAAAAATATACTTACTGTCAGTATATAAATATAATACAATTCGGAGGTTTCATCATCAAAAATGAAGTCAAACAACTTAAGAATTCACCTTTATTAAGGAATTTAAAGAACCTCTATAATTGATAAGTGGGGGATGGGAATCCATGGAGTTTAGCATCAGATTTTAGACAGGGAATGTAAAAAATGGAGGCAGGAAAGGCAAATTGCCTACAGCAAAGGTAAATGATCAGTAACTCCATTTTGTCCTCAGAGTCCATAAAATAATATTGGAATGTGACAAGTCATCATAAACACATATTTCATTCTTGTCATTAAAACTACATGCCAAGCTATGCTTGAAAGAATAATTACCTCTGTGCTCACAGTACCAGCTAACTTTTAACAAAATGGGAAGGTTGATAGAAACCACAAAAAAAGTTCTAAAAATATTGTAGAGGGACCCAAGAACATGTAATGATTGCTCATTTCAAAAGGATTTATACAGTCATCTCAAAACCAAAACCTATCTCCTGACTTCTACAGGAATATCTAATTTATGTTCCCCTTCAGGGACACAGGAAGGACTTATTCAGGACCCTGTTAGCTGAAACATATTCCCTGACCAAAAAAATCTCTTGGAGAAAGACACTGCAATTTTCTCCTGGACACCATGTATACTGTCACTCAAAAATTCTATTATGCACCTGGTGCCTATACCAGCTCTCTTGAACCCTCTATTATCCTCTCTTTTATATATATATATATATATATATAATCTTCTTTAGGGATTGTTCCTTTAATGAGTATGCAATTAAATTCTTTGTCTGTTCTCATTAACTTTGGTCTTATAATTGTTTTGAACAGAAAGAATTGCTTGTTTCATTGGTCCATTTCCATTGAGTACCCTTTTGCATTCCAGCATTTTAAAGCAGTATCAGGTTTGTGTGTGTGTGTGTGTGTGTGTGTGTGTGTGTGTGTGTGTGTGTGTGTGTGTGTGTGTGTGATTAGCTTCATTTCTTGGAGAAAAAAAAATGATCCACTCCGCTAGTTGACCATTTTCTTTACTGTGGGTCTTACTATTTGCAAGTAAGATCATCAATATTTCCAGTTATTATTGAATGTGGGTATTGACTGATTCCTTTCATTTTGTTGATCTTGCAGTGTTATGGTTCTGGCTTTAGATTCAAGGATAGAAAAAGGTGGTTATGGAATTTGCCGCCATGCCTAAGGAAAAACTGACAGACATGTGTCAGGGGTGTCCCCAAATGGAGGCCTAGAGCAACCATTTTTTGAAGCTGTGAAGGTGAAACCTGGATTTCCTTGCAGACCCCAAGATGTTAGAGATGGCAGATACATGGGATACTGGCTTGGAGAACTATTAAAAGGGAGTGGAACCAGCCTAGGAAAAGAAGTGTGTTTTAGTCAACATTGCTGAATGGAGTTGGTGATCTGAAAACATTGACATCAGACATGGAAATAAAGATTTTAGAGTTTATTCAGCTGGTTTTCCATTTTGCTTTTGTCCAGTGTTTCCTCATCATGCTCTCTTTCCTACATTTTGGAATGGAAATGTGTATCCTCTGCCATTATATGCTGGATGTATGTTATCTGTTTGCTTACAGGGAATTACAGTTAAAGATTGCATAAATATCAGAAGAGATTTTGAACTTTGGGCTTTCAACATTGGTAAGATTGTGGACTAGGAAGTAGAATGTGGTAGTTTGTAAGAAAATGGCCTCCAAAGTACATGGCACTATTAGGAGGTATGTCATTGTTGTAGTAGTTATGATCTTCTTGGAGTAAGACTGTCACTGTGGAGGAGGGCTTTGATGTCTCATATATGCTCCAGATATTGCCCAGTGTCTAAAACCATTTCTTATTGCCTGTAAGATACAGGACTCTCAGCTAATCCTCCAGTACCATGTCTGCTTACATACCTCCATGTCCTACCATGTTGATAATGGACTGAACCTCTGAACTGCAAGCAATCCACCCTATTAAATATTTTCCTAATAAGAGTTGCTAAGGTGATGGTGTCTCTTCACGGCACAGAAACCCTATCTAAGAGAGTTATCATTGACTTAACTGCACGTATATACATAAAATAATATACATGTAATACCTGTCTTTTGGCATCTGAGTTACTGAATTCGGTATGATTTTTTTCTAGTTACTTTCATTTACCTGTGATTTTTTTTGTCTTTCATGATTTCTTTTCATTTGAAGGCTGAATTTTTCAAACAAGGAAAAGCTGAAGGATGTTAACATGGGAGCTCTTATCTATAAGACCACACTGGGAGAGCTGAACTGGGAAGAACCATGTATTAGATAGATATAGGGAGACATTATGAGGTAAGAAAGAAATATGGTCCTAGGGAAATTCCCAGGAACCTACAGCCAGACCCCAGATTAGATTACTAGCAATAGTGATGAGGGTGCCTGAACTGGCCTAGCCTGGTAATCACATTGTTGAATATCTTAACTGTCATAATAGAGCCTTCATCCAATAATTGATGATTACAGAAGCAAGAATCAGAATTCAAAGCCACACAACTGGGAGTCCAGACAAAGAGAAGAAAGAGGTATTATATGAGCAGTGGGTTCAAGATCACAATGGGGAAATCTACACAGACAATTGATCCAAGCTCACAGAAAATCACAAACTTTAGAATAATAGCTGTGGAACCTACATGGGACCAGACTAGACCCTCCACATATGGGAGACAGTTGTGTAGCTGTGTCCGGTTAAAGGCCTCCTGGCAGCATGATCAGAATCTATCCCTGGTCCATGACTTCACTTTCTGGATCCCATTACCTATGGTTAGAAACATTGCTCACCCTTGATGTAGGGGGCAGGATTTGGTCTTACCTCAACTGAATGAACTAGGCTTAGCTGTCCCACCATGGGAGAACTCACAATGTTGGAGGATGAACTAGGGAGGGAAGGGAGGAGGAAGATTGAGGAGGAGGAGGGATGAGAGGGAGATCTGTGGTTGATATGTTAAATGAATTTAAATATTAAATAAAGTGTTCATGGTCTCATAATAAATAATTTAATTAACTAATTAATTAATTAATATAAATGAATGCATACATACATACATAAATTCCAGTGTTATATTTTGTATCAATTTTATAATCCACAGGTGATTATTTTAAGTAAGAAATTTTGTATTCATTTTACATACCAATCACAGATCCCTCTCTCTTCCCTTTTCCTGCCTTTCCCCATCATCTCCCCCACAACACACCTCTCATTCCATCCTCCAAAAAGATAATGCCTTTCATGGGGAGTCAGCAGAGCCTGGTATATTCAGTCTAGGCAGGTCCAAGCCACTCCACCTGTGATTTAATTAATTCTGGATGAACTACTTCTTGAAAAGGTGCTGTATAGTAGCTGGTATGCTGTGGGATGGTCTGTATGTCAATTTGCTCTGATTGGTCAATAAATAAAACACTCTTTGGCCAGTGGCCAGGCAGGAAGTAGGTGGGACAAGAAGAGAGGAGAATTCTGGGAAGCGGAAGGCTGAGGCAGAGAGACACTGCCAGCCGCCGCCATGACCAGCAGCATGTGAAGATGCCAGTAAGCCACCAGCCACGTGGCAAGGTATAGATTTATGGAAATGATTAATTTAAGATAAAAGAACAGTTAGCAAGAAGCCTGCCACGGCCATACAGTTTGTAAGCAATATAAGTCTCTGTGTTTACTTGGTTGGTTCTGAGCAGCTGTGGGACTGGCGGGTGACAAAGATTTGTCCTGACTGTGGGCAAGGCAGGAAAACTCTAGCTACACTGGTATGTTCAACAATTATTTTTAAATTTCTGATGACTAGATTTAGAAATCTACCAAATCACAAAAGATACTTCCTAGGCAATATTGACAGTGGAAAACACACATTGAAGCTGATCACACACTTTTCCTTTCAGTACTCTTTACCACCTCAAAATGCCTAAGGCAGTGTCAGGCTCCCATAGGATGATGGCTGACAGGAAGTACAACAGGGACTTTGGATGCTGACCAGTCTCTGGTGAAAGGGAACTAACAAAACTACAAGGACCAAAGTTCTTTTCAGTTTGCAACTTCCTCTAATGCCAAACATGGAAGCAAAACTGGCTTGAGATAAAATTTTCTGTTTTTTCTAGAGTAACCTTGAGCACGTTGTACCCAGAGCCCCCACAAAGAGACAACCCGAATGCAAAAGGAAAAAGTCTTTTTATTTATGGGTTTAAACCTGGATCTCTCCATCAGTATGATATACCAACTGAGCAGGAGAGACCCTGATAAGCAATCAAGCAGTGTGTTTATAGTGGTTAGGGTAGGGTATCTGGGGGAATTCCAATCCTACATAGTTACAAGCTTACCTTAGGTTAGAGACGCTTGGTTTGAACTGATTAGAGAGTTGCAGCTGCAAGGAAATGACAATATCCTCTAGAAATCTATATCATCAGCAGACCCATTTTCTCTGACAATAAGACATCCAATTTCTTATTTGCAGGAAACTTGCTAACTCTGACAGCTATGGTATATAATCTATCATATTCTTTAGTTTATGGAAGGAAATATCTGGAATTCATTTTTTATGTGACTCTTAATTTTCTGGAACTAGGGGGAGCAATCCTCTGGTGGGTTTCCCAGAGCTTGGGGTGGAGGGGCAAATCATCCTCTGATGGGTTTCCCAAGGCCTGCTGCTCCCAGTGTGACCTTCTCTAAGATAGCTGCAACCCTGTCATCCTCTGTAGCGCATTGCTTCTTCTATTTCAAATTTAGGAATTCATTGTCTTAATCATAAATTTGCAGTTATATGGATTTTTACAAGTGCCTCCCTGTTCTGTTAAGCATGTTTTCTTTAGCTATAGATTTACGAATGTGTCCTAGAGAATGTTTTGGTTTTATAAGTAATGAAACGAAGCATTCAGTGTTAATTTTGGGTTAAAAAGGTCATCATATGTGTCAGTCGTCCTTCTAGTTTTAATAGTAAATGGTTACATGGAATTTTCAACAACTTTGTGGGCTTCTTCTCTTCCTTCCTTCCTTCCTTCCTTCCTTCCTTCCTTCCTTCCTTCCTTCCTTCCTTCCTTCCTTCCTCCCTTCCTTCCTTCCTTCCTCTCTTTCTTCTTACCTTCCTTCCTTTTCTGTCTTTTCCATTAATTTACATGTTATTCCTTAAATGCAATGTGGATATCTAACACATGAATTTGCAGCTGGAATTTTCTCTCCAGGTCCCACCAAGCCCCGGGAGTCCAACAGCCCACTTATAAAATAAACCCACAGACGCTTATATTATTTAAACTGTTTGGCCTAATGGTTCAGGCTTCTTGCTAGCTGTACTGATATCTTAAATTAACACATTTCTATTAGTCTATAAGTTGCCACATGGCTCGATGCTTACCGGTACCTTACATCTTGCTTGTCATGGCAGCAGCTGGCAGTGTCTCTCTGCCTCAGCCTTCCACTTCCGAGAATTCTCCTCTCTGTTTGTCCCTCCTATAACTCCTGCCTGGCTACTGGCCAATCAGCATTTTATTTATATAGATCGATATCCACAGCATGAATTGATTTTAATTCTACTGTTCCATGATAATTCCACCAATATATATATATCAAAATAAAAAAATAGGAGACAAAAGTTTCATAGGAGATATATTCTTCAGTGCCACATAATTTATCTTCAAGTATCAAGGCACCGTGTGTGTGTGTGTGTGTGTGTGTGTGTGTGTGTGTGTGTGTGTAGTCTCAGTTATTTTTGAGCAATTGTATGTTAGTTTTTAAAAACAATACTGTAGCTAGAGTTTTCCTGCCTTGCCCACAGTCAGGACAAATCTCTGTCACCCGCCAGTCCCACAGCCGCTCAGACCCAACCAAGCAAACACAGAGACTTATATTGCTTACAAACTGTATGGCCATGGCAGGCCTCCTGCCAACCGTTCCTATATCTCAAAGTAACACATTTCTACAAATCTATACCTTGCCACGTGGCTTGTGGCTTACCAGCATCTTCACATGCTACTTGTCCTGGCGGTGGCTGGCAGCGTCTCCTTCTGCCTTCCTGCTCTTTTATCTCTCCTCTCTGTTAGTCCCGCCCATACCTCCTGCCTAGCCACGACCAATCAGGTTTTATTTATTGACCAATCAGAGCAACTTGACATACAGACCATCCCCCAGTACAGCCAAGTGCAGACCATCTCAGACACCTGCACTCAGGCCCATGGTCCTAATCATCCTCTATGCAAACCTGCTGGGTAACACAACAAGGAACCCAAGAAGGGCTCTCACAGGACATACATTAACATCCCACAGCACAATACTATTGTTAAGCTGTCTGTAAAACTGTTCATTATGAAAGGAAAAGAAACTTCAAAATTGTCTTCTTGTTAGTGAGATGGAGGCTATATCAGAGTATATTAGAGGTTCTTGGAAATTCATTATAGCCAAGATATAGGTGAAGAACCAACAGGTGGAAAACGATTAAGTACTGAGGAAAACTCTAGCTCAAAAAGATCAGAGTGATAAGACATAATTTTGAAAATGGGGAGGGATGAGAAGCATATTCCAATGTGCAGGCTGGTGCATACTTGCACCATAAAAAAATGTCTCTTGTTAAAATAAGATTTTATGTGAAAGTGCAGAGATATCCTAAAATAAGTTTCTACAATCCTGAATGAAATTTAATTAAAAAAGAAGAAATAAAATTTTAGGAGGATTAAGTGTGTTTTGCTGTTCTTGCCATTTTTGTTGTGGTTGTTTTCCCTTATACTTCTGGATACTGGTCTCTAGAGCTCTGTATATGCTTGAGAAGTGCTCTACAGGTGTTTGACAATGTCATTTCAATAATTCAAGGAATTTTTAACAAAGTATTCCCCTATCACTTATAGTATACTGTTCCAATAAAAAGCAGTCATATTTTTCATAACTTCAGTTGACAAGTTAGATTAATATTTGTTTGAAACAACAGTTCAATTGTTTCATATCCGTCTTTACACAAGTAGCACAACTTTCTGATGCTCTCATGCTGAGATGAATTTTGAAATAGAGTAATATGAATATCTTCCTTTCGTCAAGATAGTTTTGTGTTTTATAGATTCACATATTACCATATAAATTTCTGTGTTAATTTGTCAGTCATTCCTAACTTTATTACCAAATATTATCATGGATTTCCATTCCTCATGTCATAAGATGGAAGCTTTATGCAGTGACTGCATCTACCGTCCTCTATGACATGAGATGGCCTTTCACACTGAGGATAGACACTATGTCATGAATCTTCTGTGACATGTGATTTAGTGTCATGGGAATATATTTACCATCACATTAAAAGTAACAATAAGACAATGAAATAAGCTTGGTCTTGAGACTTGGAGTGAGCAAAACAACTGATTCTTACTCCAATCTTCACTTCTCAAACCAGAATCTGTAACTGCTTGTTTAGAAAGTATAATTTTATAACATTCTTACCCTTCCAGGCTAACACTTCACTTGTTGAGAAAATACTAGCTTATGTTAAATCTTTTGATTCGGCATAAAATAAAGCTACAGTGATTGAAAATGGACTAGGTAATTCTGGTAGAACTTCAGGCCTCTCCCACATTTCAGAATTCCATGGATATTTAAACTCAAGTTTTCATTGACTCCTGTGCTCACAGTTCCACCTAACATCCAACAAAATGAAGGAGCTTAGGGAAAAGTCATTTAAAAGTTATGTAAAGAAATATGGTGGCTAAGAAAAAATTACTGTGTTCAGTAGAGAAGAAGTTTTCAATTTTTATTTCAGTATGAAATGTAATAGGTAATTGCTAGTGTAGAGGGATCCTATTCAGGCTTCTTTATAAAGGAAGAAGGAGGGCTGGAGATATGGCTCAGAGTTTAAGAGCACTGACTGCTCTTCCAGAGGTCCTGAGTTCAATTCCCAGCAACCACATGGTGGCTCACAACCATCTGTAATGTGATCTGGTTCCCTCTTCTGGCCTGCTGTCATATATACTGTATACATAATAAAAAATAAAAAATAAATAAAATCTTAAACAAACAACAACAAAAAACGTTGTGACCAACACAAAGTTAAAAAAAAATAAAGGAAGAAGGAATACTTGACAGTGTCATCTTTTCCTGCCATTCCTACACATACTGTGAATGCTTAAACACAAATGAATAAGTCTGATCAAGGATATGCTATGTTTCTATACATATCATTTATCTCTTCAGTTGCTCTATGCTTCACAAGACTAAGAGAAATCTCTTAAGTTAAAGCTTTCATGGATTATGAAGTGTGATGGATGTCACAGAGTGGTCTGAATATTCAGTGAAGTCTCCTGGCCCCTGTTATGTTGAAAACTGCATTGGATAACTGCAGAGGCAGGAAGCATCATGGTTCAAAGTTTTTACACTGTCCAGCTAGAAAACTGAAGGTTCTGGGAAGTGGTTGGGAGGAGGAGAAGCTGGATAGAAGGTTCAATCTTTGGTTTTCCACTGTGAGGCATGATGAGGAGAGTAGTGGTGACCCTCTCCATCTGATTTCCTTTGGCTCATCTTGAGTCTATTTAAACAAGCTTCTGGAAAATTTCGACAGGTCTCAAACATACTACCAAGTCTTTCAACATGTAACCCACAGTGAAAATGTTCACAAATTTTTCTTCCTGACAGTTTCAATCTTTTGTTATTTAATATTTTCTGAATTTCATATTGGTAACATATTTTCCCCTGAAAAAATATGAAGTATTTGGTGGGTAAAGCACTACTAATTTCTGTAGAATTATAACACAATAAGGTAATTTTTCTATCCTACTTCAATATTGAAGATTTTCAACTATTTATATTGTAGTAATCCAAAAACTTTAAACATTTTGGGTAATATTGATGTTCTTTTTTTTTTAGATGCTGTATTGTGGTTCTTTTTCTTAAGAAATTTTTTATTTCTTTTACATACCAACCACACGTCCCCCTCTTCTCTTCTTCTGCCTCCTAGCCTTCCCCTGCCCCAAACCACGAGTATTGTGCTTTGTTATTCTTCTTTTGTTTATCAATTGTTTCTTTTTATTTGTAATTTCCCAAGAAACTAGTTCAATATGAGATTTTTTTCAATCAACGTCAAACATTCCCATGGTCTCAAACACTCGTTATAAAACAACACTTGCCGGGCAGTGGTGGGGCACGCCTTTATTGCCAGCACTCGGGAGGCAGAGCCAGGCGGATCTCTGTGAGTTCGAGGCCAGCCTGGACTACCAAGTGAGCTCCAGGAAAGGCGCAAAGCTACGCAGAGAAACCCTGTCTCAAATAATTAAATAAATAAATAAATAAATAAATAAATAAATAAATAAATAAATAAATAAATAAAACAACACTTAAAAATTACCCTAGTTTCAAAGAACTTTCTCCCTTTTTTGAAAAAATTACTGAAGGAACACAGCTGCATATCCTGATTTAATGCAGTCTATCCCTTTGAAATTTTTCTGAATCTTGGCCCCTAATTAGTTCTTTCATTTTCCAATTCAATTGCAATAAATGGTTTGAATTTTTCTTGTTTTAGAAATGTATAAAGTAAACATTATCATTTGAAGTTCAACATGATTTTTAGTTACAAAGTGTCACTTAGTAAGTAGTTATATCATGTGGGACATCAGTGTTTGTGAGCTAGATCAGGAAAACAATGAGAGATAACAGCTAAGTGGAGCAGTCACAGAAAGGCTGAATGATTCCCTTTAAAGTGTCATTTACCAATATAGGCATTGAAGACAGAAGTTAATACTCAATCTTGCTTAAACTTACACATAGAAAACAAATGGTAGAATATGTAACCACAAAATAATGACTTGTAATATTTTTAAGAGCTTTTATTTTACCTCAAATCTCTGATTTAGGAAGGAAATGTTACAGTATTGGAGAAGCCAAGATAAAAGAGCAGAAGTTAAGAAATGAATCATTAAGACCTGATACCCTGATTATCTGATCTATCATTTATCTATAAATTTTTAAATGTTTATCCATGTAAACTATCCTACCTTCATAGGAGAAAAATGAGCTAATGATGACTGAAAAGAGAAATAGGCAGAAGGACAGTAATAGAAACCCTATTTGTGTCTATGATTCTTAACATTCAACAACCATTGCACTGCTCACGTAAGATTTCTGCTGCTTTCTTCTAATAAGCATGTTTGTATTATGGTGTACCATGGTGTTTTGTTCTATTGGTGCTATACTTTCTTACTTTATTAAAATTCTGAGTTTATTTACTTGGATATTTGTCAGTATTGCCATATCTGACCGTAGTTATTACTGTGTGCTGAATAGCATTCTAAATATATACGCAAATAAGGAAAGGTAAAGGGTAGTGCTCCACTACTAATAACAAAGCAGGGATTTTAGAGACCGCATTCATGGTAATAAATATAAACACATTTACCAAACACAGATAGGGAAGACTACACTCATAAAAAAAAAATCATCTGAATAAGATTTTAGATAAGAAAATTGGTGAGTTAAAAATACTTTGTCTTCCTTCATTTCCTCAATAGTGGGTAAATGGTTGTCCTTTCTATATACAAAATGCACACAGCAAGAAAGTCTAAATGGAGCAGAAAGATAGAAGATTCTCCAAGGTTCTGGAGTCTGCTTACTAAAGGAACAATTTCCTTTCATTCTACTTAACTGTTTTTAAATTTCTTCTTGGTGAAACAGAAAATGAGAGTTTGGATTTTGTTTAACAATTCTGGTTTCTTAGTTAGGGTTTCTATTGCTATAAGAAGACACCATGACCATAGTAACTCTTATAAGAAAAGCATTTAATTGCAGTGGCTTACTGAAAACCAACTGCACAAACTCCAAACACTGCGTCTCCATGTCTGATCTGAAAACGCTCTTCAGATCTGCAACTCCATTCAGCTTTGTTGACTACAACACATTTCATTCTCTTGGGCTGGTTCCATTCCCAGTTATCAGTGTTTCTCACTGTGTATCCTATGACTCTGGCATATCTAACATCTTGGGTTCTCCAAGGCAATTCAGGCTTCAACTTCACAGCTTCGCCTAATGCTCTCTCTTGGCCTCCATTCAGGGAAACCCAAAGACATATGCCTGGCCTCAGTATTTTTCTTATGTGTGCAGGCAAACTCCATAATCAATTTCAACTATGCTTAACTCTAAAGTCAGAACCACATGACCAAAGATGCCAAGTTATTCTGCTTGTTGAGGATGAAACATGGCCTTCTCGTTCAATTATGTCTTCACTAGCTCTGTGTTTTCCATAATTTTCTTTACTGCCTAAGCTTGGCTGTCCTGAAACTTGTTCTGTAGACCAGGCAGGCCTCAAACTCAGCAATCCACCAGACTCTGCCTTCCAGGTGCTAGGATAAATGGTAAGAAATTATTCACCTGTCTCTAAGCTTTCTTTAGTTCCTTTTCACAACTAGGAAAGTTAGCTGGGCAGGACCTTGCCCAGAGGACATCACTACCTTTATTCCATTTCTCTTTATTCTTTTTTCCCATATTAAGAAATTTTTTATTCATTTCACATGCCAACCATAAATCTCCCTCTCTTTCCTCCTCCTGCACCATCCCCCTCTTCCCACAACCCACCCCCAGTCCCCCCTCCAAAAGGGTAGGGTCTCTCATGGGGAGTCAGCAAAGCCTGGTACATTCAGTGGAGGTAGGTTCAACCCACCCCCACCCCGCCCAGTGCATCAAGGCTGTGCAAGGTGTCCCAAGAGGTAATGAGCTCCAAATTGCCAGCATATGCATCAGAGATAGAGTCTGATCTTACTGCCAGAGGCCCTTAAGCACACCAAGCTACCTAACTGTCTCAGTTATGCTGAGGGCCTAGTCCACTGTCGTGCAGACTTCACAGTTGTTGGTCTAAAGTTCATGAGTTCTCACTAGATTGATTCAGTTGTCTCTGTAGGTATCCACATCATACTCCTTGCTCATGGAACCCCTTTTCCCTCTCTTTGAATGGACACCTGGAGTTGGGCCTGATACTTGGCTGTAGTTTTCTACATCTTCTTCTATCAGTTACTGGATAAAGGTTCTAGGATGCAGTTTATTTACCAATCTGATTACCATGGTAAGCCAGTTCAGCCATCCTCTGCACTATTGCTAGTAGTCTAAGATGGAATATATCTAAAAGGTATATTTCATTTCTTAATCCATTTATCTCCTTGACACAGGATTTAGCTCCATTGCACTTCCTGGTGCTCTTTTTCACCTCAAAATTTACAGTTTGTAATTTACCTTGCTCAGCTTGCTCCTTTTCATTATAAATCCTCATTAGAGTTACCACTAACAACCACACTATAGTGTCTATATTAGGCTGTTTTGAGATTTCCTCTGCCAACAGAATTAATCCAAAACCCTTTACTTTAGCCTCAGACAGAGTTTTTGAACAAGGGAAAAGCAGACACTTCTTTGTCCAAAATATCACAAGACCAGTCTCTAAGACATACTAACATTCTTCTCCTCCAAAACCTTTTGGTCCTCCATGTTCATCAAAGTACATTCAGTACCACTGTCTTCAATGATCCTACTAGGATGGTCCATTATGCATCACTGAAAGCATTCCACTGTTTCCTAACCCAAACTTCCAAAGTGCATATTACCCAAAACCAAAGCATGGTCAGCAATACAGAATATAAGAAATCGAAGAAAAAACTCACAGATGAAAGAACAATTTTTTTAAATTGGGGTTGTTGCCTAAACAAGGAAGAGAGCTCTCAAGAGAAGAAAACAAGGGGTAAGAATTATCTGGAAAATATTCATTGTCAGTAGTAAGTAGAGTAATGCAAACGAAAACATCTCTGAGACTTCTTACGCCAGACACTATGGAAAACATCACAAAAATGGAACAACAAACACTGTAGGGACTGGAGAAAAGTGACCTCACATAGGTGTACAGTGGAACAGGGAGCTCATGTTGCCACTACAGAAATCAGTGTGGAGAATTCGAAAAATCTTATAATAAATCTACCTTATGACCTGTGATCCAGCTATAACATTTCTTTGTATATGCCCAAATCATTCACCATACTAATTCTCAGACAAATGCTCACACATTTTCATTACTGATATATTCACTATACCCAGGATTGGAAATAAACTAAACGTATTTCAACTGATGAATGCAAGATGAAAATATGGACTGCATACATTATAAAATAATATTCAGATATAACTGCAGAAACCATGGAAGTAAAATGGAGACATTGCTGTGGATGGGGATGTGAAAAATGAAGAACAGTAAGGTCTGAGTGATATGATAGGGAAATTGGAGAGGGGCTCCAAAATTAGGATGTGGAAGGGAGACAAATACAGAAAAAGAAGCTAAGAGAGTAAACATAAAAGATAAGGAAGGGTGTCTACAAAAGTAAGAGGAAATATGCTATTAACTAGATTCCAAATTATAAATAACTATACTACCTATACTTATGTGTAGGGATATGCATATATAGTTTAAATGAAATATTGTTATTTGCCCTGACAATGTTCCCTTCAATAGCCAAATATCGCATAGTGAAAATTCCAACAGTCAAGAGGAGGCCTAATTTGAATTGGTGTTCAAGGTTGCCCAGTTGACTCACAAAACAAAATTGCCCAGGGCTAGCAAAGTCATGATACTGAGGAGAACCCGCAAATACCCCTCTAATAGGCCTGCATAATCCCTTACTACATTGTATATATTTGTCTTTCTATCTGCTGACAAGTGTAGCCCTTACCCTCTTCCAGGAAAATTTCTTTGTAAAAGACAGAGACAGTTGCAAAAAACAATAGCCGGGCAATGACTGGTTGCAGGCCCTGTGTCAATTAATATATCTACAGAATTGCAAGCCCTGTTGCATTGGGTAGATCTACATAACAACTCTGATACATAAGACTCAGGGCAACAGGGAGAGAAGAGGCTGGAATCAAACTAGTTCAAAAACGACTGTCTACCAATGATACAAAATCCAAATATATACTAGATGATACAATGATGAATCTGGATGTCCCAGCTTGTCTTTAGTATATGTAGGAATCTCACAGTTGTAGGTTCTAATGCCAGTAAAGGAATGAACTTGCCAGTAAGGACAAGCAGGCAAAGAACAAGAGCTTCATTATTCCATGTCTTTAGATAAGCTGCAACCAAATTGTTACCCATTCTTAAGGTGAATCACCCATCTCAAAAGATTTAGATTTAAGATGGGTCTTCTCACTTCAAATGACTCAATCAAGAAACAAAGCCTTCACAAGTGTTTCCTACCATTAGATTATAGTTGATTCCAGACATAGTCAAGGTTACATTGCAAAATAGACAAATGCTTATTAAATTATTTGCTAAATAGTAGTTGCACCACTAAACTGCTTATGCAAAGCCAAAATTACTTTAATTCTAAAATCACATAATCATAAAACAAAAGGAGAAATTTACAGGCTAACATTTATGACATCTATAGAAGCAGAAAATCCTCCATGAAAATTTCAAAGCAAATAAATGTATTGGACAAGCAAATTATTTTGGAAATAGAATGGCAGCACTGGAGGATAGCATTGAAAGCTGGTTCAGCAAACCTGGGTTCAGGTTCCAGCACTCACAGCAAAATTACCAAAAACTTGTAAATCGAGTTCCACAACCACAATGGATCAAAAACCTCAATGTCTTACCTGAAATGCTAAAGCTGTTAGTGGGAAATATGTTCAGTACTCAAAAGGATATAGCTGTTGGTATAAACTTTTTGAATAAGACTCCATTAGCTTAGGAATGAAAACCAACAAAGAACAAATGGCACCACATAGAATGTTCAGTACAGTAAAGACTCAAAGGACTGATTGAATAGGAAGGGCAAAGAGGACAGAAACCTTTGTCAACAAGACATTGCATCTGATAGAGAATAACATAGGGGTAAATGCTGGGTTCCAAGAAATGATTTCTCCCTACCCTCTTACTAATTATCCTGTATAATGTAATTTTCATAGCCCTGTCTCTCCTGGACTTCACTATATAGATCAGATTGGCCTGGAATTCATGGAGTAAATTCTGCCCTCTTTACAGCTAGGATTAAGACCTATCCGTGAGGACAGCAAGATGGTCCAGTGTGTAAAGTGCTTCTTAAAAAGATTGACCACGTCAGTATGGTTCCAGGACTCATGTATGTTTTGAAAGAAAAACTAATTCCACAAGGTTTCCTCTGTCATCCATATTTATATTGTAACATGTGCATACCTGCCTTTGGACTTACCAATACCACACACAAAAAATAAACACAAATATTTTTTTCTTTGAAAGGGCAAATATGTATTTTTACCAAATTGTTGAGAAGTACATGCTTTGCTGGATGGACTCAGGTCGTCATGACAAAAGGTAAAGTCATCATGAGGAGGAAATCTCTATTTTAGAGAAATGCCACCATGTTCAGGCTGTAAACAATAGCCTAACTATGACAAGTTTGTACCTGAATAGGGTGCTAATGCTGTGACAGACCAGACCTTGTTGTTTTAGGAAGGTTGTAGAAGGAATTTGGAACTTTGGCTATAAAAGACATTGGTGTTAAGAGCTCAATGAACTGTGCTGTTGGAATTTAGGGATATAAGAATATTGAGAATACTGAATACAACGAAGTCCTGGCTTGTGAAGTGTCAGAGGAAATCAAAGGCCATTAAGATTTAGTAGTTCTAAGCCATGCAGCAGTGGCACACACCTTTAATCCCAGCACTTGGGAGATAGAACCAGGCAGATCTCTGTGAGTTCAAGGCCTGCCTGATCTACAAAGCAAGATCCAGGATAGGCATCAAAACTACACAGAGAAACCCTGTCTCAAATAACAACAACAACAACAACAAAAAGAATCAGCTGTGATTAAGAAGGTATCCAAACTACAAAAGTGAACCCTTTACTTTGCTGGATAATGGATGCTGGCCACCTGGGGCTAAACAAACAAGCAGTTTTAATGAATGAGTGATCTGCAGCACCATGGAGGTGAAGACTTCTGAAAAGAGTTTCCTCCTGGTCAGCAGACACAACTGTGCTCTAGAAATAGACAAGTATGAACCTCCTGTTGGCTATTGATTTTACTAATTTAAGAGTCACCCAAGTGGTTTTGCAGGCCTGGAAGAGTCATGGAGAGCAGGGGAGGCTTGGCACTGTATGGTAGTGGTGGAGTCCTTGAAGAAAGCCCAGCTTTATAACAATGAACATGTGTTACCAGGCCAGTCATCATTGTAGCTTGAAGAGTTCATGGTTGTGATAGAGTGACAATTGCTTTTCTCCTCTGGTTGCACACCTGGCATTTCTTAGGACTGCGTTGATCAGCCAGTAATGACAAAGGTTCCATTAGATGCCAGATTGGTTCTCCATGATCTCTGACTCAAATATGTGGTATGTTAAGCACTATTGTCTGTAATCAATATTAAAGGATATTCTTAAACAATCAAAAAGCCATCTGTGGTTCTTTGGAATTTCATTTGCTGACAACACCAGAAAGGTTCACCATTCCTTGAATAGGCTCTATTGGCTTTGCTTTGGTATCTAAATGGGGTTTGGGACCCATTATGTCAAAACCACATTTAAACTATTGTCTTTTTTTAATTCAATATTTTGTTTTAAATTTATTTTTTTTTTACTTTTCAGTACACCCCTATTGTAATTTCCCCTCCTTCCACACCTACCAGGCTCCCCTCAATTTGCACATGTCCACTCCTCCTTTGTTTCACATAACAAAAGAGCAGGCCTCACAGGTACATCAAGAGAATGCTGTACCACAAGATACAGTAAGACTAGACACAAACCATCAATCATCGTATCAAGGTTCAGTGAAGACACACAGTAGGACCAACATAGTAAAAATGGTCATCCTACCAAAAGCAATCTAAAGATTCACTGCATTTCCAATCAAAATTTCAACATAATTCTTTACAGACATTAAAAGGAAAATACTTAACTTCAATGAAAAAAAAATGAGGTTACCTGAAACAAAGCTAAACAATAAAAGAACTGCTGTAGGTATCACTATACATGATTTCAGGCTGTGCTACAGAATCATAATAATAAAAACTGTATAGTATTGGCATAAAAACAGACATGTTGATCAATTTAAACTCTTTACATTTATATATATATATATATATATATATATATATATATATATGAAAGCTCTGCAAGAGTAGTTTTTTTAAGATTTTTCAAAAGGTCTTTATGACTATTTATCCCCCCATATATTTCTTCCTGTAACATATCTCCCCATCCTCCACCACATGTAATAATTTCTTATCCATGATTCTCCTTTCACTATTGTGATCCCTATGTTCTTTCTCCCCTCTCTTGGAAGTTATCCATGGTCCATTATTTAAGATCTACCTTTTATAGTACAGACTTTGAAGGGCTCATCTGTATTAACTGTTTTCCTGATTTCATTGGATGTAGCTTTACCATGCTTTCTTCAGAAAACTTGGTTCTCAAATACAATGAAATTAAAGTATATTTATTATTTCCTTGGTTATAGCTGACATTTATAGGGCAAAACTTTTATGCTTCATTGATCTTTCTAAAAGCTCATGATATTTCAAATTAGCTCTCTCTACTTCTTCTCTGCAGTTAGAGATATACCTTGCTGGTCTAGCCACCTGCCATACCCACTCATGAAATGGAAAAAGCAGAAATTATATTTTGATTCTATTATTTCAATTTTATTTATTATTTATTTACTTTTGTTTTTGTTGAGACAGGTCTCAATATGTAATCCTAGATGGCCTGCAGTGTACTATTTAGACATGGCTAGAGTTAAACTATCTGCCTCCACCTCTAAAGTGTTGGAATTAAATGCATGTGCCACCATGCCTAGAATTTGATAAGGAAAATTTAATTGTAAAGTAATTCATGATAAAAGCGAAAAGCACATTTAAAATGCACACATGTAGTTCTATCATTAAAGAGATAGAAGCCAAAGGATTACTACAATTTTGAAGACACCCTAGGTTACAGTATAAGACACTTCATATCTGTCTGAAGTAGTCAACATTACTGATGAAAAATATAAATTTCCTTAAAAAGTCCCATTTTTATTTTTACAAATCTTTCTCTTCCATGATTTCATAGTGCACGGTTCAGATTTTCCAATTTCAAAATTTGGAAAATTTTGCATTTCCTTATAAATTTCTTTTTCCCATGTAGTCTTTGATCTTATATTATTAGATCAATATCATGTTACATTTATTTTTCAAAAAATTGAATATATACATATTTAACATTCAGGAGTTTATCTAGATTTTTGTTTGTTTGTTTGCATTTTCAGTAGGGATCTAAATTACAGCCTTTCCTAAGCAGAACTAAAGTGGGATATAAACTAAAAGTATGTTGTTTATATTTCCCACAAAAACATCTTGAATTTCATCCTGATCAATTTATACAGGTGTTTATGAAGACCCTCCTTGTCCATACTAGCAAAAGAAAAGCTTAAAGCTCATGGATGCCTGCCTTATGTCATTAGGTTCAGAAAAGATTATTGAGACCCTGCAGCCTGCAAACATGCATGCATGCGTGATTGCAGGGAGCTGCTGGCTCACTAGCACAGGCTGGGGGTTGGGAATGTGATGAGTCAAGTCAGTGCAGCAGCAGGTCCTGCTCAGAGGAGAGGGAGCCAAAGATGCCTGTCACATCCACCTGAGGAATGGTCAGCAAGACAATGCAGCAACCAAGGTCAGCTCCCTCTGGGCCCTGTTGTGTGTTTCATAGACAGACATCATCTTTTCCCATTAATTATTGCAAATCTGTATGGATTAGCACATTGTTATATGGGTCTACAGTCTTTGGCTCTGAGGAATCAGATCAGAAAGCTATCAGATCAAGCCCTTCGTTCCTTTGTTCTACCATATAGTGTCCTGGCCACACAGTGCCGCTCCCATTAATTGCTCCCTCAATCTGTCCTGTCACTTTATCTCTGTACTTTTCCAGGGTGAACATTAACACTTCAAAGCCCAGGCAGTATTGTGGATTATTGGTGTGTTGGAGTACGGGTTATTGACAAGACAGAAATGAGTATTTGTTCTGGTATATGGATGTTGCACAATGTCAGCATTCTGAAGAGGAATTAAATTTGGTGTCTGCCATGCAATGAAGGACATAAGGGATGAAAGTACATGAGTGTTACCATACACAATAGCAGCAGAGTGGCAACACCAGACTGTGGTGGTTTGAACCTGCAAGTTTATGAATGGTTAGAAGGATTAAGTAGTATGATTTCTGATGCTAGGATAGTTATAATAAGGGAAAGAGATTTCCAAAAAAGTGACTAGAGAGTGGCAGATAGAGTGAATTGAAGTGTGTGTGTGTGTGTGTGTGAGTGTGTGTGTGTGTGTGTGTGTGTGTCTGTCTGTCTGTCTGTCTGTGTGTTACATTGAGAATCACAAGTGAGGAGTGGGCATGTTAGCAGAATGGCCAGTGTTTGGAAAGGCAGAGTGTCTTTTGCATTATGAGCTACAATCTACAGTGGTACAAAATAATACTTTTCTATGATCTTATCAGGTGATCTACTTTAAACACCGTGAACAAGCTTTGGTGTTATGTATTTCTCGTTTGTTAGTATATTTATTTTTGAAATGTTGTCCTTATATGATAATAGACTGATGGTTTGTGAAATATGTAGTGTTGATATTTCATCTATTTTATGTTTATAAGATATGCAAATGGTATGGAGAATTTGTCTTAAGTACCCTCTGACAGAGAAATCCACCTGGGTGTGTCCTTTTTCTGTTTGTTTGTTGGGGTTTTAGAATATTTTTTGTAATTATATTTTGTTTGTCATTTCAAAATAGTGTTGGTGTTTATTTTTCCCTTTTATTGATAATTGATCCTTTTCTAATATAATATATCAGGATAACAATTTTCCTTCTGTTTACTCCTCCCAGTTCTTTCCCACCTCCCCATGTCTGGGTCCATGTTCATTCTGTAATTGGAGTCTGTGTTGACATCCATGGCACCACTTTCCACAGGGGGTCATAGGAACCATAGATGTTGAAACGTGAGGGCAATGCTGAGACAGCCCTACTATTCACTGGCCTGACATGGTGTGCCCATCACCTGACTAGGCTCTGCCGCAGAAGAACTGGCCCCATCCCTCATAGGAAAGCCTGACCCAACACTCAGGACATCTGTTCTCACTCCACATTATGGGCATGTGAGACACTGCTCCAACACTCACCTGAGGTGGGCAGTCCCAGTGGCAGCTTAAATACTACCCAGGCCTTGAGTTGTCCCACCGTAACATCTACCCCATCCACATCCCAGGCCTTGGGTTGGCCTACCCTAACATTTACCTCATCCACCTCCCAGGCTTTGGGTGGCCTACCCTAACTTCTACCTTGATTATGACCTGATAGAGCATGTGAAGGGACTGGTCCTGCAGAATGATAGCTGCAGAGTCTCCATGGCACTGTGCAACAGCATATCCAAGGGGAGTTTTGGTGAGGAGGGTCCAGTGATGATTGTGTACCAGAGGCCAGAAGCCTTGAAGCAGACCAATGACTCATTGCAATGAAAAAGGGGATATTGTGTGATACACCACAGCTCCCAAAGTTGCTCAGATGAATGAAGAGGTGGTAGAGAGACAGGTAGAATGGAGTAGGAGGTGGGTTTCTTTCTTTCATTTTTTTGTTTGTTTGGTTTTTAGTTGGTTTTTTAATGAATTATGGGGGATCTTTTGGGGAACATGCTTCAAGGATGAGGCACAGGTATGTAGGGACTGGGAAGTAAGTGGGATTGGGCTGCATGTTTTGAAATTCCCAAAGAATCAAGAATTTTATTATCTTTTTAAAAAAGAAAAAAATCATTATCTTTTCTCTTCACATAGCCTTAATAGAATTTTCTAGCACTCTGAAGGCTAGCCACCAAAGACAGTTTCCTCCTTAATTCAAGGTTGCTTTCTCCATATCCAGCAAATAAAATGTGTTATGTATTCAACAACATGGAGTTACCATGAAGTTTTGAGGGGAAACCAAGATATTTGCAATAATCAGTATAGTTTTAGATGATCTCTGAATTTCTCGACCAATAACTCCTGGGAAAGTATCACTGTCTCTCACTAAGATTTTCATTTAATAGCTCATGTCTTCTGAGAGTAACATTTTCACTAATGGTAGGTATTTCTGTTTAAACCCCATTAAAATATATATATATATATATATATATAGGCTATATATTACAGTTTCATAAGGATTCTTCATACATTCTTAGTTTTACTGAACAGTCAACTAGCTTTCAGTGAACCACATAGCCCCAATTCCTGCTTAAATATTTAGCTTCCAGTATTCCTTTCATATTCTTTTATATCATGTATGCTCTAATATTCTTACTATTGTTTGGACTAGTATATAACCAAGTATATAATTTCTCATGTGTCGTCTTCATGGACACTTCATTTCAATTAAACATTGTTGTGCTTCCTCATTTTCCATACCCGATCACACTGCTATACGCATAACCCTTCTGCCTCAGAAATTCCCTCTCTAATTAATTTCCCAAGTATTATACTACTACTCCTCAGGAAACGCATCCCTCTATGACAATGACCAGTTTATAGTTTCCTATTTTTCATTTGGGTTCCATATGAACATACATAACAAAAGACATTAAGAAGAACTCTGTTGTGAGATAAAACTTGGATCATTAGTCTTTTGAGGTTTGGGTTCCAACAATAACTGTATTTGTTTTTGTTTTTGTTTTTGTTTTACACTTCCATCCATTCACCTGCAAATTTCATGATTTATTTATTTTTTTTGCTACTGAATATTATTTCATTGTGTATGTACACCACCTATCTTTAAAATTAGTGTATGAAAAGCAATACTAGGTAGTGTGTGTGTGTGTGTATGTGTGTGTGTGGTGTGGTGTGGGTGTGTGTGTGTGTGTGTGTGTGTGTGTGTGTGGTTACATGTACCCACAACACCCAGGTAAAGACAGTGGACAAACCTTCTCAAATCTATTTTATCCTTTAACTGTTTGGGTTCAAAGGTTTTCACACTTATACTACACAGGCATCTTTCTGGAGAGAGAGGACAGAAAAAGAGATCTTATTTTTATATACAACTTATGCATATGTGTTGGAACCATATTGTGATCATACCTGTGTTTGATGAATTGTTATCTAGGCAGCATAGTGAGCAGTTATATTTTCTGTAACATTTGTATTATCTTTGTGTTGTTGGACCTCAGTTACTCCCCAGTCACAATGGCTGGTATATGACACTGAAATCTCAAATCTTCAAATACCATCAGGAAGAAGAGAGAACAGATGATAAAAAGTAAACATTGAGAAGAAATAAGGCTGCATAAGACTTTTCATCTTAAAACCCACCACCTGTGATGTACTTCCTCTAGTAATGCTACACCACCTAAACCTCACCAAACAGATCCACCACCTGGGAACCAAGTATTCAAACACCAGAATTTGAGGGGAGTATTTCTTTTTTAAAAAAGATTTATTTATTATGTGTACAGAAGAGGGTGCCAGATCTCATTAGAGATGGTTGTGAGCCACCATGTGGGTGTTGGGAATTGAAACCTCTTAACCTCTGAGCCATCTATCCAGCCCAAATATTAGTTCTTTTTTTTTTGTTTGTTTGGGTTTTTTTGTTGTTTTTGCTTTTGAGACAAGGTTTGTGTAGCTTTGTGCCTTTCCTGGAACTCACTATGTACTGCTGCAACTGGGTGTGGTGATGCATGCCTTTTATCCCAGCACTGGGGAGGCAGAGGCAGGCAGATCTCTGTGAGTTCCAGGCTGGCCTGGTCTACAGAGTGAGAAATCCTGTCTTGGGGGGGAAAAGGAGGTGGGGATTGTGTGGGACTGTGAGAGAGGATGAGGGAAATTTTTCTTATACACACTTTCTCAGTTCCTCCCTAACCTGCACCACCAGCCAATCCAGTTCAACCCCTCTAATAGGCTCCACGCAAAACAAATTTTTGCTCAGTTTCAACAAATAATGTTCTCATTATGTAGTCATGACTGATCTGGGCTCAGTATATAGACCTGACTGGTCTTCACTTCATAGATACTCCTCTGTCTTCCCTATTTTGGGATTAAAACCATATGCCCCACACTGAACCTCAAACTTTACCTTTATCATCTGCATCATTTAGCATTTATGTCTTCAATAAAATGCTGCTTAAGCTTAAAACTTTCCCAGAAGCTTAGTAGTACAGAATTTGGCTTTTTCATAACATTTTCCCAGGCATTCAATGTTCAGTACAAATCTCACTTTTATCTGTGCGTGAACCCAGAGAGACACTTTGTCCTCTTGGCCCTTTCCCTGGAGCCATATTGGTTGATGCATCAGTTTATGAACTGAATCCTCATATTAGTCTAAACCCTTTGAACATGCTCATATGTATCTACAGTCCACTCAGTAATAATTGTTCTTCCTCCATTGTCTTATGTTCCCTCGATATTCATAGGGACATCTAATACCAACTTCCATATGTTCAGTTACTGCAGGAATACTTGTTTTTCTGTTGCATTCGGCTAATGGATACTTATGGGTGTGGTGATATTGTGTTCCCCAATATATTGTGTATCCTAATCAACTTATCTGGGGTCAGAGAACATAACAGCCACTAGATACAGGGGCCAGAAAAATGGTGGCATTCACACCATTAATATTAGCATTCCAGATGCAGAGATCCATCTGGATCTTTGTGAGTTCAAAGCCACACTGGAAACAGTCAGCCACGGTGACTGGTGCCTTTAATCCCAGAAAGTGATGGCAGAAAACAGAAAGGTATATAAGGTGTGAGGACCAGGAACTAGGCTGGTTAAGCTTTTAGGCTTTGAGCAACAGTTCAGCTGAGATCTGTTTGGATGAGGACTCAGAGGCTTCCAGTCTGAGGAAACAGGATCGGCTGAGGAATTGGTGAGGTGAGGAAGCTGTGGCTTGTTCTGCTTCTCTGATCCTTCAGCGTTCACCTCAATACCTTTGTTTTTCTTAATAAGAACTTTTAAGATTTGTGCAACACATGGGGACTTTGTATTACAACAACTAAATGTATCTAATATTTCCTGTGATTGAGCAATTTATTTAACATAAGTTGTATATCTTTTGTATCAAAGAGGGATACTTAGTATATTACTTGGTTTCCTAATTTCCACAGAATTAAGAATGACTTTATCCAGTCCCATGACACCTAGCATCAGGAGGCCAGGTTTAAGAAACTCTTTCATTCAATATTTATAAGTCCCCGACATTTATTGGTATGATCATCAAACCTTTAATCATATCACTTGAGTAACAGAGTCAGGTGGCTCTCTGTGACTAAAATGCCACCCTGGTTTGCCTTGCAAGTTACAGACCAGCCAGATCTACACAATGACTTCCTGTCTAAAAACAGCAACAAAAACAGTATCAACACACACAAAAAAAATCTTCATCAATTTAAGCAATTCTGATGTAGAAAGTTCCCTAACTAACATAGTTTCCTCTACTGGGCATCTTTAGGGCCCCTGGATATGGAAAGAATCATATATTTTCCCTTTCTGTTTATTAACTGTTGAACCTGAGTAAAATATTTTATCATTTCTAACTCACTTTATCCCTTTTCACTGTATGATTCTTTGTATGGGTTGCAAGTCTTTGGCCCCAAGAAAGTGATCTTTAGTAAAATTAGAATGTTATTCTCTTTTCCCTGTACACTTAAGCCTATTAAAAATGACCCATTATGGTCAGATACACACCTTTATTCCCAGGATTCAAAGAGACAAGCAGGAAGATCTCTGCATTTGAGGCCAGCATAAACTACATTGCTACATTGTCTACACTCAGAAAGGACTACATAGTAAGAACCTGTTAAAAAGGAAAACAAAACCAGTCAAGTCAACATCCCATCCCATCCTTCATTTTTACATGCTTTTGCCAAATCACAGGATGAATGCATATTCGTTTCTTTTTCTCACAGTAACTAATCTCTTGCAGAGCAAATGCTTTCTTTTCTTTCTTTCTTTCTTTCTTTCTTTCTTTCTTTCTTTCTTTCTTTCTTTCTTTCTTTCTTTCTTTCTTTTTTCTTTCTTTCTTTCTTTCTTTCCTTCTTTTTTTTCAGGCCAGGTGTCTCCGTGTAGATTTGTGACTTTCCTGGAACTCACTCTGTAGCCCGGGCAGACCTCAAACTCATAGATATCTGCATGCCTGTGCCTCCTGAGGGCTGGATTAAAGATGTACAACTCAAGCCAGGCGGTGGTGGTGCACGCCTTTAATCCCAGCACTCGGGAGGCAGAGTCAGGAGGATCTTTGTGAGTTCGAGGCCAGCCTGGGCTACCAAGTGAGTTCCAGGAAAGGCACAAAGCTACACAGAGAAACCCTGTCTCGAAAAACCAAAAAAAAAAAAAAAAAAAGATGTACAACTCAGCATGGCTAGATATCTTAATGGCCTAGAAAAAAGGCCACTGAACAGCTTACAAAACTTGAATATAATCATAAACAATATTCACTACTTTTATGGATGGTGTTATGAAATTTAGTTCATCAATAATTTTAGGGATATCTCCATCCTTACCAGTAGGATCCTATTCATTATGGAGGCATGCTTTCCAATACAATATATGGGCAGATATCCACACTGGGATTGTCCCTAAGAGCATTCCATTCTCAGATGTCTTAAACATAATTGCATGTCATGACACCCATGAGAAGGAACATACACTCGCCAATATAGCAAAAATTCAAATCATCTCATGGCACTTGGTGGTAGGCATCTATCAGAAATTGTCCCATGGACATGCCATCCTGAATTATATCATCACTGCTTCCATCCTTGGTTTCCCATATAGAGGATATGGAATCACTTGTCTTTGATAACAGTCACTGTTCATGCTCCAATTTTGTTGCATGAATTGCTGTGTGCAATAATTTATGCCTGAATTTCCTCACTACATTCTCAATGAGTGTTATTCTATACATTTTAGATTTATTCATATTGTTTCAAATATCAGGAATTTTTTTCTTTTCTACTGTGAAAAGAGGGAGGAGAAATATGAAATTAGGTGGGTAGGAAGATGGAGAGGATCTAGAAGTTTTTGAGGAGGATAAAAATAATATCAAAATATATTGTATGACTTGAAAAATGTGCTGAACAACGGTGATACCAGTGAATGTGCCAAACTGGATAGGCAACTATGGATACCTGGGCATAGGAGCAGTGATCTCCCCAGGAAAAACACATCAATTCATTGTGCAATGCCAAATGATCAGCCATGAAATAATTCATACACGTAACATTATACAGACTGAAGAGGTTTTATATATATGAATATGTATGTTTATAAATATATGTATATATAAACATACATGCAGTAACTTATGTAGGGAATAAAGAGCTCATTAATTTGATAGAGAGAGTGGAGGGTTATGAAGGAGAATTTGGTGGAAAGGAATGAAAAAATGATTTTACTGCATAAACTAAAAATACTTAATATATGTGTTTTTACAAAAAAATACTAATTCATCAAAAGAGAAATGAGTATTTAAGGCCATAAAAGATGGGTCAGCTAGTAAAAGTTTTTGCTGCAAGCTTAGTCAGCTTGAATTTAATACCAGGGATCCATGTGATGGAAGGAGAGAAATGCCTATTTTAATTAGCCCTTTGACCTCCACACATGAAACATAAAATGTGTGTGTTCATCTCTCCCTCTCTCCCTCTGTCTCTGTCTCTCTCTGTGTGTGTGCTAATGTACACATAACAAATGTATAATTTTAAAATTAAATAATTTGATGTTTGTCAAATTGTGTTGCTGTGCGTGCATACAATATGCAATTAGTCTTTGACTGGTATATCAACATTGATTTTATTTAGTTGGGCGGTTTGATCTTTCAATCAGGGTTTCTTTGGGTTGGCCTGGCTGTCCTGCATCTCTCTCTGTGGACCAGGCTGGCCTCAAACTCATGTAGATCCACCTGACTCTGCCTCTCTGGTGCTGAGTATTAACAACATTTGTCACCACACTCAGCTGAAATGATTTTAAGTGTGTTAAATATTTTGCTTTATTTCTTCTTCCTTCTTTTCTTTCTTTTTTATTTAAACAGAGACATATGTCACAGGCTGGCCTGGAAATTATGTTGTACCAAGAATGATCTTGTACTCCTGATCCGTGTGCTTCCACCACTTGAATGCTTGCATTAGAGGTGTGCATCAATCTTGTTTATGCAGTGTTAACATAAAACCCAGGGTTCTGTGCATGCTAAGCAAGAACTCTTCCAGCTATAATCTGGCATCCCACTGGGTATTTTAACCACATTTAAGTCTACAAACCATGCCTAGCAGTGGATGGAAAACACAAAGTAAACTCAATGTATTTCTGTAGATTTTTGTCTGCTATTGCTTAGCCTGGGATTTTATTTGTATTGCTGGTCTTTTGCATGTGTATTATGGTGTTTTATTTTGTGTTTTCATGGGCTCTGTTGTTTTTGTGGTTCTCCTATTTTTTAAAAAAAAATATTCATGTAATTTTATTCATTTCATTTTCTGTTTTTAGAATAGGTGCTCACTTCGGCAGCACATGTACTAAAATTGGAATGATACAGAGAAGATTAGCATGGCCCCTGAGCAAGGATGACACGCAAATTTGTGAAGCATTCCATATTAAAAAAAAGAATAAAAAAAATTGGTATGAAGTTAGGTAGGAAGACATTTGGGGGAAATCTAGTAGGACTTTTGAAAGAGGAAATTCTGATCTGAATATATTGAGGAAAGATTATTTTCAATAGTAAATTTATATATATATATGTATATATATACATATATATGTGTATGAATATATGTATATACATATGTATGTGTATATATAGTATCTGACTTCCTTCTTGCCTGGAATATAAAAGGTGCTTCTATCTGTCTGCTCTTACGATTCACAAGATCAAAGGAAAAAATCTTTAGATTTATATTTTTATATTTCAGTCTTTTATCACCTTCTGAGAACATACCCATTACTCAACATCAACTACAAATACAACTGAGTTGTCCTAGAAACAGCACACAGTACTCTGACAATGTTTCTAATACATATCCCTTTTTGTAGCATTGTTTCATTAATTTATATTGAGGTATTGTTCATTCTCAAAAATATTTTGAAATGAGCCTGTATACTTTTTTAAATAATAAAAATAATCCTAATCTACAAATAGGGGTATTATTGCCTCTCATTAAACATCTTTCTCTTCTGAATGCCTGCAGAGAAGATCTCCTAATTTACTTAGATGAACTCTTCATGTATTACAAGAGTCAAATTTATTCACTACCTTCATAAAAGTATAGTTTTTCAAATTATAAAAAGTTGCAGTTTTTTAAATCAGCAGAGACTCATTTATTATATTCCCAAAGAAATCCATTTGTCAGTACCTGCATTTTAAACCAAAACTTCAGGCAACAAAACAATAAAATATTTAAGTATTAAAAGATTCAAAACATAAATAATTTACTGAGTTCAACTAATTATATAACTTGTTGCCATTGACAGTAATATGTTAAGATAGAATTTATTTTTTTGTGAATCTTTATGGTATACTCAAAATTATGCATACTTTAGAGTAATATTGACACTCTTTAGAATTATTCATTTTATTCTGTGTGTATGAGTGTGTTGTTGGCATGTATCGTGTGTACCATATATATGCCAGGTTAACACCGAGTTCCTTTTTATCACGTTTTTTTAAAATTTTTCTTTTTGTCTTTCACTTCATGCATCCCAATCCCACAAATCTCCTATCTCCTCTCATCAGCCTTCTGCCATGCAACCTCTCCCCTCCAAAATAAGACAAGAAATAATTTAAGATAAAAAAAAGGGAAGAAAGGGAAACTCCCATCGTGGAAGCTGCAGTGTGACACAGAGAGTGACACAGTAAACCCCTTTATCCATCTGTGTTTACATGCAATACTTCATCACAAAGAATCATTAGTTTAGATCAAGGCCCCTAGTCTCTGCTACTCTGTCAACACTGGGCTGTCACTGGGCATCCTGTTGCTATGCTGTGTGATGGTGATCTTTAGCCTTGGGTTGGCAGGACTATCCCACCAGCCAATCACCAATGGGACGCATGTTAGGGTGGCCCAACAATTAACCCTGAATCTGGGATTGGGTAGTTGAGGGTTGGTCAGGCTGCCAGCTCTCTCTTGTCTTCAGCACCAAGGTGAGTTCTCCAGCATTGCCCTGGCTAGTTCACTCCTTGCAGTGATGAGCAAGGGGTGGGTTCAGTTCTCCCACTTTCACATCCTCAGGTTAGGTTCTCCCACACCTACACATACCTTCAGCAACAGCTCTACTGTGTTGCCCAGTCAAGGTGTAGGAGCCACTCTCTGGAGTGCTGCAGCTGATTGGGGGCAGAAATCCCTCTCCTCTTCTGATAACCTTAGTGCCAGCTATTCCACCTGAGGCAGAAGATGGTGGGGTTTTTTTTGGGGGGGGCATGAGTGGTACATCTCCCCCATCCATACCACCACACAATAGATGAGTAATGTGGACAGTTCTCCCATCTGCCTCACACATTGAATGGGGCAGGGGGTAGGGGGAGGTATCTTCCCTACCCATGCTGCAAAAGGACAAATGAGTAATGGGTGCAGTTCTTCATTATTCACAAGGTAAGGGCTGGCTCACCCACAACTCTGACCAACCGGGTTGGCTCTGGTGTTACACACAGGAGATTTTTGTCTGTTTGTTTGTTTGTTTGTTTTGGTTTTGTTTTTTTATGTAATTCTGGTGCCTGTACTGGATCTCACTCTGTAGATCAGGCTGTCCTCAAACTCACAGAGCCCCACTTGGCTCTGTCTCCCAAGTGCTGGGATTAAAGGCATGCACCACCATCACCTGGTTGTCACACAGAGTTTTTAAGACGCATCAGGTCCTCTGGAACTGATGCACTGAAAACCTGTACCTAAGAGCTAAAAACCAAAGCTGGGACCTCTATAAAAGAAACAAATACTCCTAACTATCAAGCCATCTCTCCATACAGAGCAAACTATATATTCTTGATTCCTGCTGAAAATACACAAAATTTGAGGAATATACATATTACAACAAAATGATGCAAAAACAGACAGTAGAGCTCATACCAAAACTAAAATAATAATACATGATTTTGAATGCCCTGAACATCTTCTATTTCATAAATACGAATTCCTATATAAAATGGAAAGACTATAGTGAGTTTGGCTAAGAAGTGTTATGTGACACAGCATGATAATTTTGATTGGTTAGGGTGTTTGTTTCTTCAACCAGCCGTTTTTACTCCTCTAGTCCACACAAATTTCTTTTTTATAATAACCCAGTGGCTGTTTCCCCTGTGTCCTCTCCTCTCAGTTCCTCACCAGAGTATTCCCACTCCATAATCCACTCCTCCTTTTCTATCCAGGAAAGGGCATGATATTTCTCATCAATATCAACAAAACACAGCATATCAAATTGCAGTAAGACGAAGCATCTCCCCATGTATTAAGGCTGGACTAGATGACCCATTGTGAGTAATAGGGTTCCAAAAGAAAAGAAAAAAAAAACAGACAGGCTCCCACTGTTAGGAATCTCACAAGAGGACCATACTGCTCAACTGTAATGTATGTGCAGAGTACATAGCTTAGTCCCATGCAGGCTCCCTAGTTGTGGGATCAGTCTCTGTGAGCTACTATAAACTTCTGTGGGTTTTAATTGTGTTGTTCTTGACACCTCTGGCTCCTACAATCCTTTCTCCCCTCTCTTCTGCAAGATTCCCTGAGCTCTGCCTAATGTTTGGCTCTGAGTCTTCATCTGTTTCTATCAGGTGCTGGATGAAGCCTCTCTGATGACAAATAGACTAGGCACCAGTCTATGAGCATAGCAAAATATCATTGGCATGATTACACTGACTTTTCTTTTCTTCCAGTCCTCTTTGATTCTATCCTAGGTCTCTGAGTCATCCTGTCTGTGGTTCCTGGTTCTCCTTGCTGTGTCAGGGGTGAGCTTACTCTCCTGGTATGGGTTGTAGACCTGACCAGTCATTTGTTGGCCATTCCCTCAACCTCTGGGCTAGCCTTACCACAACACAACCCATAGAAAGAACAGACTGTAGGTTAAAGGTTATGTGGATGGGTTGGAGTTCCACTCCCTCCACTGGCCTGGTCACAGGAGATGTCCCTTTCATACTACCTATCTGTTATTGCTCAGAGTTTTAAATGGGTCATCCTTGTAGATTCATGGGAGATTCCCTTTCCAGGTTTTTTTTTTAATTATGGTGGGTGAATACCAGGATTTTAAAGGACTTTAAAAGTAGAGAATAACTTCTTCCCTTCTGGTCCAGAGGTGAGTACCTGGGTCCAACCCGGACCCCATCCCTGGGCACCAGCCACTCCGCGTAGACCTGCCCAACTTGGCACCAGGTTCTGGCGACCGGGCAGCTCCCCTTCTAGCCCCACCGGGAGGGATCCCCTTTTCCAAGCCCCCGGCAGCCCCTGCAATCTCCGCGGCCTGTCTCCACGCCCATCTGCCTGAGAAGACGGCCACTTCCTGAGACTTAGAGACCGGCCCCCAGCTCCCAGCCTGTCCCCGACTTCCCTTCTGGACCAGAGAATTGGACAAGAGAACTCCCTTTTGGTCAAGAGAGAGAGTCTTCCTGAATCTGTCAGCTCTTTGTGAAACAAGTACACTGATAAGACCAAGAAGGAACCATAAGGAGATGGGCAGACGTCAAGGCAGAAGTACATACAACAAAATGAAGAGCAATACAGCATCACCAGAACCTAGCCCGCCTCCAACATCTAGACCTGAACACCAAAAATTGGAAGAAGCAGAAGAAAGTAGCCTTATGAGTAACTTCATGAAGAAGGTAGAGGCTTGTGTAGAGGAAAAGACAAGAAAATTGGAAGAACGTTGTAAACAACTAGAGGAAAGGGCAAACAAATTAGAAGAAAACAATAAAGCCCTCCAAGAAAACAATAAAGCCCTCCAAGAAAACAATAAAGCCCTCCAAGAAAACAATAAATTCCTGGAAGAAAACAATAAAGTCCTGCAAGAAAACAATAAAGCACTGAAAGAAAATCATGAAAAAGTAATGAAACAAACAAAGGAAACAGTCCAAGAACTGAAAAGGGAAATTGAAAAAATAAAGAAGACACAAACAGAGGGAATGCTGGAAATAGAAAACCTGAGTAAAAGTTCGGGAAATTCAGATGCAAGTATAACCAACAGAATGCAAGAGATGGAAGAGAGGATTTCTGGCATTGAAGACACAGTAGAAGAAATAGTTTCATCAGTCGAAGGAAACACTAAAGCCAACAAAGTCATGAACCAAAATGTCCAAGAAATTTGGGACACCATGAAAAGACCAAACCTACGAATTATAGGGATAGAAGAAGGTGAAGAATACCAACTCAAAGGCACAGAAAATATATTCAACAAAATTATAGAAGAAAACTTTCCCAACTTAAAGAAGGAAATGCCTATGAAGATACAAGAAGCCTATAGAACACCAAACAGACTAGACCCCCAAAAAAAGTCCCCTCGACACATAATAATTAAACAACTAAATGTACAGAATAAAGAAAGAATATTAAGAGCAGCCAAGGAAAAAGGCCAAGTGATCTATAAAGGTAAACCCATCAGAATAACACCCGACTTCTCAATGGAGACTTTGAAAGCCAGAAGGACCTGGACAGATGTAATGCAGACACTAAGAGACCATGGATGTCAGCCCAGACTAATATACCCAGCAAAACTTTCAATCATCATAGACGGAAGGAACAAGACATTCGAAGACAAAGCCAGATTTAAACAATACCTATCCACAAACCCAGCCCTACAGAAAGGACTAGAAGGAAAATTCCAACCGAGGGAAGTCAGATACACACTTGAAAACACAGGCAATAGATAAAGCCACAACAGTAAACCCCAAAGAAGAGAAGTACACACACACTACCACCAAAAATAACAGGGATGAAGAATCACTGGTCATTAATATTCCTTAATATCAACGGACTTAATTCACCTATAAAAAGACATAGACTTACAGAATGGATACGAAAGCAGGACCCATCTTTCTGCTGCATACAAGAAACACATCTCAAATTCAAAGACAGACACTACCTAAGAATAAAAGGCTGGGAAAAGACTTTTCAATCAAATGGTCTTAAGAAACAAGCAGGGGTACCCATCCTGATATCCAACAAAATAGACTTCAAACTAAAATCAATAAAAAGAGATCAAGAAGGGCATTACATCCTCGTCACAGGAAAGATCGACCAAGATGAAGTTTCAATTCTGAACATATATGCCCCAAACACAAGGGCACCCACATATGTAAAAGAAACATTACTAAAGCTTAAACCACATATAAAACCCCACACATTAATAGTGGGAGATCTCAACACCCCACTTTCACCACTGGACAGATCTCCCAAATCGAAACTTAACAGAGAAATAAAGGACTTAACTGATGTCATGACCCAATTGGACCTAATAGATATCTACAGAACATTCCATCCTAACAAGAAAGAATATACTTTCTTCTCAGCACCCCATGGAACTTTCTCTAAAATCGACCACATACTTGGCCACAAAGCAAATCTCAACAGATACAAAACAATCAGAATAACCTCCTGTGTTCAATCAGACCACCATGATTTAAAGCTAGATTTCAACAACAACAAAAACTACAGAAAACCTACAATCTCATGGAAACTGAATAATGCTCAACTGAATCACCAATGGGTTAAGGAAGAAATAAAGAAAGAAATTAAAGACTTCTGATAGATCAATGAAAATGAAGACACCACATACCCAAACTTATGGGACACTATGAAAGCAGTGTTAAGAGGGAAATTCATAGCACTAAATGCCCACATAAAGAAGTTGGAGAAATCCCACACTAGTGAATTAACAGCACATCTGAAAGCTCTAGAACAAGAAGAAGCAAAGTCTCCCAGGAAGAATAGACGCCAGGAAATTAGCAAAGTGAGAGGTGAAATTAATAAATTAGAAACTAAGAGAACAATACAAAAAATTAATGAAACAAAGAGTTGGTTCTTTGAGAAAATCAACAAGATAGACAAGCCCTTATCCAAACTAACCAAAAGACAGAGAGAGAGAATCCAAATCAACAAAATCAGAAATGAAAAGGGGGACATAACAACAGACATTGAGGAAATCCAGAGAATTATAAGGTCATATTTCAAAAACCTCTACTCCACAAAACTGGAAAACCTAAAAGAAATGGATATTTTTCTGGATAGATACCACATACCTAAGTTTAATCAAGACCAGATAAACTATTTAAATAGTCCAATAACCCCTAAGGAAATAGAAACAGTCATTAAAGGTCTCCCAACCAAAAAAAAGCCCAGGACCACATGGTTTCAGCGCAGAATTCTACCAGATCTTAAAAGAAGAGTTAATACCAATACTCTCTAAATTGTTCCACATAATAGAAACAGAAGGAACATTACCAAACTCCTTCTATGAGGCTACAATTACCCTGATTCCTAAACCAAACAAGGATGCAACAAAGAAAGAGAACTACAGACCGATCTCCCTCATGAACACTGATGCAAAAATACTCAATAAAATACTGGCAAACAGACTCCAAGAACACATCAGAACAATTATCCACCATGATCAAGTAGGCTTCATCCCAGGGATGCAAGGGTGGTTCAACATACGAAAGTCCATCAATGTAATACACCATATAAACAAACTCAAAGAAAAAAACCACATGATCATCTCACTAGATGCAGAAAAGGCATTTGACAAAATCCAACACCCCTTCATGATAAAAGTCTTGGAGCGATCAGGAATACAGGGAACATACCTAAACATAATAAAGGCAATATATAGCAAACCAACAGCCAACATCAAATTCAATGGAGAGAAACTCAAAGCAATTCCACTAAAATCAGGAACGAGACAAGGCTGTCCACTCTCCCCATACTTATTCAATATAGTACTTGAAGTTCTAGCCAGAGCAATAAGACAACATAAGGAGATTAAGGGGATTCAAATTGGAAAGGAAGAAGTCAAGCTGTCCCTATTTGCAGATGACATGATAGTATACTTGAGTGACCCCAAAGATTCCACCCAGGAATTGATAAAGCTTATAAACACCTTCAGCAACATAGCAGGATACAAGATCAACTCAAAAAATCAGTAGCCCTCCTATATACAATGGACAAAGAAGCTGAGAAGGCAATTAGAGATACATCACCCTTTACAATAGCCAAAAATGACATAAAATACCTTGGGGTAACACTAACCAAGCAAGTGAAGGACCTATATGACAAAAACTTTAAGTCCCTGAAAAAAGAAATTGAAGAAGATCTCAGAAAATGGAAAGATCTCCCATGCTCATGGATAGGCAGGGTTAACATAGTAAAAATGGCAATCTTACCAAAAGCAATTTACAGATTCAATGCAATCCCCATCAAAATACCAACACAATTCTTCACAGACCTGGAAAGAACAATACTCAACTTCAAATGGAAAAACAAAAAACCCAGGATAGCTAAAAGAAACCTGTACAATAAAACAACTTCTGGAGGCATCACAATCCCCGACTTCAAGCTCTACTATAGAGCTACAGTAATAAAAACAGCCTGGTATTGGCATAAAAACCGACAAGTGGACCAATGGAATCGAATTGAAGACCCTGACATTAACCCACACACCTATGGACATATAATTTTTGACAAAGAAGCCAAAAGTGTACAATGGAAAAAAGAAAGCATCTTCAACAAATGGTGCTGGCATAACTGGATATCAGCGTGTAGAAGTCTGCAAATAGATCCATATCTGTCACCGTGCACAAAACTTAAGTCCAAGTGGATCAAAGACCTCAACATAAATACAGCTACTCTGAACCTGCTAGAAGAGAAAGTAGGAAATAGTCTTGAACGCCTTGGCATAGGAGATCACTTCCTAAATATAACACCAGTAGCGCAGACACTGAGACAAACAATCAATCAATGGGACCTCTTGAAACTGAGAAGCTTTTGTAGAGCAAAGGATACGGTCAACAAGGCAAAGCGACAGCCTACAGAATGGGAAAAGATCTTCACCAACCCCACATCTGACAGAGGACTGATATCCAGAATATATAAGGAACTCAAGAAATTAGACATCAAAAGGACCAACAGTCCAATTGAGAAATGGGCTTTAGAACTAAACAGAGAATTCTCAACAGAGGAATCCCAAATGGCTGAAAGACATTTAAGGAATTGCTCAACTTCCCTAATCATCAGGGAAATGCAAATCAAGACAACTCTGAGATACCACCTTACACCTGTCAGAGTGGCTAAGATCAAAAACACTGAAGACACTTTATGCTGGAGAGGATGTGGAACTAGGGGAACTCTCCTCCACTGCTGGTGGGAATGCAAGCTTGTACAACCACTTTGGAAATCAATATGGCGCTTTCTTAGAAAATTGGGAATCAATCTCCCCCAAGATCCAGCTATACCACTCCTGGGCATATACCCAAGAAATGCTCAATCATACCACAAGAGCACTTGCTCAGCTATGTTCATATCAGCATTGTTTGTAATAGCCAAAACCTGGAAACAACCTAGATGCCCTTCAACTGAAGAATGGATAAATAAATTGTGGCACATATACACAATGGAATACTACTCAGCAGAGAAAAACAATGACATCACACGGTTTGCAGGCAAATGGATGGATCTAGAAAAAATCATCCTGAGTGAGGTAACCCAGACTCAGAAAGACAAATATGGTATGTACTCACTCATAGGAAGATGCTAGATGTGGAACAAGGATGACTGGACTGCTACTCACATCACCAGTGAGGCTACCTGGAAAACGGGACCCCAAAAAAAGACATGGAGAAATGGACGAGATCTACATGAACAGCCTGGTCATGAGTGGGAACAATGAAGGGCGACAGTCGAGGGAAAGAGAGTGGGAGATCCTAACTGGATCAAGAAAAGAGAGGGAGAACAAGGAATAGGAGACCATGGTAAATGAAGACCACATGAGATGGTGAGAAGTGGAGGAAGCAGAGAGCTAGGGAGGCCCACGGAGATCCACAAAGATACCCCCGCAAAAGACTGCTGGCAATGGTCGCGAGACGGCAGGAACTGACCTACTCTGGTGATGGGATGGCCAGACACCCAGATAGTGGTGCCATAAACCCCATCCAAGGACTGAGGAATCTGAATGCAGACATCCACGGCTGGGCCCCTGGTGGAGCACTGGGAGTCTAATTAGTGAGAAAGAGGAGGGTTTATATGAGCGAGAATTGTTGAAGCCAAGGTTGGATAAAGCACCGGGACAAATAACCAAATGAATGGAACCACAGTATCTATGAACCAAAGGCTGAGGGGCCCCCAACTGGATCAGGCCCCCTGAACGGGTGAGACAGTCATTTGGCTTGATCTGTTTGGGAGGCAGCTGTGCATTGATGCCAGGTCCTGGGCTCGTTGCATGAGTTGGCTGTTTGAATCCTGGGACTTATGCAGGGGCTCTTGGCTCGGTCTGGGAGGGGGGAATGGACCTGCCTGGACTGAGTCTACCAGGTCAACCCTGGTCCTCGGGGGGAGACCTTGATCTGGAGGAGGTGGGAATGGGGGGGTGGGCTGGGGGGAGGGGGAGGGGGGCGAGAGGGGGAGAACAGGGGAATCTGTGGCTATTATGTTGAACTGAATGGTGTTGTAAAATAATAATAATAAAAGAAAATTTAAAAAAAAGTAGAGAATAATGCCAAAGTCCTGAAAACCATCCGAATGCAGAGGCATGCAGACCAGAGGCAGAGAAGTTGCTAAATATATATAATGGCCTATGTTAAATCCCTAGAAGCAGGAAATAAAATAAAAACTCCTGAAATTTTTAGGAATAACCTACTCATACCATTCCTACTGTTATGTACACACACACACACACACACACACACACACACACACACACACAAATCCACATGCAAACACACAAAATTTATTTAATTCTGGTTGTCTTGGAGTATACAGGCTAATTTTTCTGAAAAATAATTCATGAAAAATGCTATTCAACACTTCTCATATGTGTATTTAATATGTAACCACATACCAATTAGTGTCTTTTCATTCAAATTTAAACTTTAAAATGTACATGTTTTTGGAAGTATATTTCAGGGGAAGACCAGTGGCCTCTCTTGAATGAAAACATGACTATACATTACACGACAAAGGAATTTTTTCCTTTATGAAATTCATTTTATTTTCTGTATGAATTATGTAGAATGTGTAATTGTAAAGAATTAAATCATGCAGCCATGCAGCAGTATGCGTTAAAGGGGAAAGTATTAGCAAATATTGGAATAATTGTTTAGAATATTCATGGTCTCTGTTAAGTTGAAATATCAAAATTAGTAAACATTCTTTAAAACTTCTGTTACATTTTATGTGTCATTTTTTTTAATCCACCGGTGATTTTTAAAGAATTTTTAAATTCATTTTACATGCCAATCACACATCCCCCTCTTCCCTCCTCTGGTGCCTGGCCTCCAGGATCCCTCCCGCCCCCCCCCCCCCCCGCTCCAAATATACCACTCATTCCCTCCTCCAAAAGGGAAAGACCTCTCTTGGGGAGTCAGCAGAGCATGGTACATTCTGTTGAGGTAGGTCCAAGCCCCTCACCCTGTAATTTAATTGTTTCTGGATGAAATACTTCTTGAAAGGGTACTTTATGGTAGCTGGTATGTTTAACAATTATTTTTAAATTTCTGATGACTAGATTTAGAAATCCAGCAAATCGCAAAAGATTCTTCCTAGGCAATATCGATGGGGAAACACCGACATTAAAGTGGAGCACAACCTGTTCCCTTCAGTTCTCTCTACTGTTCTTAAAAGCCTATCACGGTTTCAAACTCCCTAGCAAAGATCGGCGACAGGAAATACGTCACTCATCCTGGCTGCAGACCAGCCTCTGATGTAAGGAAACCTAACAAAACTACGAGGACCAAAGTTCTTTTCGGTTGGCAACTTCCTCTAACGCCAAACACTGGCTTGCATTAAATTTCTCTATTTGCAGGAGAGTAACTTTGATCGCATTTCTTCTTTCTGTTTTCAAGGAATTCATTGTCTTAATCATGAATTTGCAGTTACACGGATTTTATGACCTCCTTGTTCTGTTAAGCATGTTTTCTTTAGCTATAGATTGAAAATTTGTCCTAAAGTTATGATTTTTTAAGTAATGAAACGAAGCATTCAATGTTAATTCAGGGGTTAGAGAGCTCATCCTATGTGTCAGTCGGCCTTCTAGCTTTAATATAAAATTGTTGCATGGAATTTTCAGCAATTTTGTGAACTTCTTCTTTCCTTCCTTGCCTCCTTCCCTCCTTCCTTCCTGCATATCATTCTTCTTCTTTGTATTCTTAATTTTACGTTAATTAAGATGGGATTCCTTATATACAATGTGGATATCTAACACACAAATTGATTTTAATTCTACTGTTCTGTAATAATTCTACCAGTATATCTCTAAATAAAAAAGTGAGAGACAGTTTTACAGGAGATATTTTCTTCAGTTTCACATAATTCAGATTCACGTTTAACCCTTTGAGTGTGTGTGTGTGTGTGTGTGTGTGTGTGTGTGTGTGTGTGTGTGTAGTCTCAGTTACTTTCAGCAATTATTTTATTTTTAAAAAAATAATACTTTTTAAACTCTTTAAAAATGTTCATTGTGGTAGAAAAAGAAACTTCAACATAGTCTTCTAATTATGGAGACAGAGGTTATATCAGAGTACATCTGAAGTTTTTGAAATTCATTTATAGCCAAAAAGCAGATCAAGGACCAGTGGATGGAAAAGTATTAAGTACTGAGGAAGACTCTGGCTCAGGAAGGATCAGAGTGATAAGACATCATCTTGAAATGGGGAGGGATGAGAAACATACTAGGCTGTAGAGGCTGGTAGATTCTTGAGAATGAAAAATGTCTCTTGTTAAGATAGAATTTTTTGTGAAAGTGTACAGATATTCTAAAACAAGTTACTACAATCCTGAATGAAATTTAACTAAGGAGAGAAAGAATGCCATTTTTAGGAGGCTTATGTGGTTTGTTGTTGTTTTTGCAGGTTTTGTTGTGGTTGTTTCCCCTTATGCTTTCATGTATGGTCTCCAGAGCTGTATACATGCTTGCCAAGTGCTCTACTGGTGTTTGACAATGTCATTCCAATAATTCAAGTAATTTTTATCAAAATATTCCACTATCACCTATAGCATCCTGTTCCAATAATCAGGAGTCATATTTTTCATAACTTCATATGACAAGTTAGATTAATATTTGTATGAAAATATCATACTCAATTGTTTCATATCAGTCTTTACAGAATTAACACAACTTTCTGATGCTCTCATGCTGAGATAAATTTTGAAATCGAGTAATATGAATATCTTCCTTTACTCAAGATGGTTTTATGCCTTGTAAATTCACATATCCCCATATAAATTTCTGTGTTAATTTGTCAATCACTCCTAACATTATTACCGAATATCATCAGGGATTTCCTTTCCTTGTTTCATAAAATGGAAGCTTTATGCATTGCCTACATCTACCATCCTCTATGACAGGAGATGGCCTTTCACACTGAGGATAGACACTAGGTCATGAATCTTCTGTGACATGTGATTTAGTGTCATGGGAATATATTCCTCATCACAATAAAAGTAACAATGAGACAATGAAATAAGCTTGGTCTTGACACTTGGAGTGAGCAAAACAACTGATTGTTACTCCAATCTTCACTTCTAAAACCAGAATCTGTAACTGCTTGTTTAGCATGTGTAATTTTATAACATTCTTACCCTTCCAGGCTAACACTTCACCTGTTGAGAAAATACTAACTTAAGTTAAACCTTTTGATTCTGCATGAAATGAAGCTATACTGATTGAAAATGGACTAGGTAATTCTGGTAGAACTTCAGGCCTCTTCCACATTTCAGAATTCCATGGCCCATTAAATTCTTTCAATGACACCTGTGCTCACAGTTCCACCTAACATCCAAAAAAATGAAGAAGATTAGGAAAAGGCCGTTTGAAAAGGTGAATAAGGAAAAAATTACTGTGTTCAGTAGAGAAGAAATTTTCAATTTTTATTTCAGTATGACATGTAATAGGTAATTGCTAGAGTAGAAGGATCCTATTCAGGCTTCCTTTTTTTGTTTTTTTTTGTTTGTTTTGTTTTATTTTTTTTGTTGTTGTTTTTTTTGAGACAGGGTTTCTCTGTGTAGCTTTGTGCCTTTCCTGGAACTCACTTGGTAGCCCAGGCTGGCCTCAAACTCACAGAGATCCGCCTGCCTCTGCCTCCCGAGTGCTGGGATTAAAGGCGTGCGCCACCACCGCCCGGCTCAGGCTTCCTTATAAAGAAAGAAGTAATACTTGACAATGTCATTTTTTCCTGCCTTTTCCTACACATACAGGAAGTGCTAAAACTCAAATGAATACTATTAGACTGTGTTTATTTTATTTACAAATATGGAGGAACAAAAGCACATATATAGTTCATAATTGCCAGTGAAATATATTCAGATGACCTTGCACTGTCATATTTATTCTTGATCAAGTATATGCTATGTTCCTATAAATATCACTTATCTCTTCAGTTGCTCCATGATTCACAAGATTAAGAAAATCTCTTAAGTTAAAGCTTTCATGCGTTTTCAAGTATGATGGATGTCACAGAGTGGTCTGAATATTCAGGGAAGTCTCCTGGCCCCTGTTCCCCTGTTGAAATCTGCACTGGATAGCTACAGAGGTGGAAAGCACCATTTTCAATGTTTCTGCCATCCTGCCAGAAAACTGAAGGTTTGGGGGCCTGGTGGTCAGGTGGTAAAGCTGGACAGAGGGTTCAATCTTTGGTTTTCCACTGTGAGGAATGATGAAAAGAGTAGTGGTGACCCTCTCCATCTGATTTCCTTTGGCTCATCTTGAGTCTATTTAAACAAGCTTCTGGAAATTTTCCACAGGTCTCAAATATACTACCAAGTCTTTCAACATGTAACCCACAGTGAAAATGTTCACAGCTTTTTCTTCCTGGCAGTTTAAATCTTTTGTTTCTTAATTTATTCTCAATTTCACTAGGTTACATTTTTCCCTGAAAAAAATATGTATTATTTAGTGGGTAAGCACTACTAATTTCTGTAAAATTATAACATAATGAGGTAATTTCCATTCCTACATCTTCAATAATGAAGATTTTCATGTATCTATATTTTCTTAATCTGAAAACCCTAAACATTATAACATTGTGAGTAATATCAGTGTTCTTTTTTTAGATACTATATTGTGCTTTTTTTTAATTCTTTTATTTAGCAATTGTATCTTTTAATTGGTAATTTTTTAAAATTTATTTATTTTTATTGTAAAAAAGAAAAAGGTAGAGCTGCACTTTTAAAAACAAAGCAGGGATTTTATGGACCACATTTTTGGAAATGAATGTAAACAGATTTAACAAACACAGATAGGGAAGATTACACTCATGAGACAAAATAAATTAATCAGAATAAGATTTTAGATAAGAAAATTGGTGAGGCAAAAATACTTTGTCTTCCTTCATTTCTTCAACAGTGGGTAATTGGTTGTCCTTTCTATAATACAAGATCCGCACAGCAAGTAAGTCTAAATGGAGAGGAAAGATAGAAGATTCTGCCAGCTGCTGGAGTCAGTTTACTCAAGGAACAATTTCCTTTCATTCCACCTACCTGATTTTAAATTTCTTCTTAGTGAAACAGAAAAGAAGTGTTTGGATTTTTTTAAATCTTCTGGTGTCTTAGATAGGGTTTCTATTGCTATAAGAAGACATCATGAACATGGTAACTCTTATAAGGAAAACATTTAATTGAGTAGGCTCACTGAAAGTCATCTGAACAAATTCCAAACTCTGATTCTCCATGTCTGATGTCAAAACCCTCTTCAGATCTGCAGCTCCATTCAGCTTTGTTGACTACAACACTCTTGTTCTTAGGGCAGGTTCCATTCCCAGTTATCAGTGTTTTTCAGCAGGTATCATATAACTCTGACATTTCTAACATTATGGGTTTTCCAAGGCTTCTCCAAATGATATCTCTTGGCCTCCATTCAGGGACAACCCCTGACACATGCCTGGCCTCAGTATTTTCTTATGTGAGCAGGCAAACTCCATAACCACTTTCATTTATGCTTAACTCTAAACCCAGAAACACATGTCCAAAGATGCCAAGTTATGCTGCTTGTTGAGAATGGAACATAGCCCCCTCGTTCAATTACATCTTCACCAGATCTCTGTTTTCCATTGTTTTCTTCATTGCCTAAGTTTGTCTGTGCTGAAACTTGCTCTGTAGACCAGGCTGGACTCAAACTCAGAGATACACAAGACTCTGCATTCACTGTGGTAGGGTAAAAGGTATGAACTTCCTCACCTGTCTCTAAGCTTTTATTTAGTTCCTTTTCACAAGTATGAGACTTTGCTGGCTGAGATGTTGCTGTGAGGTCATCACTATCTATATTCCATTTCTTTTCTTTCTTTATTAAGAAATTTTTATTCATTTTACATATCAACCACAGATCTCTCACTCTTCACTGTTCTTGCCTCCCTCCACCAGCATTCCCCCTCCAACCCTCTATTGCTCCTCCAAAAAGGTAAAGCCTCCCATGAGGAGTTAGCAAAGTTTGCTCAGTTGAGGCAGATCCAAGCCTTCCCCCACCCCATATCAAAGCTATATAAGATATCCCATCATAGGTAATTGACTGCAAAAAGCCAGTTCATACATCAAGGGTAGATCCTGATCATACTGCCAGGGGCCCCTTAAGCACACCAAGCTACACAAATGTCTCACTTATGAAGAGGGCCTTGTCCCATCCCATCCAGGCTCTATAGCTGTAGGTCTAAGGTTCATGAGTTCCCACTAGCTTGGTTTGGTTTCCTCTGTAGGTTTCTACATCATGACCTTGATGCCCCTTACTTATAGAATTCCTCTTATCTCGCTTTGACTAGACTACCTTTTGCTTGTCTCTAGAACTCTACATCTGTTCCATTGGGTACTAGATGAAGGCTCTATTATGACAGTTAGGGTATTCACCAATCTGATTACCAGGGTATGCCAGCTCAGTCACCCTCTCCACTATTGCTAATAGTCTAAGATCAAATATATCTAAGAGGCATATTCCATTCCTCAATCCATTTATCTCCTAGAACATGGGATTTAACACCATTTCACTTTCTGGTGCTCTTTTTCACCTCAAAATTTTCTTTTTGTAATTTACCTTGCTCAGTTTGCTCCTTTTTGTTATAAATCTTCATTAAATTTATCAATAATAACCACACTATTGTGTCTATAGTAGGCTGTTCTGAGATTTACTCTGTCAACAGAGTTAATACAAAGAATTTTCCTCTAGCCTCAAGCACATTCTTCGAACAAGGGCAAAAACAGACAATTTCTTCACCAAAATATTACAAGACCAGTCTCTAAGACATACTAACATTCTTCTCCTCCAAAACCTCTTGGTCCTCGAAGTTCATCAATGCACATTCAGCACCACTGTCTTCCATGCTCCTACAAGGATGGCGCTTTATGCAGCACTGAAAGCATTCAACTGCTTTCCTTACCCAAATTCAAAGTCTATATTACCCTAAACAAAAGCATGGTCAGGCATGTAGACAAAATTCTAAATGGTCTTATGAAATAAGAAACACAGCCAAATACAGAGTTAAAGCCTAGAGATCAGAGCAAGAGCCATTACTATCTTTTCTGACCACCTTGTACCATTGTTTCCCCCAGAGAGAGAGACATTCTTCCTGTGTGATTGTCTTTTTCTGCCTTTCTGTTCTGCCTTCTCATTGGCGCTAACCCAGCCACATAACTTCCTCATCACTGCCTGTCTATACAGACCTCCCATTTTCTATGGGATTAAAAGTTCAGGTCACCTTGCTTTGCTATGTCCTTGACCTCACAGAGACTCTGCCTGACATGTGAGCTTGTTAAGGGCCTGTGCTACCAATGCTGGACTTCTGCTTAATGGCTTTGACTTCTGATCTACAGGCAAGTTTATTAACATACAAATAAAATCACATTATCACCATACAGGCCTATTTTAACAATACGCCAGTCCCTGGTAGCAATGCTTATCCTAATTAGACTTTCTATTGCTATGAAGAGACACTACCACACTACGACTACAGCAAATCTTCCAAGGAAAACACTTAAGTCTGTGAAGCTGGATATCTCACCTTGTCTTCAGTATATGTATGAGTCTCACAATAGTAGGCGCTACTGCCAGTAAAGGAATAAACTTGCCAGTAAGGGCAAGCAGGCAAAGAACAAGAGCTTCATTATTCCATGTCATTTAGGTAAGCTGCCACCAGCAGTTATTTCCTGTTCTTAAGGTGGATACCCCATCTCAAAAATTTTAGATTTAAGTTGGGTTTTCTCGCTTCAAATGACTCAAACAAGAAAATAAGCCTTCACAAGTGTGTCACACCATTAAGTTTTAGTTAATTCAAGACAGAGTCAAGTTTACACCTCAAATAGGTGATGCTTAAACTGATTTCCAAAACCCCAATGGATCAAAGACCTCAATGAATGTCTTACCTGAAATGCCAAAGCTGTTTGTATAAAATATACATAATACTCTAAAAGACATAGCTGTTGAGATGAACTTTTTGAATAAGACTCCATTAGCTTAGGAGTAAAGACCAGCTATGAACAAATGGCACCACATAGAATGTTCAACAGCAAAGAAACAAATACCTATTGAAGGGGAAGCACAAAGAGGAGAGAAAACGTTTGTCAACAAGACATTGAATCTGATAGAGAATTACATAGAGGAAAATGCTGGGTTCCAAGAAATGATTTCGGACTACCCTCTCAATCATTATCTTGTATACTGTGATTTTCAGAGCCAGATTGGCCTGGACCTCACAAAGTCAATTCTGCCCCAGCCTGTTGATTGCTGGGATTAAAACCTATCTTTGTGGACAGTAAGATGATCCAGTGTATAAAGTGCTTCTTGAGAAGCTTGACCACCTCAGTTTGGTTGTAGGACTCGTGTAGCTTTTGAAAGAAAAACTAATTCAACAAGGTTTCCTCTGTCATCCATATTCACATTATGACATGTGCATACCCACACTTGTACTCCACTACATCATGCATACACAATAATCATAAAGAATTTTTTCTTTGAAAGGGCTAATATGTATTTTTATCAAATTATTGAGAACTACATACTTTGCTGGATAGACTCAGGTCAACATCACAAAACCTAAAGTCATCATGAATAAAATTTCTGTGTTTTAAAGAAATGTCACCATGATTGGGCTATAGGCAATAACCTAACTATGACAAGTTTGTACCAGGATAGTGTGCTAATGCTGTGACAGACCAGACCGTGTTGTTTGGGGAAGTGTTTAGAAGGATTTTCTAACTTTGCTATAAAAGATATTGGTTTTAAGAGCTCAGTGAACTATTCTATTGGAGTTTGGGATATTAGACTATTGAGAGCAGTAAAGACAATGATGTCCTGGCTTGTGAAGTGTCAGATAGAAGCAAAGATGATACTCGGGCATTTGCTTGAAGAAATAGATGAGGTTGAAGAATCAGCTGTGATTAATGAGATATCAGAAATACTAAAGTGAACCCTTTGCTTTGCTGGATAATGGATGCTGGCCACTTGGGGCTAAACAAGCAGTTTTGATCAATGAGTGATCTGCAGCATCATAAAAGTGAAGTCTTCGGGGAAGTGTTTCCTCCTGTTCAGCAGACAAATGCTGTGCTCCAGCATTGAACACGTTTGAACCTCCTTTTGGCTACTGATCTTACTAATTTAAGAGTCAACTAAGTGACACTGATGTTGGAGGCATGGAGGAGTCATGGAGAGTAGTTGAGACTTGGCATTGTATGGCTGTGGTGGAGGCTCTGAAGAGAGCCCAGGAGAGGCTATTAGTGAAGGTGTAGCCCAGTTTCAGCAAGGCTCCCCAGTGTTTTTCAGCTATGAATACTAGGTGATGACCAACAAGGTCAGAAGCAGCAGTGGAGTAGAGCCAGTCAGAACCTAGAAGACAAACTGTGTGTATGTTACAGAGAGCAGAGCTGAAGAAGTGACCCAGACTCTAGGGAGGACCCCTGAAGATAGTGGGTTGATTCCAGATATCATATTTTGAGTTTTTACACATGGGAGTTTGAATTTGCTTTGTTCAGATTGTTCCTTGACTCTTCCCTCTTGAAGAAAGAAATTTTTTAAATTTTACAGGATCCCACACTTGAGATATTTTATACTTTTTTAAAAAATGAAATTTGGGAGCCTCATAGAGAATTTTGATTTTAAAAGACACTGGATATTTTTTTAAAATACTGAATTTTATAAGGCATGGGCCTTTAAGGTTTTTAAATGATTTATATTGTGAGATGTTTATTAATGTGGGATTATGGGGAAGACCTAAAAAGAAAAAGTAGTTGCTTTCAAGTGATGTATTTATGTGTCAACTTGACAAGGGTTAAAATGTATGGGATAGTGTTCTGTCAACTTCACACAAACTGAAGATATCTAAGAGGAAGGAACCCCAATTTCAAAATAAATGCCTCCATAAATCAGGCTGTAGGCAAGCATGTAGAGTATTTTCTTAATTGCTGATTGTTTGGGTAGGGAACATGCAATTGTGGGTGTTCCCATCCTAGGTCTAAGGTTGTAGGCTCTGTAAGAAAGCTGGCTGAGCAAAATATCAGTGACAAACCATAAACAACACTCATCCAGTATATTAAATCAGAAAGAGGCTTCTTATTCCCATTCAAGTTATGCCAATTTTACAACACTGAACATGTGTTACCAGGCCAGTCATCACCGTAGCTTGCAAAATTCATAGCTGTGTTAGAGTGATGAACACTTTTCTCCTCTGGTAGCATGCATAGCATCTTTTATCAGTAAGAATGCCAGCCACTGAGGACAAAGGTCTCAATTAGGTACAAATTTTTTCTCCTGGATCTCTGACTCAGGTATGTGGTATTTTATGCACTGGGGTCAGTGACTAATATTAAAGGATAATCATAAACAATGAATAAGCCATGTGTGGTTCTTTGGAATTTCATTAGCTGACAACACCAAAAAGGATCATCATTCCTTGAACTGAACTCTTTTTGCTCTACTGTGGTATCTAAATGGGTTTTGGGGACCCATTATATGGAAATGTCATTTAAACTTTTTCTTTTTTAAATTCAATATTTTTTTGTATTTTTTTTTGCTTTTAGTTTTCAATACACACTAACACAATTTCCCCTCCCTCCACTCCTCCCAGAGGAAAAAAGCAGGCTTCCCCGGTATATTATCTGAACACAGCATTATAAGATATAATAAGACTAGGTACAAATCATCATGCTAAAATGCTTAGTGAGGACACCCAGTATGATCAACATAGTAAAATGGTCATCCTATCAAAAGCATTCTAAAGATTCACTGCATTTCCAGTCAAAATTCCAACACAATTCTTTAGAGACATTAAAAGGACAATACCTAACTTCAATGGAAAAAAATGGAGGATTCCTGAAACAATGCTAAACAATAAAAGAACTGCTGTACCTGATTTCAGGCTGTGCTACAGAGCTATAGTAATAAAAACTGCATGGTATTAGCATAAGAACTGACATGTTGATCCATTTAAACTCTTTACATTTGTGTGTGTGAATTTGTATATTATTATTATTATCATCATCATCATCATTATTATTATTATTATTATTATTAGGGAGCTCTGCAAAAGGACATTTTCAGAAGCTTTTTTATTACAATTAATCACTCCACATATTTCCTCCTCTGACTTATTCTCCCATCCTCCTCAACAAGTAATAATTCCTGATCCACAATTCCTCTATCACACTTCTTATCACCCTGTTCTTTCTCCCCTCGCTTGTAAGTTATCCATGGTTCCTTGTTTAAGATCTATATTGTATAGACTTTTAAGGACTCATCTTTAGTAATCTTTTCCCTGATTTCATGGGATATAGTTTTACCAGGCTTTCTTTAGAAAACATTGTTCTCAAATACAATGACATTGAAGTATCTTTATTATTTCCTTGGTTGTAGCTGACAATTATAAGGCAAAACCTTTATGTGTCATTGATCTTTCAAAAAGCTCATATTTCAAGTTAGCTCTCTCTGCTTCTTTTCTGTAGTTTGAGATATGCTGCTGCACCAGGCACCTGCTGTTTCCACTCAATATGTTGAAAGACCAAAAATTATATTTTGATAATATTATTTTTATTTTCTTTATTTACTTTTGTTATTGTCGTGACAGCTCTCAATATGTAATCCTAGATGACCTGAAATGTATTACTTAGACCTTGCTGGAGTTTAACTCAAAATGAACTATGTGCCTCTACCTTTAAAGAGTTGAAATTAAATGCATGTGTCACTATGCCTGGAATTTGATACTAAAATTTTAATTGTAAAAGTAATCAATGATAAAAGCAAAAAGCACATTTAAAATGGGGGTTTATTATTCTGGGCGTATTAGCTCATACACATAGTCCTGTCATTCAAGAGATAGAAGCCAAAGATTGCTACAAGTTTAAGGACACCCTACGTTACAGAATAAGACTCTTTCTCAAAGTTCCAAAATAAAGAAAGGATGGAGGACTGAAGAAATTATAAATAGGAGAAAATAAAGAATAGAAGGACTCCAATATTCAAAACCAAGGATAACACAAGAGGTATGCATAAAATAACTGTCACATGTAAACTAGAATTGTGTGCAATAAAACCAGGGATTTTGAAGAAAATGAGTCTAAAAAATATGACTTCTGTTAGGAATGACAAAAATCAATAACTATGCATTTCTTTATATTCCCAGATGGTATACCCTGTATCCTTTGGTTGAATTATAAAATCTGTTAAGTCCATACTGCAAGGACTATTTTAAATATCCATGTTAACTAAAAAATGAATTAGGTCAGCATAAACACTCTTCATTATACAGATGTGATGAGCAGTACACAGAAAGTTAAGTAACTCACTGAGATAAAACTATTGACAATTGTAGAACTGAAATCACAGGCACACATAAAAAGGCATGGTTTTTACAAATAGAGTTTCACATTATAGATTCATTCGCACACCTCATACAGTTAATTTTATTCTTAGATACTATTGACATGGTTATTCTCTATTTCTAACTTGATGAGATCTAGAATTACCTGGAAGACAAGCCTATGCCATACTTGAGCAGGATTATCTGAATTAATTTAGTTGAGGTGGAAAGACCTGTCCAGGACTCTGCAATAATGGAAAATAGTAGTTGAGCTCTGTCCTTCATTGTTCTCTGCTTCTTGATCAGGACTGACCACCAGCCTCAAGTTTCTGTCACTGTGACTTTTTCCCCAAATAGGATCTGTGACCCACACTTAACCCTCCCTACCTAAAGGGTAGGGTATTTTATCATAGAACCAGAAAATGTAACTAAGACAGATGTTTACTTACAAGATAAGAAAAATGTTCCCAGAAAGCAGTGTTGGAAAATTCCTTAAATCCCAGCACTCCAGAGGCAAAGGCAGGTGGATCTTTCTGAGTTAAAGGCCAACCTGGTCTATAGAGCTAGTACCAAGACAGCTGAGGCTACCCAGCAAAACCATGTCTCAAAGAAAATACAACATCAAACAAAAAAGAATCATGTTTGGATTATATTTCATAGATATGTGTGAAAACAAATTATTATACTTTGAAAAAACACTGTAAAACCAAGCTGCTATATTCTAGGACTTTTTCTTACCAAGATGGAGATCCTTAGTAACTAAACAATTGACTTTCTGTGTACTGGTCAGGAAATCTTCAACACAGTGACTCCAAAATCAACATACTGACAATTTACAAATATATCCACAATTAGTCATAACTTGGTAGTAGGATTGAAACTGTATTTTATTTTAAAATACAGGGATTTCATTAGGTGTTTTCAGATTCCTAATACCACCTTGACCTAAAATATATAAGTACATGCAAAGAAAAATTATTTGGTTTTCTGTTTTGCTAGCTTCTATTTAATCCTTGACTTTTGTGACTACTGTACAAAATCTGGAAATCAGATTAGTCATAATAGAACAACTTTTAATGTCAGTGTTAGGAGGCAGATGCAGGTGGAATGCTCTAAATTCAAGGCCAGCTTAGTCTACAAAGGCACTTCCTGGTCAGAGAGTGCTATTGAAGGCAAAACTGTCTTTAATAATAACAGAAAAGCTAAGTCTTAGTGAAAACTTGCTGCCAGGCATCCTCTCAAATTATAAAAAAGAAAGCTCTACTGCATTGTAGTTTACCTGGATTTTCTCACGTTAGGAATCAATATTTGAAAGCTATATTGACAATGCAAGATGACAGGAGTATCTTTTCAGCATACTTTAAATTTCTCAAATTTGGCACCAGCTGCAGAGTGACTGACTGTCCAGAGCATGGTGGTTTCAGGCTGGCCATCCCCTTCTCTCTGTATTGCATGAGTAAAGATACAAACATCCTTATCTGTTCATTCCTATATTGCATCAAATTCAGCCACAGTGGGAGAACTCCTGAAATTGCTGCCATGGGACAGGAAGCACACAGAAGTTGAGACAGCTGTCCTTCCTGTTGTAGGAGTAGATTGTAAGAGGCTGTGCACCTCTGACCTAGGAGAATGGCAGCTGTTCTTCACCTGCCTGCTGCAGCAGCTGTTCTTTGTCTTTTTCCCCTATTTCCACAGGCACAACTTAATGAGGTTCTTAAAGGCACTCTCCCTACAATGACTACGTGGAGGAGGGAGCTGAATAAGGCAAACACTAGGGTTCTGTTTACCCATGTATCAGCAATGAAAGATTCTCTAGAAGAATCCGTGTTCTTTTGTCTTCCTCTTCAAAATGGAGTGGAAAACCTTAACAGGGACAGTAATTCAAAGGAGTACCTTATGTCTATATGGAGTAGCCAACTTTACTGTTGGAAAACATAAATTTCCTTTCAAAGCCACATTTGTATTTTTGCCGATTTTTCCCTTTCATTATTTAATAGTGCACAGTTCAGGTTTTCCAAATCCAAAGGTCATTCAGTATTTCCCTATGAATTTCTTTTTCCCATGTAGTCTTTGATCGTGTAGTATTAGGTCAATATCATGTTACATTTATTTAAAAATGGAATGTATACATATTTGTCTAGATTTTGTTCATTTTTTTTGTTTGCATTTTCAGAAGGGATCTGGTTTACCAAGGCATAAAAGTGAATAGGAGAGCTGAAGAGATGATTCAGCTTTTAAAAGCAGCTCTTACTCTGAAAGAGGACTAGAGTCCAGTCCCAGCACCATGTCAGGAACCTCATAATAACTCGAGCTCTGGGAGCATACAGAGCCACTGCACTCCATTAACACCTCTACACATGTGTTTACTACACACACACACTCACACACACACACACACAGAGAGAGAGAGAGACAGAGAGAGAGAGAGAGAGAAGAGAAGAGAAGAGAAGAGAAGAGAAGAGAAGAGAAGAGAAGAGAAGAGAAGAGAAGAGAGAAAGAGAAGGAGACAGAGAAGGACAGAGAGACAGAGACAGACACACACACACACACACAGAGAGAGAGAGAGAGAGAGAGAGAGAGAGAGAGAGAAACAGAGAGACAGAGACAGAGACAGAGAGACAGACAGAGACAGAGACAGATAGAGAGAACACTTACATAATTAAAAATAATAAAATCCAGCTAATCCTGATGGCACATACCTTTACTTTCAGGCCTCAAGAGGCAGAAGGTGGTAGATCTCTTTGAGTATAACCCCAGCTTGGTCTACAAACTGCATGCCCTGGCCAGCAAGCTCTAACCAGTGAGACTGCCTCAAAAAGTAAATAATTAACATAAAATCTACATCACAGCAAGGATTTTTTTAAAAAGTGAGTAAAGAAATTTCATCATTGCATGGTAACTCAACAGTTTCATGAAAACAACAATTATCATGTCCATGGTAAGGTTTTCACTTTACCTGAATAAAATAAATGATTAAAAATTTAAAAAAAAAGTTGAACCTGACTAATGCAGAATGTTTTAAATGTAGCATCTCTTATTTGTTAGTGATTTCTCCTGCCAGTGTGTCAAGTGTCTAACATTTTGTACCTACTCTAATTTGAGTTACATTTTTCCTAAGCAGCCTTTCCTAAGCAGATCTAATGTGTGATATAAATTAAGAATATGTAGTCCATATTGCCCACAAAAACATCTTGAATTTGATCCTGATCAATTTATACAGGTGTTTATGAAGACCCTCCTTTTCCATACTAGCAAAAGGAAAGCTTAAAGCTCATGGATGCCTGCCTTACTTCATTAGGTTCAGAAAAGATTATTGAGACCCTGCAGCCTGGCAAACATGCATGCATGCGTGATTGCAGTGAGCTGCTGGCTCACTAGCACAGGCTGGGGGTTGGGAATGTGATGAGTAAAGTCAGTGCAGCAGCAGGTCCTGCTCAGAGGAGAGGGAGCCAAAGATGCCTGTCACATCCACCTGAGGAATGGTCAGCAAGACAATGCAGCAACCAAGGTCAGCTTCCTCTGGGCCCTGTTGTGTGTTTCATAGACAGACATCATCTTTGCCCATTAATTATTGCAAATCTGTATGGGTTAGAACATTGTTATATAGATCTATAGTCTTTGGCTCTGAGGAATCAAATCAGAAAGTTATCAGATCAAGACCATCCATCCTTTATTCTGCTCTGTATTGTCCTGGACTCACAGTGCCCCTCCTCTTGTTCCCTCAGTCTGTCCTGCCACTTTATCTCTGTACTCTTCCAGTATGAACAATAGCACTTCAAAGCCCAGACCATGTTGTGCATTGTTTCTGTGTGGGAGCACCGGTTATTGACAAAACAAAAATGAATATTTATTCTGGTACAGGGATATTGAACAAAGTCAGCATTCTGAAGAGGAATTAAATTGGGTGTCTGTCATGCAATGAATGATGTGAAGGGATGAAAAACTTTAGAGTTAACATACACATTAACAGCAGATTGGCAACACCACAGACCGTGGTGGTTTCCAAGTGCAAGTTTCTGAATGGTTAGAAGGATGACGTAAGTATGATTTCTGATGATAGGATAGTTATAATAAAGGAAAGAAGTTTCCAAAGTTACTGTAAATTAGAGTGGTGGACAGCGTGAATTGAGGTGTGTGTGCCAGTCTGTATGTCTGTCTGTGTGTTACACTTGAGGATCACAAGTGAAATGTGGGAATGCCAGCAGAACGGCCAGTGTGAGGAAAAGAAGAGTGTCTTTTGCATACAGAGCTACAGTCTACAGTGGTACAAAATAATAATTTTCTCCATGATCTTGTCAGGTGATCTAGTTTAAACATTGGGAACATGCTTGGTATATTTATGTATTTTTTTATTTATTGGTATATTCATTCTTTTGAAATGTTGTCCTGATATGACAATAGACTGATGCTTTGAGAAATACATGGTTTTTATATGTCATCTATTTCATGTATATAACATATGCAAATGGTGTGGAGAATTTGTCTTTAGGCACCCCTGACAGAGAAATCCACAGGGATATGTACCTTTTTGGTTTGTTCGTTGGAGGTTTGGGGTATTTTTTGTAATTGTGGATTTTTTTTATTTCAAAATGGTATTTGTATTTATTTTTTCCTTTTAATGATAATTGATTCTTTTCTAGTATAATATATCATGATAACAATTTTCCTTCCTTCTACTCCTTCAAGTTCTTTCCCACCTTTCCATGTCTGGGTCCATGTTATTGCTGTAATTGCAATCTGTGTTGATATCCATGGCCCAAATTACTACAGGGGCTCATAGGATTTATAGGTGTTGAATTCTGAGGGCTGTGCTGAGAGACAGGCCCATTATTCATTGATGCTGAGATATCTGGCCCTGCCAATGACTAGGCTCTACAGCAGAAGAGTTGGCCCCATCTGTCATGGGAAACCTGGCCCCCACAATTAGGAATTATGTTTCTACCCCTCACCTGTAGGGGGCAGTCCCAGTGGTCAAGGCTAACCAGCTCAGGTATCACCCAGGACATGGGTTGTCCCACCCTAACATTTACCTCATCCACATCCCAGGCCTTAGGTTGGCCCACCCTAATGTCTACCTCATCTATGACATGATGGAGCATGTGAAGGTCCTGCAGAATGATCCGGCAGAGTCTCCATGGCACTGTGCAACAGCATATCCAAGCAGAGTTTTGGCGAGGTGGGTCCAGTGATGATGGTGTGCCAGAGGCCAGAAGCCTTAAACCAGACCAATTGATCTCCATGACTTTTAGGCCACCCTGGTCTGCATTGCAAATTACAGACCAGCTAGATCTACATAATGATTTCCTGTCTCAAAACAACAATAAAAACAATATCAACACAAAAATTTTGGCATTTTAAGCAATTCTGATTCAGAATGTTCACTAATTATTATACTTTCCTCTATTGGGCCATCATTAGGGTCCCTGACTGTGTACTGAATCCTATATTTTCCCTTTCTGTATATTAACAGTTAAACCTGAGTAAAATATTTTATCATTTCTAACTCACTGTATCCCTCTTAACTGTATGATTCTTTGTATGGGTTGCAAGCCTTTGGATCCAAGAAAGTTATCTTTAGTAAAATCAGAATGTTCTTCTCTTTTCTCTGTATACTTAAGGCTATTAAAAATGACCCATTGTGGTCACATACACACCTTTATTCCCAGGATTCAAAGAGACAAGCAGGTTGATATTTCTGCATTTGAGGCCAGCCTTAAATCCATTCAAATAATGATTGCTTACCCCATCAACATTTGTGACAGTTTTGCAACAATGTATCATGTAGGCAAGTACATCAAAGGTTTGGGAGCTGGTTTGTTGTTTAAATGTCTCCTCAGGAGCATTCATAATACCTTGCAGGATTAGAAACACTATTCTGCAACAGTGAAGAAACAAACCTGAATTGTCCCTGTTCTGTGAGAAATATAGGTACTGGCCCTTAGAAATAGAACCTTAGCATTTGTGTAAAACAAGCAATGGATTGGAAAATGGTATTTCTTGTTCGAAGGATCCCATGGAACACATTGATCAACAAATCTATTAAATATAATCCATACCTGTCCCTGGAGGTTTCATTTTGTAGCAAGGGATATCTAGGTAGAGCTTTCTCTTCCTGTTATGGTGATTTCATTTACATTTCTTTTTTATTTAATATTTTTATTGTATAAGTAACTTAATTTCACATATCAGCCATGGATTCTCCCACCCTCCTTCCTCCCATGTCCCAGGCCTCCCCCTCAACCCACCCCCCATTCCCAACTCCTCCAAGGAAAGGTCACCCCTGGGGAGGCAGCCCAGCCTGGTAGACTCAGACTAAGCAGGTCCAGTCTCCTCCTCCCTACACCAAGGCTGAGCAAAGTGTCCCAGCATAGGCCCCCAGCTCCAAAAACCCAGCCTGTGAACCAAGGACAGGTCCCAGCTCCACTGCCTTGAGTGACTCCCAAACAGTTCAAGCTAATCAACATTTCTTTTATTGATATATTATACATTAAGAAGTCTACTGGTATAGGTTTCTGTAAGGCCTTGCATATGGTCCATCGTTTTAGCAATCTCCCTTTCAATGTTATACCTTCCACACTCTTCTCTCCCCATCTATATTTAATATTCCATTCTAGTATCACTTCACTATTTGTCTCCAGAATTACTTATACTATTTCCATTTCCTCAAAGAAACATTACCTAACTCCTAGTCTCTTACGCCACACCTTATCTCTGTGGATTTTAAGATTCTTACATAAACAGACATTTCCTGTCCTGACCACTCAGTCCCAAATAATCATACAGAAAATTATATTAATTACAAATATTCGATCAATAGCTCAGGCTTATTATTAACTAGCTCTTATATTTTAAATTAACCTATATTCCTTATTTATGCTCTGTCACATTTAATTACTTTTATTAGCATGGCACATTCATCTCCTGATCCCTCTGTATTTGGCTAGCAACCCCTCTGACTCCACCCTTCCTCATCCTATCATTTTCAAATGGCTTTCCCACCTAACTTTATTCTGTTCAGCTGTTGGCCAGTCAGCTTGTTTATTAAGCCAATCATAGAGAAACATATTCACAGAGTGTACACAAGGATCATTACACAGCATTCTTATATGCCTTTATAACACTTAAATGTTAAATTTGGATAAATTTAAGTGATTACATACTATATTTGTCTTTAGGGTACTGGTTTCCCCACTAAGGATCATGCTTTTCTAGTTCCATCTATTTAAATATGTGTTCCCCGATTTCATGTTTTTTTTTTTAAATCTGAGTTATTGTGTAAATATAGTACACGTTCATTACCCATTTTAAGGACATATAGGCTATTTCATATTTCTGACTAATAGGAAACAGGTGTCTATGTAATAGAATATAGAATTTTTTGGTATTTGTGCAAGAGTGGTACACCTAGATTGAAGTAGATCTATTCCCAGGTACCTAGAGACCCCAAAACTGATTTCCACACTGGTTATATGTTTGCATTCTACCAGCAATGAAAAAGTATTTCATTTACTCCATATGCTCACCAGCATGTGTTGTCAATTTTCTTATTGCTCTTGATAGTGGAAAATGAAATCTCAATATGTTTTTGATATGCATATACCTAATGACTAGGGTTGTGAACTTTTCTTTAAATAAAACTAGCATTTGAATGGCCACTAATGAGTCACTAGATGAAGCAAGTTATAACTGAAAAACAAAGATAAATAAGTGGAAACCATGGAAATTACAGGTAAGGAAGGCAATGGAAGGATTAGTATTCAGAGAGAAACTATAACAAATAAGGCAACCAAAATATTTCAGACATACATCACAAAGGGATACTAAAAAATTTACTTCCTGTCAGTATATATATATATATATATATATATATATATATATATATATATATATAATACAATTTGGTGGATTCATCATCAAAAATAAAATCAAACAGCTTAAGAATTCACCTTTATTAAGAAATTAAAAGAACCTCTAAAATTAGGGGATGGGAATCCATGTAATTTAGGATCAGATTTTAGACTGGGAAAGTAAAAAATCGAGGGAGGAAAGGCAAATTGCCTACAACAAAGGTAAATGATCAGTAAATCCATTAATCCTCATAGTCCTTAAAATAATATTGTAATGTGACGAGTCATCATAAACACATATTTCATTCTTGCCCTTAACACTACATGCCAAGCTATGCTTGAAAGAATAATAACCTCTGTGCTCCCAGTACCATCTAACTTTTCACAAAATGGGAAGGTTGATAGAAACCACAAAAAAAGTTATAAAAAGATTGTAGAGACACCCAAGAACATGTAATGATTGCTCATTTCAAAAGGATTTAAACAATCATCTCAAAGCCAAAACCAATCTCTTGACTTCTACAAGAATATCTAATTTATGTTCCCCTTCAGAGACACAGGAAGGACTGATTCAAGACCCTATTAGCTGAAACATATTCCCTGACAAAAAAGAATCTTCTGGAGAAAGATACTGAAATTTTCTCCTGGACACCATGTACACTGTCACTCAAAAATTCCATTCTGTACCTGGTGCCTGTACCACCTGTCTTGAACCCTCTATTCTCCTCTCATTTCTTTTGTGATATATATAGAAAAATTATATCTTCATTAGGGATTATTCCTTTAATGAGTATGCAATTAAATTCTTTGTCTGTTCTCATTAACTTTGGTCTGATAACTGTTTTGAACAGAAAGAATTGCTTGTTTCATTGGTCCATTTCCATTGGGTACCATTTTGTATTCCAGCATTTCAAAGCAGTGTCGTGTGTGTGTGTGTGTGTGTGTGTGTGTGTGTGTGTGTGTGTGTGTGTGTGTGTGTGATTAGCTTCATTTCTTGGAGAAAAAAATGATCCACTCACTAGTTGATCATTTCCATTACTGTGGGTCTTACTATTGGCAAGTAAGATCATCAATATTTCCAGTTATTATTGAATGTGGGTATTGATTGATTCCTTTCATTTTGTTGACCTTGCAGTGTTACGGTTCTGGCTTTAGATTCATGGATAGAAAAAGCTGGTTATGGACTTTGCCTCTATGCCTAAGGAAAAATTGCCAGACATGTGTCAGGGTTGTCCCCGAATGGAGGCCTAGAGCAATCATTTTGTGAAGCTGTAAAGGTGAAGCCTGGATTTCCTTGCAGACCCCAAGATGTTAGAGATGGCAGATACATGGGATACTGGCTTGGAGAGCTATTAACAGGGAGTGGAACCAGCCTAGGAAAAGAAGTGTGTTTTAGTCAACAAAGCTGAAAAGAGTTGGAGATCTGAAGACATTAACTTAAGACATGGAAATACAGAGTTTAGAGTTTGTTCAACTGGTTTCCCATTTTGCTTTTGTCCAGTATTTCCTCATTATGCTCTCTATCCTACATTTTGAAATGGTAATGTATATCCTCTGCCATTATGTGCTGGATGTATATTATCTGTTTGCTTACAGGGAATTACAGTTTAGAGATTGCATGAATATCAGAAGAGATGTTGAACTTTGGGCTTTAAACATTGGTAAGATTGTGGTCCAGGAAGTAGAATGTGTTAGTTTGAAAGAAATGTCCTCCAAAGTGCATGGCACTATTATAAAGTATGGCATTGTTGGAGTAGTTATGATCTTGTTGGAGAAAGAATGTCACTGTTGAGGAGGGCTTTGGGGTCTCATATATGCTCAAGATATTGCCCAGTGTCTAAACCAATTTTCTGTTGCCTATAAGATACAGGACTCTCAGGTAATCCTCCAGTACCATGTCTGCTTTCATACCTCCATGTCCTACCATGATGATAATGGACTGAACCTCTGAACTGCAAAACATCCACCCTATTAAATATTTTCCTAATAAGAGTTGCTATGGCGATGGTGTCTCTTCACGGCACAGAAACCCTATCTAAAAGAGTTATCATTGACTTAACTGCACATATATACATATAAGAAAATACATGTCATTCCTGTCTTTTGGCATCTTAGTTACTGAATGCAGTATGATTTTTTTCTAGTTACTTTCATTTACATGTGATTTTTTTGTCTTTCATGATTTCTTTACTTTTAAAGGCTGAATTTTTCAAACTAGGGAAGCTGAAGGAAGGTAACTTGGGGGCTCTTATCTGTAAGACCACACTGGGAGAGCAGAACTGGGAAGAACAATGTATTAGATAGATAGAGGGAAACATTATGAGGTAAGAAAGAAATAGGGTCCTAGGGAAATTCCCAGAAACCTACAAGGACATCATGTAAATGTAACCAACCATCTTATTAAATAAGAAACACAGAACCAATGCAAAGAAGAAAGCCAAGAGATCAGAGCTAAGAGCCTTACCCATCTGCTGCAGCTAGTCTACTCAGCCAAGAGAGCCACTTCCTGTGTTTTTGTCTTTATATAGACTTTTTGTTCTGCCTTCTCATTGGATGTAAACCCAACCACATGACTGCCTCATCACTTCCTCTCTGTACAGACCTCCAGGTCTTCCATGGTTGGTTTTGAAATTAAAGGCATGTGTCTCCAATGCTGGCTGTATCCTTGAACACACAGAGATCTACATAGCTCTGCCTACCAAGTGCTGGGATTAAAGGCATGCACCACCACTCCCCAGCTTTTGCTATGGCTCTAATAGCTCTGACCCCCAGGGCAACTTTATTTATTAACATACAAATCACATTTTAGTACAAATAAAATATCACTATAATGACACCAGAATATACTACTAATAATAGTGATGAGGTGCCTGAACTGGCCTGCCCTGGTAATCACATTGGTGAATATCTTAACTGTCATCATAGAGCCTTCATCTAGTAATGATGGAAACAGCACCAAGAATCAGAATTCAAGGCTAAGTAACAGGAAGTCCAGACAAAGAGAGGAAAGAGGTATTATACAAGAAAGTGGGGTCAAGATCACAGTGGGGAAATCTACAGAGACAACTGATCCAAGCTCATAGAAACTCACAAACTTTAGACCAAAAGCTATCAAACCTACATGGAACCAGACTAGACGCTGTGCATATGGGAGACAGTTGTGTAGCTGTGTCTGTTTAAAGGCCCCCTGGCAGCATGATCAGAATCTATCCCTGGTGCATGACTTGACTTTCTGGATCCCATTATCTCTGGTTGGAAACATTGCTCACCCTTGATGCAGGGAGGAGGGGTTTGGTCTTGCCTCAACTGAATGTACCAGGCTCAGCTGTCCTACCATGGGAGAACTAACCCTGTTGGAGGAGGGAACTAAGGAGGGAAGGGAAGTAGAGCGGTGAATGGGAGGAGGGATGAGAGGGAGATCTGTGGTTGATATGTTAAATGAATTTAAAAATTAAAAAAAGAAAGTGTTTATGGTCTCATAACAAATAATTTAATTAACTAATTAATTCATATAAATGCATACATACATTCATACATACATACATAAATTCTGGTGTTATATTTTATATCAATTTTATAATCCACAGGTAATTTTTTAATTGAGAAATTTTGTATTCATTTTACATACCAATCACAGTTCCTCCTCTCTTCCCTTTTCCTGCCTTTCCCCATCATCCCCCCCCAACAATACACCTCTCATTCCATCCTCCAAAAAGATAATGCCTTTCATGGGGAGTCAGCAGAGCCTGGTATATTCAGTCTAGGCAGGTCCAAGACACTCCACCGGTGATTTAATTGCTTCTGGATGAACTACTTCTTGAAAGGGTTCTTTATGGTAGCTGGTATGTTCAACAATTATTTTTAAATTTCTGATGACTAGATTTAGAAATCTACCAAATCGCGAAAGATACTTCCTAGGCAATAATGACAGGGAAAAACACACATTAAAACTGATCACGCCCTTTTTCTTACAGTAATCTCTACCACCTCTAAATGTAATCTCTACCACCTCTAAATGCCTAAGGCAGTGTCAGGCTCCCATGGGATGATGGGTGACAGGAAGTACAACAGGAACCTTGGATACTGAACAGGCTCTGGTGAAAGGAAACATAACAAAACTACAAGGACCAAAGTCATTTCCATTTGCATCTTCCTCTAACGTCAAACATGGAAGCAACACTGGCTTGAGTTAAATTTCTCTATTTGCTGGAGAGTATCCTTGAGCATGTTGTACTGAGTCTCCCAAAGACAACCAAGAAAACAACCTGAATGCAAACTCAAAGTGTCTTTTTATTTATGAGTTTAAACCTAGATCTCTCCAGCAGGAAGACCCTGTTTAGCAAACAAGCAGGGTTTTTATAGCGGTATGGGTAGGGTATCTGGGGGAATTCCAATTCTATATAGTTACAAGCTTACTTTAGGTTAGAGATGCTTGGTTTGAACTGGTTAGAGAGTTGCAGTTGCAAGGAAATTACAATATCCTCCAGCAATCTATATCATCAGCAGACCCATTATCTCTGATAATAAGACATCCCATTTCTTATTTCCAGGAAACTTGTTACCTCTGACAGCTATGGTATATAATCTATCATATCCTTTAGTTTATGGCAGGAAATATTTGGAATTCATTTTTTATGTGACTATTAATTGCCTGGGAATAGGGGAGCACATCCTCTGGTGGGTTTCCCAGGGCCTGCTTCCCCCAGTCTAATCCTTTGGTGAGTTTCCCAGGGCTTGGGGTGGAGGAGAACCCCATCCTCTGGTGGGTTTCCCAGGGCTTGGGGTGTAGGGGCAGCCTGTGGCAGGAATCTTAAAAGTTCTTATTAATAAAATCAAACCCGAGGCCAGTTATTGGGGTCAATGCTGGTAGATCAGAGAGAGAGAACAGGCCACAGCTATCTCACCTCGCCAGTTCCTCAGCTGGTCGTGTTTCCTCAGACTGGAAGCTTCTGTGTCCTCATCCAGAATGAATCTCAGCTGTACTGTGTTGCTCCATAGCCTGAAAGCTTAACCAGGCCAAATGCTTAACCAGCCAAATGCCTAACCATCCAAATCTTCTAGTTTCTGGTCCTCACGCCTTATATATCTTTTTGCTTTCTACCACCACTCCCTGGGATTAAAGGCTGGCTTTCTGGGATTAAAGGCGTGTGTCACCTTGCTTGGCTATTTCCAATGTGGCCTTGAACTCACAGAGATCCAGAGGGATTTCTATCTCTGGAATGCTAGGATTAAAGGTGTGAGTGCCACCATTTTCTAGCCTTTGTATCTAGTGGCTGTCTGTTCTCTGACCCCAGATAAATTTATTAGAGTACACAATATTTTGGGGGAACACAGTACCACCACAGCAGCCCATCCCCTGGTGGGTTTCCAAAAGTTTTCTTCCCAAGTCTGACCTTCCCTAAGAGCTGCAACCCTGTCATCCTCTCAAGTGCATTGCTTCTTCAGTTTCAAGTTTAGGAATTCATTTTCTTAATCATAAACTTTCAGTTACACAGAATTTACAAGTCCCTCCCTGTTCTGTTAAGTGTATTTTCTTTAGCTATAGATTTACAAATATGTCCTAAAGAAAGTTTTGGTTTTATAAGTAATGACACAAAGCATTCAGTGTTAATTTTGGGTTAGAGAGGTCATCATATGTATAAGTCAGCCTTCTAGTTTTAATATATTTAGGCCCCAAAGTTTAGGTTCTCAAGTAGGTGCCCCAAGAACCCAGACTCCAGTCCAGTTTATGCAAAAGCACGAGGTTTTTATTGAAGCAACTGTATAGATGGGCTACTCTTGTCCTGAGAGCAAGAGTCACACATTACTGCAGCCACATGGGGGCTTTTAAAAGAAAAACCCGTAAAGCCATAAGATTACAATTCCCATACAATTTCATTGCACAAGATCATGGTCTGATAACAGAGTGGGTACAGTCACGTCCACATGTACATTCTTCCTGAAACCTCAAGGGGGGTATCAGGGTGGGAGTGGAGTTTACAAAAAGGTCACAGTGGTCCTTCCTGGAACACTTGCAATACCCAGTCACAGATGAGCACATCTCTTAGCAGAAATCTTTTTACATTGTTACAGGGGTGGTTGAATAATGACTGAGTCAGTTTGCCCTTGGAACTAGATTTTTAGTTTCTCATTTCCTGGGGCTTGGGGGTGTAAGCCTGAAGGTTTAGGGTCTTTCAAATATGAAATGGTTACATGGAATTTTTAACACCTTTGTGGGCTTCTTCTTTTCCTTCCTTCCTTCCTTCCTTCCTTCCTTCCTTCCTTCCTTCCTTCCTTCCTTCCTTCCTTCCTTCTTTCTTTCCTTCTTTCCATCCTTTCTACCTTCCTTCTTTCCTTCCTTCCTGTCTTCCTTCTTCCCTTCCTTCCTTTTTTCTTTCTTTTCCATTAATTTACATGTGATTCCTTAAATACAATGTGGATATCTAACACATGAATTTGTAGCTGGAGTTTTCTCTCCAGTTCCCACCAAGCCCCGAGAGTCCAACAGCCCACTTATAAAATAAAAACACAGATGCTTATATTATTTAAACTGTTTGGACTAATGGCTCAGGCTTCTTCCCAGCTGTTCTGATATCTTAAATTAACCCATTTCTATAAGTCTGTAAGTTGCCATGTGGCTCATGGCTTACCAGTACCTTACATCTTGTTTGTCATGGCAGCAGCTGGCAGCATCTCTCTGCCTCAGCCTTCTACTTCCCAGAATTCTCCTCTCTGCTTGTCCCTCCTACACTTCCTGCCTGGCTACTGGCCAACCAGCATTATATTTATACAGAGCGATATCCACAGCATGAATTGATTTTAATTCTACTGTTACATGATAATTCTATCAATATATCTCAAAATAGAAAAATAAGAGACAAAGTTTCATAGGAGATATATTCTTCAGTGTCACATAATTTATCATCAAGTATCAAGCCACTGTGTGTATCTCTGTGTGTGTGTGTGTATGTATGTGTAGTCTCAGTTATTTTGAGCAATTGTGCATTAGTTTTTAAAAAACAATACTAATTTTAAGCTGTCTGTAAAACTATCCATTATGATAGGAAAAGAAACTTCAAAATTGTCTTCTTGTTAGGGAGATGGAGGCTATGTCAGAGTATATTAGAGGTTCTTGGAAATTCATTATAGCCAAGAAACAGGTGAAGGACCAACAGATGGAAAATTATTAAGTACTGAGGAAGACTCTGGCTCAAGAAAGATCAGAGTGATAAGACATCATTTTGAAAATGGGGAGGGATGAGAAGCATATTCCAATGTGCAGGCTGGTGCATTCTTGCATGATAAAAATATCTCTTGTTAAGATATAATTTTATGTGAAAGTGCACAGATATCCTAAAGTAAGTTTCTACAATCCTGAATTAAATTTAATTTAAAAAGAAGGAATGTAATTTTAGGAGGCTTAAGTGTGTTTTGTTATTCTTGCCATTTTTGTTGTGATTGTTTACCCTTATACCTCTGAATACTGGTCTCTAGAGCTCTGTATATGCTTGACAAGTGCTCTACAGATGTTCAACAATGTCATTTCAATAATTCAAGGAATTTTTAACAAAATATTCCCCTATCACCTTTACCATCCTGTTCCAATAATCAGCAGTCATATTTTTCATAACTTCAGTTGACAGATTAGATTAATATTTGTTTGAAACAACAGTTCAATTGTTTCATATCAGGCTTTACACAAGTAGCACAACTTTCTGATGCACTCATCCTGAGATAAGTTTTGAAATAGAGTAATATGAATATCTTCCTTTCCTCAAGATAGTTTTGTGTTTTGTAGATTCTCATATTCCCATATAAATTTCTTAGTTAATTTGTCAGTCATTCCTAACTTTATTGCCAAATATCATCAGGGATTTCCTTTCCTTGTGTCATAACATGGAAGCTTTATGCAGTGACTGCATCTACTGTCCTCTATGACAGGAGATGGCCTTTCACACTGAGGATAGACACTAGGTCATGAATCTTCTGTGACATGTGATTTAGTGTCATGGGAATATATTCCTCATCACATTAACAGAAACAATGAGACAATGAAATAAGCTTGGTCTTGACACTTGGAGTGAGCAAAACAACTGATTCTTACTCCAATCTTCACTTCTCAAACCAGAATCTGTAACTGCTTGTTTAGCATGTGTAATTTTATAACATTCTTACCCTTCCAGGCTAACACTTCACTTGTTGAGAAAATACTAGCTTATGTTAAATCTTTTGATTCTGCATAAAATGAAGCTATAGTGATTGAAAATGAACTAGGTAATTCTGGTAGAACTTCAGGCCTCTCCCCCATTTCAGAATTCCATGGACACTTAAAATCAAGGTTTCAGTGACTCCTGTGCTCACAGTTCCACCTACCATCCAACAAAATAAAAGAGCTCAAGGAAAGGTCATTTAAGAGTTATGAAAAAAAATATGCTGGCTAAGGAAAAAATACTGTGTTCAGTAGAGAAGACGTTTTCAATTTTTATTTCAGTATTAAATATAATAGGTAATTGCTAGAGTAGAGGGATCCTATTCAGGCTTCCTTATACAGAAAGAAGGTGTACTTGACAATGTCATTTTTCCTGCCATTCCTACACATACCGTGAATGCTAAACCTCAAATGAATAAGTCTGATCAAGGATACGCTATGTTTCGATAAATTTCATTTATCTCTTCAGTTGCTCTATGGTCCACAAGACTAAGACAAATCTGTTATGTTAAAGCTTTCATGGATTTTCTAATGTGATGGATGTCACAGAGTGGTCTGAATATTCAGTGAAGTCTCCTGGCCACTGATACCCTGTTAAAATCTGCACTAGATAACTGCAGAGGCAGGAAGCATCATTTTCAATGTTTACACTGTCCAGGTAGAAAACTGAAGGTTCTGGGAAGTGGTGGGGAGGAGGTGAAGATGGACAGAAGGTTCAATCTTTGGTTTTCCACTGTGAGGCATGATGAGAAGAGTAATGGTGACCCTTTCCATCTGATTTCCTTTGGCTCATCTTGAGTCTATTTAAACAAGCATCTGGAAAATTCCCACAGGTCTCAAACATACTTACAAGTCTTTCAACATGCAACCCACTGTGAAAGTGTTCACAACTTTTTCTTCCTGGAAGTTTCAATCTTTTGTTACTTAATATTTTCTGAATTTCATATTGGTAACATATTTTCCCCTGAAAAGAAAATACAGTATTTGGTGGGTAAAGCACTACTAATTTCTGTAGAATTATAACATAATAAGGTAATTTTCTATCCTACTTCTTCAATATTGAAGATTTTCAACTATGTATATTGTAGTAATCTAAAAACTTTAAACATCTTGGATAATATTGATGTTTTTTTTAGATGCTGTATTTTGGTTCTTTTTCTTAAGAATTTTTTTATTTCTTTTACATACCAACCAAGGTCCCTGTCTTGTCTCTCCCTTCTTCTGCCTCCTAGCCTTCCCCCACCCCAACCCACGCAGTATTGTGCTTTGTTATTCTTCTTTTGTTTATCAACTGTATATTTTTATTTGTAACTTTCCAACAAACTAGTTCAATATGAGATTTTTCATTCAATGTCAAACATTCCCATTGTCTCAAACACTCGTTATAAAACAACATTTAAAAATTATCCTAGTTTTAAAGAACTTTCTCCCTTTTTGGAAACAATTATTGAAGGAACACAGCTGCATATCCTGATTTAATGTAGTCTATCCCTTTGAAATTTTTCTGAATCTTTGCCCCTAATTAGCTCTTTCATTTTCCAATTCAATTGCAATAAATGGTTTGAATTTTTTCTTGTCTTAGAAATGTACGAAATAAACATCATCATTTGAAGTTCAACATGTTTTTAGTTACAAATTGTCACCTGGTAAGTAGTTAAATCATGTGGAACATCAGTCTTTGTGTGCTAGATCAGAAAAACCATTAGAGATAACAGCTAAATGGAGCAGTCACAGAAAGGCTGAATGATTCCCCTTTAAAGTGTCATTTACCAATATAGGCATTGAAGACAGAAGTTAATACTTAATCTTGCTGAAACACAAACATAGAAAACAAAAGGTAGAATATGTAACCACAAAGTAATGACTGTTGTAATATTTTTAAGAGCTTTTATTTTACCTCAAATCTCTGATTTAGGAAGGAAATGTTACAGTATTGGAGAAGGCAAGATAAAAGATCAGAAGTTAAGAAATGAATCATTAATACCTACTAACCTGATTATCTGATCTATCATTTATCTATAAATTTTTAAATGTTTATCCATGTAAACTATACTACTTTCATAGGAGAAAAATGAGCTAATGATGACTGAAAAGAGAGATAGGCAGAAAGACAGTAATAGAAACCCTCTCTGTGTCTATGATTCTTAACATTCAACAGCTAGTGCATTTCTCACAAAAGATTTCTGCTGGTTTCTATTCATAAGCATGTTTGTATTATGGTGTACCATTGTGTTTTGTTCTATGAGTGCTATATTTTTCTACTTTATTAAAATTCTGGGTTTATTTACTTGGATATTTGTCAGTATTTCCATATCTGACCACAGTTATTACTGTGTGCTGAATAGCATTCTAAATATATATGTAAATAAGGAAAGGTAAAGGGTAGAGCTACACTTTTAAAAACAAAGCAGGTATTTTAGAGACCACATTCATGGAAATGAATATAAACAGATTTACCAAACACAGATAGGAAAGACTACACTCATAAGACAAAAAAAAAATTAATCAGAATAAGATTTTAGATAAGAAAATTTATGAAGTAAAAATACTTTGTCTTCCTTCATTTCTTCAACAGTGGGTAATTAGTTGTTCTTTCTATAATACAAAATGCCCACAGCAAGAAAGTCTAAATGGAGCAGAAAGATAGAAGATTCTCACAGTTTCTGGAGTCAGTTTACTCAAGGAACAATTTCCTTTCATTCCACTTACCTGATTTTAAATTCCTTCTTGGTGAAACAGAAAATGAGTGTTTGGATTTTTTTCAAATCTTCTGGTGTCTTACTTAGGGTTTCTATTGCTATGAAAAGACACCATGACCATGGTATCTTTTTTGAGGAAAGGATTTAATTGCAGTGGCTTACTGAAAACCAACTGCACAAACTCCAAACTCTGCTTCTCCATGTCTGATCTGAAAACCCTCTTCAGATCTGCAACTCCATTCAGCTTTGTTTATTACAATACATTTCATTCTCTTGGGCTGGTTCCATTCCCTTTTATCAGTGTTTCTCACTTGGTATCCATGACTCTGGCATCTCTAACACCTTGGGTTTTCCAAGGCATTACAGGCTTCAACTTCACAGCTTCACCTAATGCTCTTTCTTGGCCTTCATTCAGGGACACCCACTGCCTGGCCTCAGTATTTTCTTATGTGAGCAGGCAAACTCCATAACCACTTTCATCTAGGCTTAATGCTAAACCCAGGACCACATTCCCAAAGCTGCCAACTTATGCTGTTAGTTGATGATGGAACATGGTCTTTTTGCTCAATTACATCTTCACTAGCTCTCTGTTTTCCATAGTTTTCTTTACTGCCGAAGCTTCGCTATCCTGTAACATGCTCTGCAGACCAGGGAGGCCTCAGACTAAGCAATCCACCAGCCACTGCATTCCAGGTGCTAGGATAAAAGGTGTAAACTTATTGACCTGGCTCTAAGCTTTTCTTATTTCCTTTTTAAAACTAGGAAAGTTAGATGGGCAGGACATTGCCTGGAGGTCATCACTACCTGTATTTCATTTCTTTTTATTCTTTTTCCCATATTAAGAAATTTTTTATTCATTTTACATGACAACCATAAATCTCCCTCACTTCCCACCTCCTGCTTCATCCCCCTCTTCTCCCAACCCACCTCCATCCCCTCCTTCAAAAAGGTAGGGTCTCCCATGGGGAGTCAGCAAAGCCTGGTACATTCAGTGGAGGTAGGTTCAAAACCCTCCCCCTGCATCAAGGCTGTGCAAGGTGTCCCACCAGACGTAATGAGCTCCAAATAGCCAGCTCATGCATCAGAGATAGATTCTGATCTTACTGCCAGAGGCCCCTTAAGCACACCAAGCTATATAATTGTCTCAATTTTTCAGAGGTCCTAGTACAGTCCCATGCAGACTTCACAGCTGTTGGTCTAAAGTTCATGAGTTCTCACTAGATTGATTCAGTTGTCTCTGTAGGTATCCACATCATGCTCTGTGCACATAGAACCCCTCTCCACTCTCTTTACTGGACTCCTGGAGCTGGGCCTGGTACTTGGCTGTAGTTTTCTACATTTTCTTCTATCAGTTACTGGATAAAGGATCTATGATGACAGTGTATTTACCAATCTGATTACCATGGTAAGCCACCTCAGCCATCCTCTCCACTGTTGCTAGTAATCTAAGATGGAATATATCTAAAAGTTATATTTCATTTCTTAATCCATTTATCTCCCTGACACAGGATTTAGCTCCATTCCACTTCCTGGTGCTCTTTTTCACCTCAAAATTTACAGTTTGTAATTTACCTTCCTCAACTTGCTCCTTTTCATTGTAAAACCTCATTAGAGTTACCACTAACAACCACACTATAGTGTCTATATTAGGCTGTTTTGAGATTTCCTCTGCCAACAGAATTAATCCAAAACCCTTTACTTTAGCCTCAGGCAGAGTCTTTAAACAAGGGAAAAGTAGACACTTCTTTCTCCAAAATATCACAAGACCAGTCTCTAAGACATACTAACATACTTCCCTTTTAAAACCTCTTGGTCCTCCAAGTTCATCAAAGCAAGTTCTGTCTTCCCTGAACTTGCTAGGACAGCCCATTATGCAGCACTGAAATCATTCCACTCCTTTCCTAAGCCAAACTTCCAAAGTGCACATTACCCTAAACCAAACCATGGTTAGGATTACTATAGCAATACTCCAGTCCCGGGTAGCAACATTTATCATAATAGGTTTTCTATTGCTGTGAAGAGACACTATAACCACAGTAACTCTTTTAAGAAAAACACTTACTTGTGGGGGCTAGCTTATAGTATCAGAGGTTCAATCCATTATCATCATGGTGGGGACCATGGTGGCATGCTGTCAAAGTAGATGAAAGTTATATTTCTTGTAGGCAACAGGAAGTCAACTGACACACTGGGCAGTAACTTGAGCATAGGAAACCGCAAAGCCCACCCCCACAATGACACATACTTTCTCTAACAAGGCTATAGCCACTCCAATAAAGCTACATCTCCTAATAGTGCAACACCCTAGGAGATTATTCAGGCGAATTACATTCAAACAACCACATCTAGGAAATGTGACTATTGATAATTGTACCTCTCAGCCCTCAAAATCTTCTTTATACACCAAACAGAAGCTATCACAGTTTTCCATAGTTGTTCAAAATGAAAAGATGTGCCCAAACCTAATCAGTGCATTAAGAATATGATGGCTATACAAAATGCTCAAGGCTCTGCTGCAAGATTTCATGATTTCTAAGCATATCAGGAAAGGTGCACCCATTAAATCTCAACAATACAGTTTCCTAAATAAACTCTCTACTCTGACTCTACCATTAGACATGTCAAGATGGATGGGGAAATTTCACAAGGCCTATTTCATATGTTGCTATGGGAAATCAATGACTGCAAAGACAGCGTAAATGAGTTTGTACCAGGGCTGAGGCCCTGGTCATTAGCCATAAACACAAAAATATATTATTCTATATATTATATTACATGACATTATATTATATATACACATTACATTATACTTTAAAAATTGAATTTAAAATTTTAAATGTCAATTATAAAATAACAACATGTTAAACATTCACAACTTCATTAATTTATATATATTTCATGAAATTAAAGGGAAACTTGTTGGAAATATGGGTTTCAAGAGTAAAAGTTATAAAGATTCAAGTGAGTAATGGTGATGTAAGTGACTAAAATGGATTATGTGCATGCATGAAAGTGTAAAAGAATAAAAAATATAGACTAATGAAATGGCTCAGCAGATAAAGTTATTGGTGTTAAACCTTGACAATGTGAATGTGATCGCTGGAACACATATAAAAGTGGATGTAGGGGCTAGAGAGAGGGTTCAGAAGTTAAGAGCACTGACTGCTCTTCCAGAGGTCCTGAGTTCAATTCCCAGCAACCACATGGTGGCTAACAGCCATCTGTAATGAGATCTGGTTCCCTCTTCTGGCCTGCAGTCATACATGCTGTATACATAATAAATGAATAAATATTTTAAAAATGTGGATGTAGAAAACTAAGTCTACAAAATTCTCCTCTGAACTTTATATATGTTCAAAATATGAACACACACACATTCACACAGTATAAAAATTAACTCTTAACTGTGTGAAATTCACTGGTGGATGGCAAACACACAGGAGCTCTATCATTGAAGAGAGCAGACTCTCTAGTACAAATAAACCTGCAAAGAACATAGGTGAGATAGATAACTAATGAGGTCTTGTGGTAAACTGGTTTTTAGTTTTGGAGAAACTGACACACTAACTTCCAAAGTGGTTGTACAAATCTTTCACTCCAACCAGCAGTGGAGGATTGTTTCCCTTACCCCACATCCTCTCCACTGTGAGATGTTGCTTGTGTTTTGATCTTAGACGTTCTGACAGGTATAAGATGGATGTCCGAGTCATTATGATTTGCATTTCACTAATGGCTAAGGATGTTGAACATCTTCTTAAGTGTTTCTCAGCTATTTGAGATTCTTGATTGTTGAGAATTATCTGCTTAGATCTGTGCCCCATTTTTAGTTTGTTTGTTGATCTAGTTTGCTGAATTCTTTATAAACGTTAGAAATCAGAGCTCTGTCAGTTGTAGAGTTGGTGAGGATCTTCCCCCTTTCCCTAGGCTTCTGTTTGATTCTATTAGTGGTGATCTTTGCCTTACAGAAAATTTTCAATTTCATGAAAATGTATTAATTGTCCATTATAGTGCCAGTGCTATTAATGTTCTGTTCAGCAAGTTGTCTTCTATGCAAATGTGTTCCTAAAAGAAATGGAGAGGGAGGAGTGGATTGGTGTGTAGAAACAGAGGGAAATGGGCGAAGCAATAGCAGGGGAAGAGTGATGGGAAACTGCAGCCTGGATGGAAAAAAATAAATTTATTTAAGTACTATATTGAACAAATATGGGGAGAATGGACGGCCTTGTCTTGTTCCTGATTTTAGTGGAATGACTTTGAGTTTCTCCCTATTTAATTTGATGTTGGCTGTGGTTTCTATGGACCGGGCAGTGGTGGCACACGCCTTTAATTCTAGCACTCAGGAGGCAGAAGCAGGTGGAACTCTGTGATTTCGAGGCCAGCTTGGGCTACAGAGTAAATCCCAGGAAAAGGCGCAAAGCTACACAGTGAAACCCTGTCTCGAAAAACAAAGCAAACAAACAAAATAATCCTTCCACTCTGTCTTTGGTAAAGGGCCCTGAAACTTGAGGGAGTAAGTATGCTAAAGATAAATCCTTTAGAATGTAACATTCAGTAATGTCTTAATCTCTGCTAATAGACCCGGTGTGGGCAACTTTGTTAAGCACTTTGTGTGTCAAAAGGACCTGCTTGATGAGGATTGATAGACACACTAATCTATGGGTATAACAATGGGACATTGGAGTTTATATAACACTCTGCCCACTTACTAGGGTAATAACAGTACACTGTCCTTTAGAGTCTATTATCTCTCTATTAATATATATCTTCAACAAATGAAACTGGTAAAACTGAATATTCACATGTCACATGCTGGAAAAGGATATTAGATATTCATCTATCAGGATGTACAAAAATAAATTCCCGATTGATTACTGATTTAAAAGTGGGACCTGAAACACTGAAATATCTACCAGACAACATAGTTATTGCCATGTATTTTATACTTGGGGGAAATAATTTTCTGGATAAGATTCCATTTTCCAAGTATCAAGTCCAATAATTGACATGTGGGATTTCATAAAACTAAAAAGCTTCTGTGCAATTAAAAAAACAATCAGCCAGGTGAAGCACAGGGTCACAGAATAGGAAAGTGCCATGGCCAGCTATATATATGATAAACAATTAATATCCAGAGTATATAAAGCATTCAGAAATATAATGAATCAAAAAAAGAACAATTTTTAAAAAATGGGGCTGAGGCTTAAACAAAGAAGACAGTTCTCAAGAGAAGAAAAAAAGGGATACGAATTATCTGGAAAATATTCATTGTCAGTAGTAAGTAAAGAAATGCAAATCAAAACATCTCTGAGACTTCTTACCCCAGACACTATGGAAAATATCACCAAAAATGGGACAACAAACCCTGTTAGGGGCTGGGGAAAAGTGAATTCCATTGGTGTACAGTGGAACTGAGAGCTCATGTTACCACTACAGAAGTCAGCATGGAGAATTTGAAAAATCTAGGAATAAATCTACCTTATGACCTGTGATCCAGCTATAACATTTCTTTGTATATGCCCAAATCTTTCACCATACTACGTCACAGACAAATGCTCACACATTTTCATTACTGATCTATTCACTATACCCAGGATTGGAAATAAACTAAACATATTTCAACTGATGAATGCAAGATGAAAATATGGACTGCATACATTATAAAATAATACTCAGATATAAGTGCAGAAACCATGGAAGCAAAATAGAGACATTGTTATGGATGGGGGTGTGGAGAAAGAAGAACAGTAGGGTCTGAGGGATATGAATGGGGACGTTGGAGAGGGCATCCATAAGTAGGATATGGAAGGGAGACAAATACAGAAAAAGAAGCTAAGAGAGTAAAAAATAAGGAAGGGTGTCTAGAAAAATATGAGGAATCATACTATTAACTAGATTCCCATTTATAAATAACTATACTGCCTGTATTAATGGGTAGTGATATGCATATATAGTTTAAATAAAATTTTGTTATTTGCCCTGGCAATGTTCCTTTCAATAGCCAAATATCACCTAGTGGAAATTCCAACAGTCAAGAGGAGATCTATTTTGAATTGGTGTTCAAGGTTGCCCAGTTGACTCACAAAACAAACTGCCCAGGGCTAGTGAAGTCATGATTCTGAAGAGAACCCACAAATACCCTCTAATAGGCCTGCATAATCCCTTACTACATTGTATATATTTGTCTTTCTACCTGCTGAAAAGTGTAGTACTTACCCTCTTCAAGGAAAATTTCTTTGTAAAAGACAGAGACAGTTACAGAAAACCACAAGCAGGCAATGACTGGTTGCAGACAAGATCCAGGATAGGCATCAAAACTACACAGAGAAACACTGTCTTGAAAAACAAAACAAACAAACACGAAAAAAAAACCCATCTGTGATTAAAAAGCAATCCAAACTACAAAAGTGAACCCTTTGCTTTGCTGGATAATTGATGCTGGCCACCTGGGGCTAAACAAACCAGCAGTTTTAATGAATGAGTAAACTGCAGCACCATGGAGGTGAAGACTTCTAAGAAGTATTTCCTCCTGGTCAGCAAACAGAAATGTCCTCTAGAAATAGACAAGTTTGAACCTCCTGTTGGCTATTGATTTTACTAATTTAAGAGTCACCCAAGTGGTTTTGATCGCCTGGAGGAGTCATGGAGAGCAGCTGAGGCTTGGCACTGTATGGTAGTGGTGCAGGCCTTGAAGAAAGCCCAGTTTTATAACAATGAACATATGTTACCTGGCCAGTCATCATTGTAGCTTGAAGAGTTCATGGCTGTGATAGAGGGATGATTGCTTTTCTCCTCTGGTTGCACACCTGCCATTTCTTAGGACTGTGATGGTCAGTCAGTAAGAACAAAGGTTCTATTAGATACCAGATTGTTTCTCCATGATCTCTGATGCAAGTATGTGGTATGTTAAGCACTATGGTCTGAAATCAACATTAAAGGATATTCTTAAACAATCAAAAAACCATCTGTGGTTCTTTGGAATTTCATTTGCTGACAAAACCAAAAAGGTTCACCATTCCTTGAACAGGTTCTATTTGCTCTGCTTGGTATCTAAATGGGGTTTGGGGACCCATTATGTCAAAAAAAAAACCATTTAAACTATTGTCTTATTTTAATTCAATATTTTTGTTTAATTTTTTTTTTAGTTTTCAGTACACACCCATTGCAATTTCCCCTCCATCCACACCTCCCAGGCTCCCCTCAATTTGCCTATATCCACTCCTCTTTTCTTTCACTTCAGGAAAAAGAAGGCCTCACAGGTACATGAAGAGAATGCTGTACTACAAGATACAGTAAGACTAAGCACAAACCATCAACCATCTTATGAAGATTCTGTGAGGACCTTCAGTAGTACCAACATAGTAAAAATGTTCATCCTAGAAAAAGCAATCTAAAGATTCACTGTATTTCCAATCAAAATTTTAACACAATTCTTTACAGACAGTAAAAGGAAAATGTTTAACTTCAATGAAAAAAAAAATGGAGGATACCTGAAACAATGCTAAACAATGAAAGAACTGCCATAGGTATCACTATACATGATTTCAGGCTATGCTACAGAGTCATAGTAATTAAAACTGCATGATATTGGCATAAAAAACAGACATGTTGATCAATTTAAACTCTTTATATTTGTGTGTGTGTGTGTATCTATCTACCTATCCAAATATATATATATATATATATATATATATATATATATATATATATATATGGAAGCTCTGTTAGAGTAGTTTTTTTTAAGATTTTTCAAAAGGTCTTTATGACTATTTATCACCCCATATATTTCTTCCTGTAACATGTTCCCCCATCCACCACCACATGTAATAATTTCTTATCCATGATTCTTCTTTCTTTCTTCACTATTCTGATCCCTATGTTCTTTCTTCCTTCCCTTGGAAGTTATCCATGGTCTGTTATTTAAGATCTGTCTTTAAGATCTGTCTTTATATAGTACAGACTTTCAAGGACTCATCTTTATTAATCGTTTTCCTGATTTCATTGGAGGTAGCTTTACCATGCTTTCTTCAGAAAACTTGGTTCTCAAATATAATGAAATTAAAGTATCTTTATTATTTCCTTGGTTATAGCTGACATTTATAGGGCAAAACCTTTATGCACCATTGATCTTTCAAAAAGCTCATGATATTTCAAGTTAGCTCTCTCTGCTTCCTCTCTGCGGTTAGAAACATAACTTCCTGGTCTAGCCACCTGCCATTCCCACTCATACAATGGAAAAAGCAGAAATTATATTTTGATTCTATTATTTCAATTTTATTTATTATTTATTTACTTTTGTTTTTGTTGAGACAGGGTCTCAATATGTAATCCTAGATGGGCTGGAGTGTACTATGTAGATATGGCTGGAGTTAAACTCCAAATGAACTATCTGCTTCCACCTCTAAAGTGTTGGAATTAAATGCATGTGCCACCATGCCTGGAATTTGATAAGAAAATTTTAATTGTGAAAATAATTCATGATAAAAGTGAAAAGTACATTTAAAATTCACACATGTAGTTCTATCATTAAAGAGATAGAAGCCAAAGATTACTACAAGTTGGAAGATACCCTAGGGTACAGAATAAGACACTTTATGTCTGTTTGAAGTAGTCAACATTACTGATGATAAATATAAATTTCCTTTCAAAGCCACATTTTTATTTTTACAAATCTTTCTCTTCCATGATTTCATAGTGCACAGTCCAGATTTTCCAATTTCAAAATTTGGAAAATTTTGCATTTCCTTATACAATACTTTTTCCCATGTAGTCTTTGATCATGTATTATTAGGTCAATATCATGTTATATTTATTTTTTAAAAAATTGAATGTATGCATATTTAACATTCAGGAGTTTATCTAAATTTTTTTTGTTTGTTTGCATTTTCAGTAGGGATCTAAATTACAGCCTTTCCTAAGCAGAACTAAAGTGGGATATAAATTAAAATTATGTAGTCTATATTTCCCACAAAAACATCTTGAATTTGATCCTGATCAATTTATACAGATGTTTATGAAGACCCTCCTTTTCCATAATAGCAAAAGGAAAGCTTAAAGCTCATGGATGCCTGCCTTACGTCATTAGTTTCAGAAAAGATTATTGAGACCCTGCAGCCTGGCAAACATGCACGCATGCATGATTGCAGGGAGCTGCTGGCTCACTAGCACAGGCTGGGGTTGGGAATGTGATGAGTTAAGTCAGTGCAGCAGCTGGTCCTGCTCAGAGGAGAAGGAGCCAAAGGTGCCTGTCACATCCACCTGAGGAATGATCAGCAAGACAATGCAGCCACCAAGGTCATCTCTCTTGGTCCCTGTTGTGTGTTTCATAGACAGACATCATTTTTGCCCATTAATTATTGCAAATCTGTATGGATTAGCACATTGTTATATGGTTCTACAGTCTTTGGCTCTGAGGAATCAGATCAGAAATCTATCAGATCAAGCCCTTCCTTCCTTTGTTCTACCATATAGTGTCCGGGGCACACAGTGCCGCTCCCATTAATTGCTCCCTCAATCTGTCCTGTCACTTTATCTCTGTACTCTTCCAGGGTGAACATTAACACTTCAAATCCCAGGCAGAATTGTGGATTATTGGTGTGTGGGAGTATGGGTTATTGACAACACAAAAATGAGTATTTGTCCTGGTATATGGATGTTGCACAATGTCAGCATTCTGAAGAGGAATTAAATTTGGTGTCTGCCATGCAATGAAGGACATAAGGGATGAAAGTACATGAGTGTTACCATACACAATAGCAGCAGAGTGGCAACATCACTGACCATAGTGGTTTGAACCTGCAAGTTTTTGAATGGTTAGAAGGATCAAGTAAGTATGATTTCTGATGCTAGGATAGTTATAATAGAGGAAAGAAATTTCCAAAAAAGTGACTATAGAATGGTAGACAGAGTATATTGAAGGGTGTGTGTCTGTCTGTCTTTCTGTCTGTCTCTGTCTGTCTGTCTCTCTGTCTGTCTGTGTGTTACATTGAAGATCACAGTGAGGAGTGGGCATGTTAGCAGAACAGCCAGTGTGTAGAAAGGCAGTGTGTCTTTTGCATAACGAGCTACAATCTACAGTGGTACCAAATAATACTTTTCTATGATCTTATCAGGTGAGCTACTTTAAACATTGTGAACAAGCTTCCGTGTTAAGTATTTCTCGTTTGTTAGTATATTCAGTTTTGAAATGTTGTCCTTATATGATAATAGACTGATGGTTTGTGAAATATGTAGTTTTGATATTTCTTCTATTTTATGTTTATAAGATATGCAAATGGTATGGTGAATTTGTCTTTAGGTACCCTCTGACAGAGAAATCCACCTGAGTGTGTCACTTTTCTGTTTGTTTGTTGGGGGATTGGGATTTTTTTTTTGTTTTTTTTTTTTTTTTGTTTTTTGAGACAGGGTTTCTCTGTGTAGCTTTGCGCCTTTCCTGGAACTCACTTGGTAGCCCAGGCTGGCCTCGAACACACAGAGATCCGCCTGCCTCTGCCTCCCGAGTGCTGGGAATAAAGGCGTGTGCCACCATCGCCCGGTGGGATATTTTTTGTAATTATATTTTGTTTTTCATTTCAAAATAGTGTTGGTGTTTATTTTTTTCCTTTTATTGATAATTGATTCTTTTCTAATATAGTATATCAGGATAACATTTTTCCTTCCGTTTACTCCTCCCAGTTCTTTCCCACCTCCCCATATTTGGGTCCATGTTATTCTGTAATTGGAGTCTGTGTTGACATCCATGGCCCCACTTTCCACAGGGGGTCATAGGAACCATAGATGTTGAAACCTGAGGGCAATGCTGAGACAGCCCTACTGTTCACTGGCCTGACATGGTGTGCCCATCACCTGACTAGGCTCTGCCGCAGAAGAGCTGGCCCCATCCCTCATAGGAAAGCCTGACCTGACTCAGGATATCTGTTCTCACTCCATACCATGGGCATTTGAGACCCTGCTCCAACACTCACCTGAGGGGGGCAGTCCCAGTGGCAGCTTAAATATTACCCAGGCCTTGAGTTGTCCCACCGTAACATCTACCCCAACCACATCCCAGGCCTTGGGTTGGCCTACCCTAATATTTACCTCATCCACCTCCCAGGCTTTGGGTGGCCTACCCTAACTTCTACCTTGATTATGACCTGATAGAGCATGTGAAGGGACTGGTCTGCAGAATGATAGCTGCAGAGTCTCCATGGCACTGTGCAACAGCATATCCAAGAGGAGTTTTGGTGAGGAGGGTCCAGTAATAATTGTGTGCCAGAGGCAAGAAGCCTTGAAGCCAACCAATGACTCATTGCAATGAAAAAGGGGATATTGTGTGATACACCACAGCTCCCAAAGTTGCTCAGATGAATGAAGAGGTGGTGGAGAGACAAGCAGTATGGAGTAGGAGGTGGGTTTCTTTCTTCTTTTTTTTGTTTGTTTGGTTTTTAGTTTGTTTTTTAATGAATTATGGGGGATCTTTTGGGGAACATGCTTCAAGGATGAGGCACAGGTATGTAGGGACTGGGAAGTAAGTGGGATTGGGCTGCATGTTTTGAAATTCCCAAAGAATAAAGAATTTTGTTATATTCTTAAGAAAGAAAAAATCATTATCTTTTCTCTTCATATAGCCTTAATAGAATTTTCTAGCCCTCTGAAGACTAGCCACCAAGGACAGTTTCCTGCTTAATTCAAGGTTGCTTTCTCCATATCCAGCAAATAAAATGTGTTATGTATTCAACAACTTGGAGTTACCATGAAGTTTTGAGGGGAAACCATGAACATTTGCAATAATCAGTATAGTTGTAGATGATCTCTGAACTTCTCGACCAATAACTCCTGGGAAAGTATCACTGTCTCTCACTAAGATTTTCATTTAATAGCTCATGTCTTCTGAAAGTAACATTTTCACTAATGGTAGGTATTTCTGTTTAAACCCCATTAATATATATATATATATATATATATATATATATATATATATATATATATGGGCTATATATTACAGTTTCATAAGGATTCTTCATACATTCTTAGTTTTACTGAACAGCCAACTAGCTTTCAGTGAACCACATAGCCCCAATTCCTGCTTAAATATTTAGCTTCCAGTATTCCTTTCATATTCTTTTATATCATGTATGCTCTAATATTCTCACTATTGTTTGGACTAGTATATAACCAAGTATATAATTTCTCATGTGTCATCTTCATGGACACTGCATTTCAATTAAACATTGCTGTGCTTCCTCATTTTCCATACCTGATCACACTGCTATAACCATAACCCTTCTGCCTCAGAAATTCCCTCTCTAATTAATTTTCCAAGTATTATACTACTACTCCTCAGGAAACACATCCCTCTATGACAATGACCAGTTTATAGTTTCCTATTATTCATTTGGGTTCCATATGAACATACATAACAAAAGACATTAAGAAGAACTCTGTTGTGAGATAAAACTTGGAGCATTAGTCTTTTGAGGTTTGGGTTCCAACATTGTCTTTGTTTTTGTTTTTCACTTCCATCCATTCACCTGCAAATTTCATGATTTATTTTTATTTTTTTTTGCTACTGAATATTATTTCATTGTGTATGTACACCACATATCTTTAAAATTAATGTATGAAAAGCAACATACTAGGTAGTGTGTGTGTGTGTGTGTGTGTGTGTGTGTGTGTGGTGACATGCACCCACAACACCCAGGTAAAGACAGTGGACAAACCTTCTCAAATCTATTTTACCCTTTAACTGTTTGGGTTCAAAGGTTTTCACACTTATACTACACAGGCATCTTTCTGGAGAGAGAGGACAGAAAAGGAGATCTTATTTTTATATACAACTTATGCATATGTGTTGGAACCATATTGTGATCATACCTGTGTTTGATGAATTGTTATCTAGGCAGCATAGTGAGCAGTTATATTTTCTGTAACATTTGTATTATCTTTGTGTTGTTGAACCTCAGTTACTCCCCAGTCACAATGGCTGGTATATGACACTGAAATCTCAAATCTTCAAATACAATCAGGAAGAAGAGAGAACAGATGATAAAAAGTAAACATTGAGAAGAAATAAGGCTGCATAAGACTTTTCATCTTAAAACCCACCACCTGTGATGTACTTCCTCTAGTAATGCTACACCACCTAAACCTCACCAAACAGATCCACCACCTAGGAACCAAGTATTCAAACACCAGAATTTGAGGGGAGTATTTCCTTTTTTTTTAAAAGATTTATTTCTTTATTATGTATACAGAAGAGGGTGCCAGATCTCATTAGAGATGGTTGTGAGCCACCATGTGGGTGCTGGGAATTGAAATCAGGACCTCTGGAAGAGCAGTCGGTGCTCTTAACCTCTGAGCCATCTATCCAGCCCAAATATTAATTCTTTTTTGTTTGTTTGGGTTTTTTGTTGTTGTTGTTGCTTTTGAGACAGGGTTTGTGTAGCTTTGTGCCTTTCCTGGAACTCACTATGTACTGCTGCAACTGGGTGTGGTGATGCATGCCTTTTATCCCAGCACTGGGGAGGCAGAGGCAGGCAGATCTCTATGAGTTCCAGGCTGGCCTGGTCTACAGAGTGAGAAATCCTGTCTTGGGGGGGAAAAGGAGGTGGGGATTGCGTGGGACTGTGAGAGAGGATGAGGGAAATTTTTCTTATACACACTTTCTCAACTCCTCCCTAACCTGCAACACCTGCCAATCCAGTTCAACCCCTCTAATAGGCTCCACGCAAAACAAATTTTTGCTCAATTTCAACAAATAATGTTCTCATTATGTAGTCATGACTGATCTGGGCTCAGTATATAGACCTGACTGGTCTTTACTTCATAGATACTCCTCTGTCTACCCTATTTTGGGATTAAAACCATATGCCCCACACTGAACCTCAAACTTTACCTTTATCATCTGCATCATTTAGCATTTATGTCTTCAATAAAATGCTGCTTAAGCTTAAAACTTTCCCAGAAGCTTAGTAGTACAGAATTTGGCTTTTTCATAACATTTTCCCAGGCATTCAATGTTCAGTACAAATCTCACTTTTATCTGTGCATGAACCCAGAGAGACACTTTGCTTGGCCCTTTCCCTGGAGCCATATTAGTTGATTCGTCACTTTATGAACTGAATCCTCATGTTAGTCTAAACCCTTTGAACATACTCATATGTATCTACAGTCCACTCAGTAATAATTGTTCTTCCTCCATTGTCTTATGTTCCCTCGATATTCATAGGGACATCTAATACCAACTTCCATATGCTCAGTTACTGCAGGAATACTTGTTTTTCTGTTGCATTCCACTAACGGATACTTATGGGTGTGGTGATATTGTGTTCCCCAATATATTGTGTATCCTAATCAACTTATCTGGGGTCAGAGAACAGAACAGCCACTAGATACAGGGGCCAGAAAAATGGTGGCATTCACACCATTAATATTAGCATTCCAGATGCAGAGATCCATCTGGATCTTTGTGAGTTCAAAGCCACACTGGAAACAGTCAGCCACGGTGACTGGTGCCTTTAATCCCAGAAAGTGATGGCAGAAAACAGAAAGGTATATAAGGTGTGAGGACCAGGAACTAGGCTGGTTAAGCTTTTAGGCTTTGAGCAACAGTTCAGCTGAGATCTGTTTGGATAAGGACTCAGAGGCTTCCAGTATGAGGAAACAGGATCGGCTGAGGAATTGGTGAGGTGAGGAAGCTGTGGGTTGTTTTGCTTCTCTGATCCTTCAGCATTCACCTCAATACCTTTGTTTTTCTTAATAAGAACTTTTAAGATTTGTGCAACACATGGGGACTTTGTATTACAACAACTAAATGTATCTAATATTTCCTGTGATTGAGCAATTTATTTAAAATAAGTTGTATATCTTTTGTGTCAAAAAGGGATACTTAGTATATTACTTGGTTTCCTAATTTCCACAGAATTAAGAATGACTTTATCCAGTCCCATGACACCTAGCATCAGGAGGCCAGGTTTAAGAAACTCTTTCATTCAATATTTATAAGTTCCCGACATTTGGTGGTATGATCATTCAAACCTTTAATCATATCACTTGAGTAACAGAGTCAGGTGGCTCTCTGTGACTAAAATGCCACCCTGGTTTGCCTTGCAAGTTACAGACCAGCCAGATCTACACAATGACTTCCTGTCTAAAAACAGCAACAAAAACAGTATCAACACACACAAAAATATCTTCATCAATTTAAGCAATTCTGATGCAGAAAGTTCCCTAACTAACATAGTTTCCTCTACTGGGCATTTTAGGGCCCCTGGATATGTAAAGAATCATATATTTTCCCTTTCTGTTTATTAACTGTTGAACCTGAGTAAAATATTTTATCATTTCTAACTCACTTTATCCCTTTTCACTGTATGATTCTTTGTATGGGTTGCAAGTCTTTGGCCCAAAGAAAGTGATCTTTAGTAAAATTAGAATGTTATTCTCTTTTCCCTGTACACTTAAGCCTATTAAAAATGACCCATTATGGTCAGATACACACCTTTATTCCCAGGATTCAAAGAGACAAGCAGGAAGATCTCTGCATTTGAGGCCAGCATAAACTACATAGCTACACAGTGTCTACACTCAGAAAGGACTACATAGTAAGAACCTGTTAAAAAGGAAAACAAAACCAGGCAAGTCAACATCCCATCCCACCCTTCATTTTTACATGCTTTTGCCAAATCACAGGATGAATGCATATTCGTTTCTTTTCCCCACAGTAACTCATCTCTTGCAGAGCAAATGCTTTCTTTTCTTTCTTTCTTTCTTTCTCTCTCTCTCTCTCTCTCTCTCTCTCTCTCTCTCTCTCTTTCTTTTCCTTCCTTCCTTCCTTCCTTCCTTCCTTCCTCCCTCCCTCCCTCCCTCCCTCCCTCCCTCCCTCTCTCTCTTTCTCTCTCTCTCTCTCTTTCTTTCTTTCTTTCTTTCTTTCCTTCTTTTTTTTCAGGCCATGTGTCTCTGTGTAGCTTTGTGACTTTCCTGGAACTCACTCTGTAGCCCGGGCAGGCCGAAAACTCATAGATATCTGCTTGCCTCTGCCTCCTGAGTGCTGAGATTAAAGATGTACAACACAAGCCAGGCGGTGGTGGTGCACGCCTTTAATCCCAGCACTCGGGAGGCAGAGGCAAGCGGATCTTTGTGAGTTCGAGGCCAGCCTGGGCTACCAAGTGAGTTCCAGGAAAGGCACAAGCTACCCAGAGAACCCCAATCTCGAAAAACCAAAAAAAAAAAAAGATGTACAGCTCAGCATAGCTAGATATCTTAATGTCCTAGAAAAAAGGCCACTCAACAGCTTACAAAACTTGAATATAATCATAAACAATATTCACTTTTATGGATGGTGTTATGAAATTTAGTTCATCAATAATTTTAGGGATATCTCCATCCTTACCAGGTGGATCCTATTCATTATGGAGGCATACCTTCCAATACAATATATGGGCAGATATCCACACTGGGATTGTCCCTAGGAACATTCCATTCTCAGATGTCTTAAACATAATGGCATGTCATGACACCCATGAGAAGGAACATACACTCGCCAATATAGCAAAAAGGCAAATCATCTCATGGCACTTGGGGGTAGGCATCTATCAGAAATTGTCCCATGGACATGCCATCCTCAATTATATCAGCACTGCTTGCATGTTTGGTTTCCCATATAGAGGATATGGAATCACTTATCTTTGATAACAGTCACTGTTCATGCTCCAATTTTGTTGCATGAATTGCTGTGTGCAATAATTTATGCCTGAATTTCCTCACTACATTCTCAATGAGTGTTATTTTATACATTTTAGATTTATTCATATTGTTGCAAATATCAGGGAATTTTTTCTTTTCTACTGTGAAAAGAGGGAGGAGAAACATGAAATTAGGTGGGTAGGAAGATGGAGAGGATCTAGAAGTTTTTGAGGAGGATAAAAATAATATCACAATATTTTGTATGACTTGAAAAATGTGCTGAACAAGGGTGATACCAGTGAATGTGCCAAATTGGATAGGCAACTATGGATACCTGGGCATAGGAGCAGTGATCTCCCCAGGAAAAACACATCAATTCATTGTGCAATGCCAAATGGTCAGCCATGAAATAATTCATACACGTAACATTATACAGACTGAGGAGGTTTTATATATATGAATATGTATGTTTATAAATATATGTATATATAAACATACATGCAGTAACTTATGTAGGGAATAAAGAGCTCATTAATTTGATGGAGAGAGTGGAGGGTTATGAAGGAGAATTTGGAGAAAAGGAATGAAAAAATGATTTTACTGCATGAACTAAAAATACTTAAAATATGTGTTTTTACAAAAAAATACTTATTCATCAAAAGAGTAATGAGTATTTAAGGCCTTGGGTCAGCTAGTAAAAGTTTTTGCTGCATATTTAGTCAACTTGAATTTAATACCAGGGATCCATGTGATGGAAGGAGAGAAATGCCTATTTTAATTAGCCCTTTGAACTCCACACATGAAACATAAAATGTGTGTGTTCATCTATCCCTCTCTCCCTCTGTCTCTCTCTCTGTCTCTGTCTCTGTGTGTGTGTGTGCTAATGTACACATAACAAATGTATAATTTTAAAATTAAATAATTTGATGTTTGTCAAATTGTGTTGCTGTGTGTGCATACAATATGCAATAAGTCTTTGACTGGTATATCAACATTGATTTTATTTAGTTGGGCGGTTTGATCTTTCAATCAGGGTTTCTTTGGGTTGGCCTGGCTGTCCTGAACCTCTCTCTTTCGACCAGGCTGGCCTCAAACTCATGTAGATCCACCTGACTCTGCCTCTCTGGTGCTGAGTATTAACAACATTTGTCACCACACTCAGCTGAAATTGATTTTAAGTCTGTTAAATATTTTGCTTTATTTCTTCTTCCTTCTTTTCTTTCTTTTTTATTTAAACAGAGACATATGACACAGGCTGGCCTGGAAATTATGTTGTACCAAGAATGGTCTTGTACTCCTGATCCGTGTGCTTCCACCACTTGAATGCTTGCATTAGAGGTGTGCATCACTCCTGTTTATGCAGTGTTAACATAAAACCCAGGGTTTTGTGCATGCTAAGCAAGAACTCTTCCAGCTATAATCTGGCATCCCACTGGGTATTTTAACCACATTTAAGTCTACAAACCATGCCTAGCAGTGGATGGAAAACACAAAGCAAACTCAATGTATTTCTGTAGATTTTTGTCTACTATTGCTTTGCCTGGGATTTTATTGGTATTGGTGGTCTTTTGCATGTGTATTATGGTGTTTTATTTTGTGTTTTCATGGGCTCTGTTGTTTTTGTGGTTCTCCTTTTTTTTAAATATTCATGTAATTTTATTCATTTGATTTTTTGTTTTTAGAATAGCTCCTCACTTCGGCAGCACATATACTAAAATTGGAATGATACAGAGAAGATTAGCATGGCCCCTGAGCAAGGAAGTCACGCAAATTTGTGAAGCATTCCATATTAAAAAAAAAGAATAGAAAAAAAATGGTATGAAGTTAGGTAGGAAGACATTTGGGGAAAATCTAGTAGGACTTTCAAAAGAGGAAATTCTGCTCTGAATATATTGGTGAAAGATTATTTTCAATAGTAAATTTATATACATATATACATATATATACAGATACACACACACACACACACACACACACATATATATATATATATATATATATATATATATATATATATATATATATATATATACACACATATGTATGTATATGTAGTATCTGACTTCCTTCTTGCCTGGAATATAAAAGGTGCTTCTATCTGTCTGCTCTTATGACTCACAAGATCAAAGGAAAATATCTTTAGATTTATATTTTTATATTTCAATCTTTTATCACCTTCTGAGAACATACCCATTACTCAACATCAACTACAAATACAACTGAGTTGTCCTAGAAACAGCACACAGTACTCTGACAATGTTTCTAATACACATCACTTTTTGTAGCATTGTTTCTTTAATTTATATTGAGGTATTGTTCATTCTCAAAAATATTTTGAAATGAGCCTGTATACTTTTTTAAATAATAAAAATAATCCTAATCTACAAATAGGGGTATTATTGCCTCTCATTAAACATCTTTCTCTTCTGAATGCCTGCAGAGAAGATCTCCTAATTTACTTAGATGAACTCTTCATGTATTACAAGAGTCAAATTTATTCACTACCTTCATAAAAGTATAGTTTTTCAAATTATAAAAAGTTGCAGTTTTTTAAATCAGCAGAGACTCATTTATTATATTCCCAAAGAAATCCATTTGTCAGTACCTGCATTTTAAACCAAAACTTCAGGCAACAAAACAATAAAATATTTAAGAAATTAAAAGATTCAAAACATAAATAATTTACTGAGTTCAACAAATTATATAACTTGTTGCCATTGACAGTAATATGTTAAGATAGAATTTATTTTTTTGTGAATCTTTATGGTATACTCAAAATTGTGCATACTTTAGAGTAATATTGACACTCTTTAGAATTATTCATTTTATTCTGTGTGTATGAGTGTGTTGTTGGCATGTATCGTGTGTACCATATATATGCCAGGTTAACACCGAGTTCCTTTTTATCACTTTTTTTTTTAATTTTTCTTTTTGTCTTTCACTTCATGCATCCCAATCCCACAAATCTCCTATCTCCTCTCATCAGCCTTCTGCCATGCAACCTCTCCCCTCCAAAATAAGACAAGAAATAATTTAAGATAAAAAAAGAAAAAAAGGGAAGAAAGGGAAACTCCCATCGTGGAAGCTGCAGTGTGACACAGAGAGTGACACAGTAAACCCCTTTATCCATCTGTGTTTACATGCAATACTTCATCACAAAGAATCATTAGTTTAGATCAAGGCCCCTAGTCTCTGCTACTCTGTCAACACTGGGCTGTCACTGGGCATCCTGTTGCTATGCTGTGTGATGGTGATCTTTAGCCTTGGGTTGGCAGGACTATCCCACCAGCCAATCACCAATGGGACGCATGTTAGGGTGGCCCAACAATTAACCCTGAATCTGGGATTGGGTAGTTCAGGGTTGGTCAGGCTGCCAGCTCTCTCTTGTCTTCACCACCAAGGTGAGTTCTCCAGCATTGCACTGGCTAGTTCACTCCTTGCAGTGATGAGCAAGGGGTGGGTTCAGTTCTCCCACTTTCACATCCTCAGGTTAGGTTCTCCCACACCTACACATACCTTCAGCAACAGCTCTACTATGTTGCCCAGTCAAGGTGTAGGCACCACTCTCTGGAGTGCTGCAGCTGATTGGGGGCAGAAACCCCTCTCCTCTTCTGATGACCTTAGTGCCAGCTATTCCACCTGAGGCAGAAGATGGTGGTTTTTTTGGGGGGGCGGGGAATGAGTGGTACATCTCCCCCATCCATACCACCACACGACAGATGAGTAATGTGGACAGTTCTCCCATCTGCCTCACACATTGATTGGGGCAGGGGGTAGTGCGAGGTATCTTCCCTACCCATGCTGCCAAATGACAGATGAGTAATGGGGACAGTTCTTCATTATTCACAAGGTAAGGGCTGGCTCACCCACACCTCTGACCAACCGGATTGTCTCTGGTGTCACACACAGGGGTTTTTTTGTTTGTTTGTTTGTTTGTTTGTTTGTTTTTGTTGTTGTTGTTGTTTTGGTTTTTTGAGATAGGGTTTTTTTTATGTAATTCTGGTGCCTGTACTGGATCTCACTCTGTAGATCAGGCTGGCCTCAAACTCACAGAGCCCCACTTGGCTCTGTCTCCCAAGTGCTGGGATTAAATGCATGCACCACCATCTCCTGGTTGTCACACAGAGTTTTTAAGACGCATCAGGTCCTCTGGAACTGATGCACTGAAAACCTTTACCGAAGTGCTAAAAACCAAAGCTGGGACCTCTATAAGAGAAACAAATACTCCGAACTATCAAGCCATCTCTCCATACAGAGCAACCTATATATTCTTGATTCCTGCTGAAAATACACAAAATTTGCGGAATATACATATTACAACAAAATGATGCAAAAACAGACAGTAGAGCTCATACCAAAACTAAAATAATAATACATGATTTTGAATGCCCTGAACATCTATTATTTCATAAATACGAATTCCTATATAAAATGAAAAGACTATAGTAAGTTTGGCTAAGAAGTGTTATGTGACACAGCATGATAATTTTGATTGGTTAGGGTGTTTGTTTCTTCAACCAGCCATTTTTACTCCTCTAGTCCACACAAATTTCTTTTTTAAAATAACCCAGTGCCTGTTTCCCCTGTGTCCTCTCCTCTCAGTTCCTCACCAGAGTGTTCCCACTCCACAATCCACTCCTCCTTTTCTGTCCAGGAAAGGGCATGATGTTTCTCATCAATATCAACTAAACATGGCATATCAAATTGCAGTAAGACTAAGATTCTCCCCTGTATTAAGGCTGGACTAGATGACCCAGTGTGAGGAATAGGGTTCCAAAAGAAAACAAACAAACAAAAAAAAAAAAAAACACCAGACAGGCTCCCACTGTTAGGAATCCCACAAGAGGACCACACTGCTCAACTCTAATGTATGTGCAGAGTACATAGCTTAGTCCCATGCAAGCTCCTTGGTTGTGGGATCAGTCTCTGTGAGCTACTATAAGCTTAGGTTAGTTGATACTGTGGGTTTTAATTGTGTTGTTCTTGACCCCTCTGCCTCCTACAATCCTTTCTCCCCTCTCTTCTGCAGGATTCCACAAGCTCTGCCTAGTATTTGACTATGAGTCTGTATCAGTTTCTATCAGTTAATGGATGAAGCCTCTCTGATGACTAATAGACTAGGCACCAATCTATGAGCATAGCAGAATATCGTTGGCATGATTACACTGACTTTTCTTTTCTTCCAGTCTTCTTTGATTCTATCCTAGGTCTCTGAGTCATCCTGTCTGTAGTTCCTGGTTCTCCTTGCAGTGTCAGGGGTGACCTTACTCTCCTAGTATGGGTTGTAGACCTGACCAGTCATTTGTTGGCCACTCCCTCAAACTCTAGGCCAGCCTTACCACAACACATCCCATAGACAGAACAGACTGTAGGTTAAAGGTTATGTGGATGGGTTGGAGTTCCACTCCCTCCACTGGCCTGGTCACAGGAGATGTCCCTTTCTTACTACCTATCTGTTATTGCTCAGAGTTTTAAATGGGTCATCCTTGTAGATTTATCGGAGATTCCCTTTCCAGGTTTTTTTTCTTTAATTATTGTGGGTGAATACTAGGATTTTAAAGGACTTTAAAAGTAGAGAATAATACCAAAGTCCTGAAAACCATTTGAATGCAGAGGCATGCAGCCCAGAGGCAGAGAACTTGCTAAATATATATGATGGCCTATGTTAAATCCCTTGGAGCAGGAAATAAAATAAAGACTCCTGAAATTTTTAGGAATAACCTACTAATACCATTCCTATTGTTATGTACACACACACACACACACACACACACACACACAAATCCACATGCAAACACACAAAATTTATTTAATTCTGGTTGTCTTGAGTATACAGGCTAATTTTTCTGAAAAATAATTCATGAAAAATGCTTTCCAACATTTCTCATATGTGTATTTAATATGTAACCACGTACCCATTAGTGTCTTTTCATTCAAATTTAAACTTTAAAATGTACATGTTTTTGGAAGTATATTTCAGGAGCAGACCAATGGCCTCTCTTGAATGAAGACATGACTATACATTACACGACAAAGGAATTTTTTTCCTTTATAAAATTCATTTTATTTTCTGTATGAATTATGTAGAATGTGTAATTGTAAAGAATTAAATCATGCAGCCATGCAGCAGTATTCGTTAAAGGGGAAAGTATTAGAAAATATTGGAATAATTGTTTAGAATATTCATGGTCTCTGTTAAGTTGAAATATCAAAATTAGTAAACATTCTTTAAAACTTGTTACATTTTATATGTCAATTTTTTTTTTAATCCACCGGTGATTTTTAAAGAAATTTAAAATTCATTTTACATGCCAATCACACATCCCCCTCTTCCCTCCTCTGGTGCCTGGCCTCCAGGATCCCTCTCGCCCCCCGCCCCAATTACACCACCCATTACCTCCTCCAAAAGGGTAAGACCTCTCTTGGGGAGTCAGCAGAGCATGGTACATTCTGTTGAGGTAGGTCCAAGCCCCTCCCCCTGTAATTTAATTGTTTCTGGATGAACTATTTCTTGAAAGGGTACTTGACGGTAGCTGGCATGTTTAACAATTATTTTTAAATTTCTGATGACTAGATTTAGAAATCCAGCAAATCGCAAAAGATTCTTCCTAGGCAATATCGACGGGGAAACACCAACTTTAAAGCGGAGCACAACCTGTTCCCTTCAGTTCTCTCTACTGTCCTTAAAAGCCTATCACGGTTTCAAGCTCCCTAGCAAAGATCGGCGACAGGAAATACGTCACTCATCCTGGCTGCAGACCAGCCTCTGATGTAAGGAAACCTAACAAAACTACAAGGACCAAAGTTCTTTTCGGTTGGCAACTTCCTCTAACGCCAAACACCGGCTTGCATTAAATTTCTCTATTTGCAGGAGAGTAACTTTGATCGCATTTCTTCTTTGTGTTTTCAAGGAATTCATTGTCTTAATCATGAATTTGCAGTTATACGGATTTTATGACCTCCTTGTTCTGTTAAGCGTGTTTTCTTTAGCTATAGATTGAAAATTCGTCCTAAAGTTATGATTTTTTAAGTAATGAAATGAAGCATTCAATGTTAATTCAGGGGTTAGAGAGCTCATCCTATGTGTCAGTCGGCCTTCTAGCTTTAATATAAAATTGTTGCATGGAATTTTCAGCAATTTTGTGAACTTCTTCTTTCCTTCCTTCCCTCCTTCCCTCCTTCATTCCTTCATATCTTTCTTATTCTTTCTATTCTTAATTTTACATTAATTAAGATGTGATTCCTTAAATACAATGTGGATGTCTAACACACAAATTGATTTTAATTCTACTGTTCTGTAATAATTCTACCAGTATATCTCTAAATAAAAAAGTGTGAGACAGTTTTACAGGAGATATTTTCTTCAGTTTCACATTATTCATATTCACGTTTAACCCTTTGAGTGTGCGTGTGTGTGTGTGTGTGTGTGTGTGTGTGTGTGTGTGGGTGTGTGTGTGTAGTCTCAGTTACTTTAAGCAATTGTTTTATTTTTAAACAAATAATACTTTTTAAACTCTTTAAAAATGTTCATTGTGGTAGGAAAAGAAACTTCAACATAGTCTTCTAATTATGGAGACAGAGGTTATATCAGAGTACATCTGAAGTTTTTGAAATACATTTATAGCCAAAAAGCAGATCAAGGACCAGTGGATGGAAAAGTATTAAGTACTGAGGAAGACTGTGGCTCAGGAAGGATCAGAGTGATAAAACATCATCTTGAAATGGGGAGGGATGAGAAACTTACTAGGCTGTAGAGGCTGGTAGATTCTTGAGAATGAAAAATGTCTCTTGTTAAGATAGAATTTTTTGTGAAAGTGTACAGATATTCTAAAATAAGTTACTACAATCCTGAATGAAATTTAACTAAGGGAAGAAAGAATGCCTTTTTTAGGAGGCTGAAGTGGTTTGTTGTTGTTTTTGCAGGTTTTGTTGTGGTTGTTTCCCCTTATACTTTCAGGTACTGGTCTCCAGAGCTGTATACATGCCTGCCAAGTGCTCTCCTGGTGTTTGACAATGTCATTCCAATAATTCAAGTAATTTTTATCAAAATAATCCCCTATCACCTATATGACCCTGTTCTAATAATCAGCAGTCATATTTTTCATAACTTCATTTGTCAAGTTTGATTAATATTTGTATGAAAAAAACATACTCAATTGTTTCATATCAGTCTTTACACAACTAGCACAACTTTGTGATGCTCTCATGCTGAGATAAATTTTGAAATCGAGTAATATGAATATCTTCCATTACTCAAGATGGTTTTATGCCTTGTAGATTCACATATTCCCATATAAATTTATTTGTTAATTTGTGAATCACTCCTAACTTTATTACCGAATATCATCAGGGATTTCCTTTCCTTGTTTCATAAAATGGAAGCTTTATGCAGTGCCTACATCTACCATCCTCTATGACAGGAGATGGCCTTTCACACTGAGGATAGACACTATGTCATGAATCTTCTGTGGCATGTGATTAGTGTAATGGGAATATATTTATCATCACATTAAAAGTAACAATGAGACAATGAAATAAGCTTGGTCTTGACACCTGGAGTGAGCAAAACAACTGATTCTTACTCCAATCTTCACTTCTCAAACAAGAATCTGTAAGTGTTTGTTTAGCATGTATAATTTTATACCATTCTTACCCTTCCAGGCTAACACTTCACTTGTTGAGAAAATACTAGCTTATGTTAAATCTTTCAATTCTGCATAAAATAAAGCTATAGTGATTGAAAATGGACTAGGTAATTCTGGTAGAACTTCAGGCCTCTTCCACATTTCAGAATTCCATGGCCCATTAAATTCTTTCAATGACACCTGTGCTCACAGTTCCACCTAACATCCAAAGAAATGAAGAAGATTAGGGAAAGGCCATTTGAAAAGGTGAATAAGGAAAAAATTACTGTCTTCAGTAGAGAAGAAATTTTCAATTTTCATTTTAGTATGACATGTAATAGGTAATTGCTAGAGTAGAAGGATCCTATTCAGGCTTCCTTATAAAGAAAGAAGTAATACTTGACAATGTCATTTTTTCCTGTCTTTTCCTACACATACAGGAAGTGCTAAAACTCAAATGAATACTATTAGACTGTGTTTATTTTATTTACAAATATGGAGGAACAAAAGCACATATATGGTTCATAATTGTCAGTGAAATATATTCAGATGACCTTGCACTGTCATATTTATTCTTGATCAAGTATATGCTATGTTTCTATAAATATCATTTATCTCTTCAGTTGCTCTATGGTTCACAAGACTAAGAAAATCTCTTAAGTTAAAGCTTTCATGCATTTTCAAGTATGATGGATGTCACAGAGTGGTCTGAATATTCAGGGAAGTCTCCTGGCCCCTGTTCCCCTGTTGAAATCTGCACTGGATAGCTACAGAGGTGGAAAGCACCATTTTCAATGTTTCTGCCATCCTGCCAGAAAACTGAAGGTTTGGGGGCCTGGTGGTCAGGTGGTAAAGCTGGACAGAAGGTTCAATCTTTGGTTTTCCACTGTGAGGGCATGATGAGAAGAGTAGTGGTGACCTGCTCCATCTGATTTCCTTTGGCTCATCTTGAGTCTATTTAAACAAGCTTCTGGAAATTTCCTATAGGTCTCAAATATACTACCAAGTCTTTCAACATGTAACCCACAGTGAAAATGTTCACAGCTTTTTCTTCCTGGCAGTTTAAATCTTTTGTTTCTTAATTTATTCTCAATTTCATATTGGTTACATTTTTCCCTGAAAAAAATATGTAGTATTTGGTGGGTAAAGCACTACTAATTTCTGTAAAATTATAACATAATGAGGTAATTTCCTATCCTACATCTTCAATAATGAAGATTTTCATGTATCTATATTTTCTTAATCTGAAAACCCTAAACATTATAACATTGTGAGTAATATCAGTATTCTTTTCTTAGATACTATATTGTGCTTTTTAAAATTCTTTTATTTAGCAATTGTATCTTTTAATTGGTAATTTTTTTAAATTTATTTATTTTTGTTGCACATACATTGGTGTTTTACCAAGGGTGTTGGGGTGTCAGGAACTCAGGAACTGGAGTTACAGACAGTTGTGAGCTGCCATGTGGGTGCTGGGAATTGAAACAGGGTCCTCTGAAAGAGCATTCAGAGCTCTTAACCACTGAGCCATCTCTCCAGCCCCTTCATTAGTGATTTTTAAAGAAACTAATTCTATGTAAGATTTGTTTGTTCAACGTCAAACATTTCCATGGTCTCAATTATTCGTTATAAAACACTAGATGGTATCCTAGTTTTAATGGACTTTTTCCCTTTTTCTGAAGCAATTACTGAAGGATCAGAGGTTCATATCCTGACTTAATGTAGCCTATCCCTTTGAAATTTTTCTGTATCTTGACCCCTAATCAGTTATTTCATTTTCCAATTCTGTTAAAATAAATGCTTTGGAATTCTTTTCTTATCTTTTAAATGTACAAACTAAACATTATCATCTGGAGTTCAACGAGTTTTAGTTACAAAGGTCACTTAGTAAGTAGTTAAGTCAATGTGAGAAATCGGTCTTTGTGAGCTAGATCAGGAAAACAATTGTGAGATAACTCCTGCCTGGAGCAGTCAGAGAAAGGCTGCATGATTCTGATTATACTGTTATTTACCAATGAAGGAATTGAAGACACAAGTTAATATTTAATCTTGCAGAACCTTTCACATAGAAAACAGATGGTAGAATATGTAACTACAAAGTAATCAATGATCTAATATTTTTAAGAGCTTTTATTTTACCTCAAATTCTGATTTAGGAAGGAAATGTTACAGTGTTGGAGAAGCCAAGATAAAAGATCAGAAGTTAAGAAATGAATCATTAAGACCTGATACCCTGATTATCTGATCTATCATTTGTCTATAAATTTTTTAATGTTTATCTATGTAAACTATCCTATCTTTATAGGAGAAAAATGAGCTAATGATGACAGAAAGAAAGATAGGCAGAAAGACAGTAATAGAACTCTCTGTGTGTCTATGATTCTTAACATAGGAAAGCCAGTGCATTATTTCCCACATTAGATTCCTGCTGCTTTCTTCTCATAAGAATGCATGTATTATGGTGTACCATTGTGTTTTGTTCTACTAGTGCTATATTTTTTTTTACTTTATTAAAATTCTGAGTTTATTTACTTGGATATTTGTCAGTATTTCCATATCTGACCACAGTTACTACTATGTGCTGAATAGTATTCTATACATATGTAAAAAAAGAAAAAGAAAAAGGTAGAGCTCCACTTTTAAAAACAAAGCAGGGATTTTATGGACCACATTCTTGGTAATGAATGTAAACAGATTTACCAAACACAGATAGGGAAGATTACACTCATGAGACAAAGTAAATTAATCTGAATAAAATTTTAGATAAAATTGGTGAGGTAAAAATACTTTGTCTTCCTTCGTTTCTTCAACAGTGGGTAATTGGTTGTCCTTTCTATAATACAAGATGCCCACAGCAAGTAAGTCTAAATGGAGAGGAAAGATATAAAATTCTGCCAGCTGCTGGAGTCAGTTTACTCAAGGAACAATTTCCTTTCATTCCACTTACCTGATTTTAAATTTCTTCTTAGTGAAACAGAAAAGGAGTATTTGGATTTTTTTAAATCTTCTGGTGTCTTCGATAGGGTTTCTATTGCTATAAGAAGACATCATGAACATGGTAACTCTTATAAGGAAAATATTTAATTGAGGTGGCTCACTGAAAGTCATCTGAACAAATTCCAAACTCTGCTTCTCCATGTTTGATGTCAAAACCCTCTTCAGATCTGCACAAACATTGAGCTTTGTTGACTGCAACACTCTTGTTCTTAGGGCAGGTTCCATTCCCAGTTATCAGTGTTTTTCAGCAGGTATCTTATAATTCTGACATTTCTAACATTATGTGTTTTCCAAGGCTTCTCCAAATGATATTTCTTGGCCTCCATTCAGGGACACCCCTGACACATGCCTGACCTCAGTATTTTCTTATGTGTGCAGGCACTCTCCATAACCACTTTCATCTATGCTTAACTCTAAACACAGAAACACATGCCCAAAGATGCCAAGTTATGCTGCTTGTTGAGGATAGAACATAGCCCTCTCATTCAATTACATCTTCACCAGATCTCTGTTTTCCATTGTTTTCTTCATCACCTAAGTTTGGCTGTCCTGAAACTTGCTCTGTAGACCTGGATGGCCTCAAACTCAGAGATCCACAAGCCTCTGCATTCGCTGTGCTAGGATAAAAGGTATGAATTTCCTCACCTGTCTCTAAGCTTTTCTTTAGTTCCTTTTCACAATTAGGAGACTTACCTCACTGAGATGTTGCTCTGAGGTCATCACTATCTATATTCCATTTCTTTTCTTTCTTTATTAAGAAATTTTTATTCATTTTACATATCAACCACAGATCTGTCACTCTTCACTCTTCTGGTCTCCCTCCACCAGCATTCCCCCTCCAACTTACCCTCCATCGCTCCTCCAAAAAGGTAAGGCCTCCCATGAGGAGTTAGCAAAGTTAGCTCAGTTGAGGCAGGTCCAAGCCTTCCCCCACCCCATATCAAAGCTATATAAGATATCCCATCATAGGTAATTGACTGCAAAAAGCGAGTTCATATATCAAGGGTAGATCCTGATCATACTGCCAGGGGCCCCTTAAGCACACCAAGCTACACAAATGTCTCACTTATGAAGAGGGCCTTGTCCAGTCTCATGCAGGCTCTACAGCTGTTGGTCTAAAGTTCATGAGTTCCCACTAGCTTGGTTTGGTTTCCTCTGTAGGTTTCTACATCATGACCTTGATGCCCCTTGCTTATAGAATTCCTCTTATCTAGCTTTGAATATACTACCTTTTGCTTGTCTATAGAACTCTACATCTGTTCCATTGGGTACTGGATGAAGGCTCTATGATGACAGTTAGGGTATTCACCAATCTGATTACCAGGGTATGCCAGCTCAGTCACCCTCTCCACTATTTTGAGTAGTCTAAGATCAAATATATCTAAGAGGCATATTCCATTCCTTAATCCATTTATCTCCTAGGACATGGGATTTAAAACCATTTCACTTTCTGGTGCTCTTTTTCACCTCAAAATTTACTTTTTGTAATTTACCTTGCTCAGTTTGCTCCTTTTTGTTATAAATCTTCATTAAATTTATCAATAATAACCACACTATTGTGTCTATAGTAGGCTGTTTTGAGATTTACTCTGTCAACAGAGTTAATACAAAGAATTTTCCTTTAGCCTCAAGCACATTCTTTGAACAAGGGCAAAGACAGACACTTTCTTCACCAAAATATTACAAGACCAGTCTCTAAGACATACTAACATTCTTCTCCTCCAAAACCTCTTGGTCCTCGAAGTTCATCAAAGCACATTCAGCACCACTGTCTTCTATGCTCCTACAAGGATGGCACTTTATGCAGCACTGAAAGCATTCAACTGCTTTCCTTACCCAAATTCAAAGTCTATATTACCCTAAACAAAAGCATGGTCAGGCCTGTAGACAAAATTCTAAATGGTCTTATGAAATAAGAAACACAGAGCCAAATACAGAGTTAAAGCCTAGAGATCAGAGCAAGAGCCATTACTATCTTATCTGACCACCTTTTACCATAGCTTCCCCCAGACAGATAGACCTTCTTCCTGTGTGATTATCTTTTTCTGCCTTTCTGTTCGGCCTTCTCATTGGCGCTAACCCAGCCACATAACTTCCTCGTCACTGCCTGTCTATACAGACCTCCCGTTTTCACTGGGATTAAAAGTTCAGGTCACCTTGCTTTACTATGTCCTTGACCTCACAGAGACTCTGCCTGACAAGTGAGCTTGTTAACGGCCTGTCCTACCAATGCTGGACTTCTGCTTAATGGCTATGACCTCTAATCTCCAGGCAAGTTTATTAACATACAAATAAAATCACATTATCACCATACAGGCCTATTTTAACAATACGCCAGTCCCTGGTAGCAATGCTTATCCTAATTAGACTTTCTATTGCTATGAAGAGACACTACGACTACAGCAAATCTTCTAAGGAAAACACTTAAGTCTGTGAAGCTGGATATCTCAGCTTGTCTTCAGTATATGTATGAATCTCACAATAGTAGGCTCTAGTGCCAGTAAAGGAATAAACTTGCCATTAAGGGCAAGCAGGCAAAGAACAAGAGCTTCATTATTCCATGTCATTTAGGTAAGCTGCCACCAGCAGTTATTTCCTGTTCTTATTGTTGATACGCCATCTCAAAAATTTTAGATTTAAGTTGGGTTTTCTGGCTTCAAATGACTCAAACAAGAAAATAAGCCTTCACAAGTGTGTCACACAATTAAGTTTTAGTTAATTGCAGACAGAGTCAAGTTTACACCCCAAATAGGTGATGCTTAAACTGAGTTCAAAAACCCCAATGGATCAAAGACCTCAATGAATGTCTTACCTGAAATGCCAAAGCTGTTTGTAGAAAATATACTTAATACTCTAAAAGACATAGCTGTTGAGATTAACTTTTTGAATAAGACTCCATTAGCTTAGGAGTAAAGACCAGCAATGAACAAATGGCACCACATATACTGTTCAACAGCAAAGAAACAAATATCTATTGAAGGGGAAGCACAAAGAGGAGAGAAAACCTTTGTCAACAAGACATTAAATCTGATAGAAAATTACATAGAGGAAAATGATGGGTTCCAAGAAATGATTTCTGACTACCCTCTCAATCATTATCTTATCTATTGTAATTTTCAGAGCCAGATTGTCCTGGAACTCATAGAGTCAATTCTGCCCCTGCCTGTTGATTGCTAGGATTAAGACCTATCTTTGTGGACAGTAGGATGATCCAGTGTATAAAGTACTTCTTGTAGAAGCTTGACCACCTCAGTTTGGTTTCAGGACTTGTGTAGCTCATAAAAGAAAAACTAATTCCACAAGGTTTCCTCTGTCATCCGTATTCACATTGTGACATGTGCATACCCACACTTGTACTGCACTACATCACCCATACAGAATAATCATAAAGAATTTTTTCCTTTGAAAGGGCTAATATATATTTTTATCAAATTATTGAGAATTACATTCTTTGCTGGATAGACTCAGGTCAACATCACAAAACCTAAAGTCATCATGAGGAAAAAATCTGTATTTTAAAGAAATGTCATCATGATTGGGCTATAGGCTATAACCTAACTATGACAAGTTTGTACCAGGATAGTGTGCTAATGCTGTGACAGACCAGACCATGTTGTTTGGGGAAGTGTTTAGAAAGATTTTCTAACTTGGCTATAAAAGATATTGGTTTTAAGAGCTCAGTGAACTATTCTATTGGAGTTTGGGATATAAGAATAATGAGAGCAGTGAAGACAATGATGTCCTGGCTTGTAAAGTGTCAGATGGAAGCAAAGATGATACCCAGTCATTTGCTTGAAGAATTAGTTGGGGATGAAGAATCAGCTGTGATTAATGAGATATCAGAAATACTAAAGTGAACCCTTTGCTTTGTTGGATAATGGATGCTGGCCACATGGGGCTAAACAAGAGGTTTTGATCAATGAGTGATCTGCAGCATCATAAAAGTGAAGTCTTCTGGAAAGTGTTTCCTCCTGTTCAGCAGACAAAAGCTGTGCTCCATTGAACACATTTGAATCTCCTGTTGGCTACTGATCTTACTAATTTAAGAGTCACCTAAGTGGCACCGATTTTGGAGGCATGTAGGAGTCATGGGGAGTATCTGAGACTTGGCACTGTATGGCTGTGCTGGAGGCTCTGAAGAGAGCCCAGGAGAGGCTATTAGTGAAAGTGTAGCCCAGTTTCAGCAAGGCTCCCCAGTGTTTTTCAGCTAGGAATACCAGGTGATGACCAACAAGGTCAGAAGCAGCAGTGGAGTAGACCCAGACAGAACCTAGAAGACAAACTGTGTGTACGTTACAGAGAGCAGAGCTGAAGAAGTGACCCAGACTCTAGGGAGGAGCCCTGAAGATAGTGAGTTGATTCCAGACATCATATTTTGAGTTTTTACACATGGGAGTTTGGCTTTGCTTTTTTCAGATTGCTCCTTGACTCTTCCCTCTTGAAGAAAGAAATTTTTTTTTAATTTTACAGGATCCCACACTAGAGATATTTTATAATTTTTTTAAAAATGAAATTTGGGAGCCTCATAGAGAATTTTGATTTTAAAAGACACTGGATATTTTTTTAAATACTGAATTTATAAGGCATGGCCTTTAAGGTTTTTAAATGATTTATATTTTGAAATGTTTATTAATGTGGGATTATGCGGAAGACCTAAAAAGAAAAAGTAGTGGCTTTCAAGTGATGTATTTATGTGTCAACTTGACAAGGGTTAAAATGTATGGGATAGTGTTCTGTCAACTTCACACAAACTGAAGATATCTAAGAGGAATAACCCCAATTTTAAAATAAATGCCTCCATAAATCAGGCTGTAGGCAAGCAGGTGAAGCATTTTCTTAATTGCTGATTGTTTGGGGAGGGAACATGCAATTGTGGGTGTTCCCATTCTAGGTCTAAGGTCCTAGGCTCTGTGAGAAAGCTGGCTGAGCAAAATAGCAGTGACAAACCAATAAACAACACTCATCCAGTATATTAAATCAGAAAGAGGCTTCTTATTCCCATTAAAGTTATGCCAATTTTACAACACTGAACATGTGTTACCAGGCCAGTCATCACTGTAGTTTGCAAAGTTCATAGCTGTGTTCGAGTGATGAACGCTTTTCTCCTCTGGTAGCATGCATAGCATCTTTTATCAGTAAGAATGCCAGCCACTGAGGACAAAGGTCTCAATTAGGTACAAATTGTTTCTCCTGGATCTCTGACTCAGGTATGTGGTATTTTATGCACTGGGGTCAGTGACTAATATTAAAGGATAATCATAAACAATGAAAAAGCCATGTGTGGTTCTTTGGAATTTCATTAGCTGACAACACCAAAAAGGATCATCATTCCTTGAACTAAACTCTGTTTGCTCTACTGTGGTATGTAAATGAGACTTGGGGACCCATTATATGGAAATGTCATTTAAACTTTTTTCTTTTTTAAATTCAATTTTTTTTTTTTTTGGTTTTTTCGAGACAGGGTTTCTCTGTGTAGCTTTGCACCTTTCCTGGGACTCACTTGGTAGTCCAGGCTGGCCTTGAACTCACAGAGATCGGCCTACCTCTGCCTCCCAAGTGCTGGGATTAAAAGCGTGCACCACCACCGGCCAGCTAAATTCAATATTTTTTTTTGTATTTTTTTTTTTTTTGCTTTTAGTTTTCAATACACACTAACACAATTTCCCCTCCCTCAACTCCTCCCAGAGGAAAAAAAGCAGGCTTCCCCAGTATATTAGCTGAACACAGCATTACAAGATATAATAAGACTAGGTACAAATCATCATACTAAAATGCTTAGTGAGGACACCTAGTATGATCAACATAGTAAAATGGTCATCCTATCAAAAGCAATCTAAAGATTCACTGCATTTCCAATCAAAATTACAACACAATTCTTTTTTTTTTTTTTTTCGAGACAGGGTTTCTCTGTGTAGCTTTGCGCCTTTCCTGGGACTCACTTGGTAGCCCAGGCTGGCCTCGTACTCACAGAGATCCGCCTGGCTCTGCCTCCCGGGTGCTGGGATTAAAGGCGTGCGCCACCACCGCCCGGCCCAACACAATTCTTTAGAGACATTAAAAGGACAATACCTAACTTCAATGGAAAAAAATGGAGGATTGCTGAAACAATGCTAAACAATAAAAGAACTGCTGTACCTGATTTCAGGCTGTGCTACAGAGCTATAGTAATAAAAACTGCATGGTATTAGCATAAGAACTGACATGTTGATCCATTTAAACTCTTTACATTTGTGTGTGTGAATTTGTATATTATTATTATTATTATCATCATCATCATTATTATTATTATTATTATAATTATTATTAGGGAGCTCTGCAAAAGTACTTTTTCAGAAGCTTTTTATTACAATTAATCACTCCACATGTTTCCTCCTCTGACTTACTCTCCCATCCTCCTCAACAAGAAATAATTTCTGATCCACAATTCCTCTTTCACACTTCTTATCACCCTGTTCTTTCTCCCCTCCCTTGTAAGTTATCCATGGTTCCTTGTTTAAGATCTACCCTTATATTGTATAGACTTTTAAGGACTCATCTTTAGTAATCTTTTCTCTGATTTCATGGGATATAGTTTTACCAGGCTTTCTTTAGAAAACATTGTTCTCAAATACAATGACATTGAAGTTTCTTTATTATTTCCTTGGTTGTAGCTGACAATTATAAGGCAAAACCTTTATGTGTCATTGATCTTTCAAAAAGCTCATATTTCAAGTTAGCTCTCTCTGCTTTGTAGCTAGAGTTTCCTGCCTTGCCCACAGTCAGGACAAATCTTTGTCACCCGCCAGTCCCATAGCCGCTCAGACCCAACCAAGTAAACACAGAGACTTATATTGCTTACAAACTGTATGGCCGTGGCAGGCTTCTTGCTAACTGTCCTTATAGCTTAAATTAATCCATTTCCATAAATCTATACCTTGCCATGTGGCTGGTGGCTTACCGGCGTCTTCACATGCTGCTGGTCATGGCGGCAGCTGGCAGTGTCTCTCCGCCTCAGCCTTCTGCTTCCCAAAATTCTCCTCTCTCCTTGTCCCACCTACTTCCTGCCTGGCCACTGGCCAATCAGTGTTTTATTTATTGACCAATCAGAGCAATTTGACATACAGACCGTCCCAGAGCACTGCTTCTTTTCTGTAGTTTGAGATATAAGCTGCTGCACCAGGCACCTGCTGTTTCCACTCAATATGTTGAAAGACCAAAAATTATATTTTGATAATATTATTTTAATTTTGTTTATTTACTTTTGTTATTGTCAAGACAGCTCTTAATATGTAATCCTAGATGACTTAGACCTGGCTGGAGTTAAACTAAAATTTTAATTGTAAAAGTAATCAATGATAAAAGCAAAAAGCACACTTAAAATGGGGGGTAATATTCTGGGCATATTAGCTCATACACGTAGTCCTGTCATTCAAGAGATAGAAGCCAAAGATTGATACAAGTTTAAGGACACCCTACATTACAGAATAAGACTCTTTCTCAAAGTTCCAAAATAAAGAAAGGATGGAGGACTGAAGAAATTATAAATAGGAGAAAATAAAGAATAGAAGGACTCCAATATTCAAAACCAAGGATAACACAAGAGGTATGCATAAAATAACTGTCACATGTAAACTATAATTATGTGCAATAAAACCAGGGATTTTGAAGAAAATGAGTGTAAAAAAACATGATTTCTATCAGGAATGACAAAAGCAATAACTATGCATTTCTTTATATTCCCAGATGTATACCGTGTATCCTTTGGTTGAATTATAAAATCTGTTAAGTCCATACTGCAAGGACTATTCTAAATATCTATGTTAACTAACAAATGAATTAGGTCAGCATAAACACTCTTCATTATACAGGTGTGATAAGCAATACACAGAAATTTAAGTAACTCACTGAGCTAAAACTATTGACAATGGTAGAACTGAAATCACAGGCACACATAAAAAGGCATGGTTTTTACAAATAGAGTTTCACATAATAGATTCATTTGCACACCTCATACAGTTAATTTTATTCTTTGATACTATTGACATGGTTATTCTCTATTTCCAACTTGATGAGATCTAGAATTACCTGGAAGACAAGCCTATGCCATGCTTGAGCAGGATTATCTGAATTAATTTAGTTGAGGTGGAAAGACCTATCCAAGACTCTGCAATAGTGGAAAATAGTAGCTGAGCTCTATCCTTCATTGTTTTCTGCTTCTTGATCAGGACTGACCACCAGCCTCAAGTTTCTGTCACTGTGACTTTTTCCCCAAATAGGATCTGTGAACCAAACTTAACCCTCCCTACCTAAAGGGTAGGGTATTTTATCATAGAACAGGAAATGTAACTAAGACAGATGTTTACTTACAAGATAAGAAAAATGTTCCCAGACATGTAGTGTTGGAAAATTCCTTCAATCCCAGCACTCCAGAGGCAAAGGCAGGTGGATCTTTCTGAGTTAAAGGCCAACCTGGTCTGTAGAGTTAGTACCAGGACAGCTGAGGCTACCCAGCGAAACCATGTTTCAAATAAAATACAACATCAAACAAAAAAGAATCATGTTTGGATTATATTTCATAGATATGTATAAAAACAAATTATTATACTTTGAAAAAACACTGTAAAATCAAGCTGCTATATTCTAGAACTTTTTTTTTTTACCAAGATGGGGATGCTTACTAACAGCCTTTACACTAAACAATTGACTTTCTTTGTCCTAGTCAGGAACTCTACAACAGAGTGCCTCCAAAATCGACATATTTACAATTTTACATTTATATCCACAATTAGTCATAACTTGTAGGATTGAAACTGTATTTTATTTTAAAATACAGGGATTTCATTAGGTGCATTCAGAGTCCTAATGCCACCTTCACTTACAATATATAAGTAGATGCAAAGGAAAATTGTTCGGTTTTCTGTTTTGCTAGCTTCTAGCTAATCCTTGACTTTTGTGACTACTGTACAAAATCTGGAAATCAGATTAGTCATAATAGAACAACTTTTAATGTCAGTGGTAGGAGGCAGATGCAGGTGGAATGCTATAAATTCAAGGCTAGCCTATTCTACAAAGCCACTTCCTGGTCTGGTAGTGCTATTGAAGGCAACACTGTCTTTAGTGAAAACTTGCTGCCAGGCATCCTCTCAAATTTTAAAAAAAGAAAGCTCTACTGCATTGTAGTTTACCTGGATTTTCTCACGTTAGGAATCAATATTTGAAAGCTATATTGACAATGCAAGGTGACAGGAGTATCTTTTCAGCATACTTTAAATTTCTCAAATTTGGCACCAGCTGCAGAGTGACTGACTGTCCAGAGCATGGTGGTT